>NC_141905.1:21995000-22299166 GCF_057802395.1 Ceratotherium simum simum | reverse complement strand
TTCTCAGCCAAGTGTCATTGGCAGTCTGTGTGGACAGTCCTGCGCTCAGCAGTTCTGTGCCTTGAAGGGCAGTCAGGGTCAATTTCATTGCCCACCAAGTGTCAGTTGTGGTCCCTGAGCATTGTGACAGGCACAGGTGAGCACCATTAGCTTGTGAGCTGCTGCTAGCCAGGGCATCCAGAACATTCTCCCTAAAGGAGAACAGTAGTTAATACTCAAATGATAATTCTTCATGGCGCAGTCAACCATTGGGAGGACCACACTCTGCTTGAATCTGTTCCTGTTTCCTGCGCCTGCCCCTTTGATGATGTTCCTGGAAGATGTTCATGGGACAAAGAGTTTAAAAATTGCTTACTCGTTCCAGCACATCCTCTCTGCTGGTCCTAGGACCAGCACATCCTCTCTGCTGGTCCTAGGACTCAGGCGAGTCTTTAAGCCTCCATCCTGTTTCCTCCTCTGCAATATGAGGTGAATTCTACCTCTTCTGTCTGCATGGTGGTACTGTAAAGAATAAGGGAAACCATTATTGTGGATGTGCTTTGTGAATTAAAAAGCTGTGTTCAAATGGAAAGTGCAGGATAAGTTATTCCTCACAGGTGAGGTAGCCTTTACTTTTATTTATGGTAAACTTTAGTCATTCCCGTGCTTCAGAACTGGGGGCTGTGTTTGCATTGAACTCAGCGGCCACATTCACTACTTGTAACTGTTTGTCCTTTGCTTCTCTAGCTTGACATTTCCCAACTGAAGAGTCCTGGGCTGAGCCACCAGCTTCCCAGGCTGTGGGGTGGCCTTGGGAGTGGCCTGGGGGCCTCTGGGGGCTGAAGACATGATCGAGGTGGCAGGGACTATGGAACCTGTGTCCCAAGGAGGGGTGGCTCTCCTGCACGTTCCCGGCCCAATGACAGAGGCTGTGCTCCCAGCCTGATGTGCTGTGAGCTCACTGACCCCTGTGTATTTCTGTTAAAGATTTACGTCCACCTGAAGGAAGGCGGGGGCCCAGATGGGCTGGACGCACTGAAGAATAAGCCCCAACTCCACAGCATGGTGGCCAGAAGCCTGTGCCGGAACGCGGCAGGCAAGAACTATATCATCTTCACGGGGCCCAGCATCACCAGCCTGACCCTGTTTGAAGAGTTTGAAAAGCAAGGTTAGTCAAGTGGCGAGCAGTCTGAGCACGGCCCCCCTCCCCTGGAGAAGAGGTGGGGGAGGTCTGGGGGTGCAGGTGTGCAGTGGCCAGCACAGACCAC
This sequence comes from Ceratotherium simum simum, assembly GCF_057802395.1. Lineage (NCBI taxonomy): Eukaryota > Metazoa > Chordata > Mammalia > Perissodactyla > Rhinocerotidae > Ceratotherium > Ceratotherium simum. The sequence continues at coordinate 22,297,919 of NC_141905.1, read as the reverse complement.
AGCATGCTAGGTGAGGAGGCCCTTCCCTGAGGGAATAGGTGGTTTCTGCCTGCTGCGTGTCTGGACCCTGCTGGGCGCCACAGATCTGAAGAGGTACCAGTCACAGTCTCATGGTCTGGGGGACATGTCGGCACAAAGCTCTTCCCAGACTTCAGGGCACATTTCCTTATGTCCTTTGTTGTAAGGCCATGGTTAAGGAAGGAGTTCTCTTAATGTCTCAGTCTGTTCAGGCTGCTGGAATGAAATACCACAGAGAAATTTATTTCTCACAGTTCTGCAAGCTGGAAGTCTGAGGTCAGGGTGCCAGCATGGTTAGGTGAGGGGCCTCTGCAGGGTGGTAGACTTCCTGCTGTGTCCTCATATGATGAAAGGGGCAAGGGAGCTCTGTGGGGTCTCTTTTATAAGGGCACTAATCCCATGCGTGAGGGCTCCACCCTCATGACCTAAGCATCTCCTAAAGGCTCCACCTCCTAAACCATCACCTTGGGCATTAGCTTTTAACATATGAATTTGGGAGGGGGACATAGACATTCAGTCTGTAGCACCTAGGCACAGCTCCTATGAAGTAAGGCTCATAGGGAGTTTCCTGAACTCACCCCATCTATAATGTGGCCCCTTCCAGCTGGCAGATGAGGATCGTGTAGATGCTGCAGAGAATTGTGTGCATAATAGAGGCAGCAGTACAAGGGGCCTGGGAAAGGTCTTAGTTTCCCTTGGTGCTGAGATGCTTGGTTCATTTGTTGCCAAGAGTAGGCAGTCCTCTCTGGCTCTGGTGGAAATCAGGGCCATAGAAGAAGACCTGGACCAAGTCAGGGCGCCCGTGGTAGCTGCATTTGTTTTGGCTTTGTTCTGCATTTGGATTTATATCTAGTCCTCTCAGGAGAAACACCAAAAGCCGCCACTCACGACAGCAGCCAGTAGATTTGCAGACCTATTGCTTAGCAACAGATTAGATGTCTCGCCTTACAATGAAACCTTCTCAAGCAATGGGGAGCCGATAGCTTCTGACCTTTGACCTCAGCAGCTGTGATGAGCCCCTGGACTCTGTGCTCCTGCCGTCCTGGGCTGCATCTTACTCATCTACAAAGTCCAGTGTCCAACAGGATTCAGTGTTTAATTGTTGAGAGGCTAAAGTGTGGAGGATCAGACTAAGTGAAGAGGGGCCGTGGAAGTCTAATTGGAGAAAATTGGCCCTAATGCACATTAATCAGCCACAATGGAAGAATGGTGGGGTCTCATATTAGAGCATGTGATGAGAGCCATCCCCACTCACCTGCTCGTGCAAGTCTGAGGGTGAGTGCCATGTGCATGGTGATGAAGTCTCTGGGGTTCCTAGAACTGCCCTGATAGCGTCTGTGTGCCTTATGGGCTGCTCCCTGCCTCACACCATGTGTGCTGCCATTGCTTGGACTGAGGGTCAGGTGGTGTAGTCAGGGGAGCTCGTAGCAAGTGTGTCAGGGTGGGGCTGGTGTGGTGCAGATTGAGGAGGATGCCACAGGACTATCACAGACCATCAGTGCTGCTTCCCCAAGAGCCGGGCATGCTCGCCTGTGATTCTGGGAGGAAGGGGACACTCCCCAGCTCAGGGAATTAGGGAGAAGATGGAGGAGAATATTCTAGAAGGAAGAAAATAATTAGACATGGATTTGAGTTTTTCCAAGAGTGGGCAGAGATTTCATTGCCTAGTTTCTAGAAGCATCTAAAGCTATTGAGTTCTTCACCTAGGGCCTCATGGGCTTCACCTGTGACAACTAACATTTAGGGTGGTGGTTCTCTGTCGTGCTGACACTGATGGCTGCACCCCTCCTCTCCTAGGGACTCTGATGCCCCCTTGGGATTCTAATTTGCAGCGAAGGTTGAAGAAAGGAGTCAGAGCTGAGAGCCTAGCTGCCCTGCCTGGGGTGCACAAAGACAACTCTATAGAATTAACAGCCAGAAAAAATGTTCATATAATCATCGCTACTTTCATCAAGGGGCAGATTCATGAAAACATGGGTGCTGTTTGGATTTTCTTCTTCCCCTCTGATAAAAATGCAGCTACTCTTTGGCTGGCTGTGTACACCGAGCCCCAGACGGGTGATTTGACACATCGTTGTCCTCCATCTAATCCACCTCTCTGTTTTAACGACAGGTTCTTCATTTTAAATTTCAAGACTTGAGTAGTTTGAGTGGCTCCATCTGTAGAGGTGTGAGCAGCAGGGAGCCCTCACCTTTTGGGCAGGGAGACTCACACATGCCACCCAGTGGGTCTTATTCCTCACCTGCTGCTGCTCCAGTGGGGACCAGGTGGCTCAGGGAGGCCTGGTCCTGGCCAGGCTGATTCATAAGATCATCCTTCCAGCTTGGGTGGAGGTGCAGTGATGAGGAGAGTGTCTGGGTGGAATATAGAATGTTTCAAGTTACCGATGATACTGTATCAGTCTTTAATGAACTGAGAAGACAACAAAGGATGAGACCGTTCCCAAGATCTTCAGTCAAAAGTGCTGCTGCTTGTCACCTCTAGGCGTTCAGACTGAGGAGACGGGCTCCCTGTGGCCGCCTGGCCCGGCTGAGAGGGGTGAGCCCATGAGGAGGAAGGACTGGGTAAGGCCTTGAGCCCGGGTGGGATTGAGAGAGGCCTCCTTGTTCATACTGGTCGCTGCTCACAGTTCCTCCCACCCCCATGGAATCTTCAAGGTCTTAGAGGCTGCATTCAAGCTCCTTCTCCCTCAGGAAGCTCTTTCACCCACTCACACTGCACAGTATCTTCACAGGCAGGACGCTGTTCAGTGCCTGTAGTTTGATGGTTCTTTTTTCTGCATGTAACTGAGCTCCCCTGGGGAACAGGGGCTCCTCTCGCACGGCTGCATTTGAGTGCTGTGCAGAAGGGCACAGGCCTGAGCCCTCGACCAGTCAAGTCTTAGTGAAGGTGGTAGGGTGACATAACTGGTCAGGTTTGGACGTCAGACAGACATCTTTGCCCTCCCAGCTCTGAGCCACGGTTCCTCTTCTCTAACGTGGGTTCAGTAACCTACTGAGTGCAGAAATTTCTGGAAGCAGGTGTGATGATAGTTACATGTGCCTAGCACCGTGCCTGGCACATAGTGAGTTCTCTAAGAATGAGTGCTCCTATCGTTACTGTTGATTCACTGCTTATATCATGGTCTTATGTGTAATCATAAATATACTTGTGGAAGTACCAGGAGAGGCAGCAGATCTGGGATAAAAGTGCCCAGATTTCAGCAGTCTCTTCTAGAGGGACTTCTAGAGGGTTCGTTCCCAAGCGTTGGCCACAGAACAGGGCGGTCCCGTCCTTTCCTGCACATGCCCAGGGCGGGGAACGCTGGCCTCTCTGAGAATGTGTGGTCTTGTGTCCCTCTGCCCACCAGAGATTTACTGCTGCGGCCTGCTCAGCGCCAGGAAGAGTGACTGCACCGGCCTGCCACCGTCCATGCTGACCAACCCCACCACGCCCCCGGCCCGGGGCCAGCACCAGATCAGGATGAAGGGGAACATGTCTCTGATCTGCTGGTACAACAAGGGACACTTCCGCTTCTTGACCAACGCCTACTCGCCCGTGCAGCAAGGTGGGGCAGACCGCTGTGGGCGCGCAGGGTGGCAGAGGGGATGCTGATGAGCTTGAGCAGGACATGTGGTGGAGTGAGTTTGCGTCCTCGCTGGGCTGTGCAGCTCTGGTGTCAGGCTGACCCCTGGGCCATATAGAAACCGCTGCTGCATCTGGCTGGGAGGCAAGAGCTTCCTGGGCCCGCGGGTTCTCAGTTCCCATGACTGGTCAGCTGTCAGGAGAAACAGTGATGGTGGGATTTGCAGGTGACTTCAGCGGCCTCCCTTTGTTTCCCAGGTTGTATATGGTGTGACAATTGCCTATATTTGAATGGCGTTTACATGGTCACTTCATCGTCTAAGATTCTGTGAAAAAGCTGTCCTAATGGGAGGGGAAAAAAAAATCAACCATTCTTACATTTTCAGTGTCTCCCTTAGAAGTTAACACTTGCTTTGGGTTTTGGGGTATTCAGGTGATTTCATCATTAATTTTCCTTGGGATTTAAAATCCATTCATAACAAAGGGATTTATTTAGTAAGGAGTCTGTATTTAAAGTAACTACAACTAAAAAATTATTAAACTGCTGAAAAGGAAATTGAAATGACAAAGGGGTACATTACAAAAAATATTTACAGTTGTATAGTGTATTTGAAAAGTTCCTTGTGTTCTTTTATATTAAGACATCTTTCCTCTTCACTTTTGAAGGTACTTTGCTGAGGAGATCAGGTGTGTGGTGTGTGCATGTGGTGGTGTGTGTGTGTGTTTAATGTCTGTTCTTTATTCCCATCCCTCACCCCTACACACACCTAAAGTGTATTACATTTCAGTGGAGATTACAATTAAGGGACTCAATAATAGGGGTGTCATCACCCCATTTAGGTTTAGAGATGTAGAAAGCTGCTATGTCAGGGGCACTTAGAGTAAGGGTTTGGAATCGACCCTGAAGCTGAAGGCGGGTGTTTGAATTGGACTTCTCTGCATCAGTGGTTGGGGCCTTGGTGCAGGGCAAGCATGTTTCTGGGGAACACGTTTGGGAGTAGGGTGCAAGAGCTGCTTCCCACCAAATTATTTTAAGTGATAGCCTCTGAAAAAAAAGATGTCCAAAAGCAGGACATTGTACTTGTCTGAGCTGGGTGAAATGAGGTAACAAAGAGGAAAGAATACATCTGGGGAGGTGTAGGGGAGGAAGACTATCCTTTACCCTCTTTGGATCCTTCTGGCTGAGGTACGAATTAAATTGACACGAGACAGAATAACAGGAGAAAATCAAACAAAGCTTTATAACGTGCATACATGGGAGAGACCCAGGAAAAACTGAGTAACTCGCCAGAGTGGTGGAGGTTTTCATCTTAAGTAGCATTTTCAGGTAAAGACAAAGGGGGATGTTGAGGGTGGGGGGAGTGAGCTATGGGAGATTACCAGAAAAGCACAGTAAACAAGAGTAAGGTTATTATGCAGATTTAAGTCCTTGCCTTCTGCATTGATAAGAGTTTCTAGAGGTGAAGTCATCCCCTCTTCTTCCTGGTATGGAGAGGAAGATACCTTTACAGATGGAGATTTCCTTTACAAATGTAAATGTCTCTTATAAAGGGTAAATTTTACTTTTCAGAGCTTCTCCCATGTCTGCAGTTTTTAAAAGTAATAATCCTCATGTCAAAGAGACACATTTTGGGGTGGCCAATTCTGATCCCCCACAGAGGTTAGAGAGAAGAAGCATGTAATAGGATTGAAGATGACAAATCTTTTTTTTTTTTTAATTTTTTGTTTATTGCAGTAACATTGGTTTATAACATTGTATAAATTTCAGGTGTACATGATTATACTTCTATTTCTGCATAGATTAGTTCATGTTCACCACCCAAATACTAATTACAACCCATCACCACACACGTGCCGAATTATCCCTTTCACCCTCCTCCCTCCCCCCTTCCCCTCTGGTAACAACCAATGCAATCTCTGTCTTGTGTTTGTTTATTGTTGTTATTATTTACTACTTAATGAAGGAAATCATACGGTATTTGACCTTCTCCCTCTGACTTATTTCACTTCGCATAATACCCTCAATGTCCATCCATGTTGTCACAAATGGCTGGATTTCATCATTTCTTATGGCTGAGTAGTATTCCATTGTGTATATATACCACAGCTTCTTTGTCCATTCGTCCCTTGATGGGCACTTAGGTTGCTTCCAAGTCTTGGCTATTGTGAATAACGCTGCAGTGAACACAGGGGTGCATGTATCTTTACGTATTGGTGTTTTCAAGTTCTTTGGATAAATACCCAGCAGTGGAATAGCTGGATCATATGATAGTTCTATCCTTGATTTTTTGAGGAATCTCCGTACTCTTTTCCATAGTGGCTGCACCAGTTTGCACTCCCATCAGCAGTGTATGAGAGTTCCCTTCTCTCCACATCCTCTCCAACATATGTTGTTTCCTGTCTTGTTAATTATAGCCATTCTGACGGGCGTGAGGTGATATCTCATTGTAGTTTTGATTTGCATTTCCCTGATAGTTAATGATTTTGAACATCTTTTCACGTGTCTGTTGGCCATCTGTATATCTTCTTTGGAGAAATGTCTGTTCAGGTCTTTTGCCCATTTTTTAATTGGGTTGTTAGTTTTTTTGTTGTTGAGATGCATGAGTTCTTTATATATTTTGGAGATTAAGCCCTTATCAGATGTATGGTTTGCAAATATCTTCTCCCAATTGTTAGGTTGTCTTTTCGTTTTGTTGATGGTTTCCTTTGCTGTGCAGAAGCTTTTTAGTTTGATGTAGTCCCATTTGTTTATTTTTTCTATTGTTTCTCTTGCCCGGTCAGACATGGTGCTTGAAAATATGTTGCTAAGACCGATGTCGAAGAGCGTACTGCCTATGTTTTCTTCTAGAAGTTTCATAGTTTCAGGTCTTACATTCAAGTCTTTAATCCATTTGGAGTTAATTTTTGTGTATGGTGTAAGGTAAGGGTCTATTTTCATTTTTTTGCATGTGGCTATCCAGTTTTCCCAACACCGTTTGTTGAAGAGACTTTCTTTTCTCCATTGTATGTTCTTGGCTCCTTTGTCAAAGATTAGCTGTCCATAGATGTGTGGGTTTATTTCTGGGCTTTCGATTCTATTCCATTGATCTGTGTGTCTGTTTTTGTGCCAGTACCATGCTGTTTTGGTTACTATAGCTTTGTAGTATATTTTGAAATCAGGGAGTGTGATACATCCAGCTTTGTTCTTTTTTCTCAGGATTCCCTTAGCTATTCGGGGTCTTTTGTTGTTCCATATAAATTTTAGGATTCTTTGTTCTATTTCTTGAAAAATGTTGTTGGAACTTTGATAGGGACTGCGTTGAATCTATAGATTGCTTTAGGAAGTATGGACATCTTAACTATGTTAATTCTTCCAATCCAAGAGCACAGAATATCTTTCCATTTCAATTTCTTTCAGCAATGTTTTATAGTTTTCCTTGTACAGCTCTTTCACCTCTTTGGTTAAGTTCATTCCTAGGTATTTTATTCTTTTTGTTGCAATTGTAAATGGGATGGTATTCTTAATTTCTCTTGCTGCTACTTCTTTGTTAGTGTATAGAAATGCAACTGATTTTTGTATGTTGATTTTGTATACTGCAACTTTACCATATTCGTTTATTACTTCTAAAAGTTTTCTGGTGGATTCTTTAGGATTTTCTATATATAAAATCATGTCATCTGCAAATAGTGACAGTTTCGCTTCTTCCTTTCCAGTTTGGATCCCTTTTATTTCTTTCTCTTGCCTGAATCCTCTGGCTAGGACTTCCAGTACTATGTTAAATAGGAGTGGTGAGAGTGGGCATCCTTGTCTGGTTCCTGTTCTTGAGGGATAGGTTTCAGTTTTTCACTGTTGAGGATGATATTAGCTGTGGGTTTCTCATATATGGCCTTTATTATGTTGAGGTACTTTCCTTCTATACCCATTTTATTCAGAGTTTTTATCATAAATGGATGATGTATCTTGTCAAATGTTTTCTCTGCATCTATTGAGATGATCGTGTGATTTTTATTCTTCATTTTATTTATTTATTTTTTTTTTTATTGATTGTATATTCTTTATTTATTTTTTTTTTTTTTTTTGTTTATTGCAGTAACATTGGTTTATAACATTGTACTTCTATTTCTGCATGGACTACATCATGTTCACCACCAAAATACTAATTACAACCCATCACCACACACATGTACCGAATTATCCCTTTCACCCTCCTCCCTCCCCCCTTCCCCTCTGGTAACCACCAATCCAATCTCTGTCCCTATGTGTTTGTTTATTGTTGTTATTATCTACTACTTATTCTTCATTTTATTAATGTGGTGTATTACGTTGATTGATTTGCGAATGTTGAACCATCCCCGCGTACCTGGAATAAATCCCACTCAATCATGGTGTATAATCTTTTTAACGTATTGTTGTATGAGATTTGCTAGTATTTTGTTGAGGATTTTTGCATCGATGTTCATCAGTGATATTGGCCTGTAATTTTCTTTTTTTGTGTTGTCCTTCTCTGGTTTTGGTATCAGGGTAATGTTGGCTTCGTAGAATGAGTTAGGGAGCTTCCCCCCACCTCAATTTTTTGGAAGAGTTTGAGAAGGATAGGTATTAAGTCTTCTTTGAATGTTTGGTAGAATTCACCAGGGAAGCCGTCTGGTCCTGGACTTTTATTTTTGGGGAGGTTTTTGATTACTGTTTTCATCTCTTTGCTGGTGATTAGTCTATTCAAATTCTCTACTTCTTCTTGATCCAGTTTTGGAAGGTTATATGATTCTAAGAATTTATCCATTTCTTCCAGATTGTCGAATTGGTTGGCATATAGCTTTTCATAGTATTCTCTTATAATCTTTTGTATTTCTGAGGTGTCTGTTGTAATTTCTCCTCTTTCATTTCTGATTTTACTTATTTGTGCCTTCTCTCTTTTTTTCTTAGTGAGTCTAGCTAAAGGCTTGTCGATTTTGTTTATCTTTTCAAAGAACCAGCTCTTGGTTTTATTAATTTTTTCTATTTTTTTTTGGTCTCTATTTCATTTATTTCTGCTCTGATTTTTATTATTTCCCTTCTTCTACTGATTTTGGGCTTTGTCTGTTCTTCTTTTTCCAGTTCCTTTAGGTGCATTGTTAGATTATTTGATATTTTTCTTGTTTGTTGAGATAGGCCTGTATTGCTATAAACTTCCCTCTTAGAACCACTTTTGCTGTATCCCATAAATTCTGGCATGTCGTATTTTCATTTTCATTTGTCTCCAGGTATTTTTTGATTTCTTCTTTGATTTCTTCATTGACCCAGTCGTTGTTCAGTAGCATTTTGTTTAATCTCCACATATTTGTGGCTTTTCTGATTTTCTTCCTGTAGTTGATTTCTAGTTTTATACCGTTGTGGTCAGAAAAGATGCTTGGTATTATTTCAGTCTTCTTAAATTTATGGAGATTTGTTTTGTGGCCTAATATGTGGTCAATCCTGGAGAATGTTCCATGTGCATTTGAAAAGAACATGTATTCTTCGGTTTTTGGATGGAATGCTCTGTATATATCTACTAGGTCCATGTGTTCTAGTGTGTCATTTAAGGCCAATGTTTCCTTATTGATCTTCTGTTTGGATGATCTATCCATTGGTTTAAGTGGAGTGTTAAAGTCCCCTACTATTATTGTGTTACTGTCTATTTCTCTTTTTATGTCTGTTAATAATTGCTTTATATATTTAGGTGCACCTACATTGGGTGCGTAGATATTTACAAGTGTTATATTGTCTTGTTGGATTGTTCCCTTGATCATTATGTAATGCCCTTCTTTGTCTCTTCTTACAGTTTTTGTTTTAAAGTCTATTTTGTCTGATATGAGTACTGCTACCCCAGCTTTCTTTTCATTGCCATTTTCGTGGAGTATCTTTTTCCATCCCTTCACTTTCAGTTTGTGAGTGTCTTAAGGTCTGAAGTGTGTCTCTTGTATGCAGCATATATATGGGTCTTGTTTTTTTATCCAGTCAGGCACCCCATGCCTTTTAATTGGAGCATTTAGTCCATTGACGTTTAAAGTAGCTATTGATAAGTATGTACTTACTACCATTTTTTAACTTTTTTTTTTCTCAGTGTTTTAGTAGTCCTTCTCTGTTCTTTTCTTCTTCTGTACAGAATTGATGGTCTCTTTAGTTTGACCTCTGTCTGAAAGCTGTACTCTTTAACTCCCCTCCTCCCTCCTTTTATGTTTTTGATATCATATCTAACCTCTTTTTTGTGCATTTGTATCCATTACCCTCTTATCATGGAAATAGATAATTTTTCCTAATTGTGGTCTTCTCTTTTCCCCTTAAATCAGTCCCTTTAACATTTCTTGTAGCACTGGTTTCTTGGTGACAAACCCCTTTAATTTTTGCTTGTCTGGGAAATTTTTGATCTCTCCTTCCATTTTGAATGATAACCTTGCTGGGTAGAGTATTCTTGGCTGTAAGTTTTTTCCTTTTAGCACTTTAAATATATCATGCCATTCTCTTCTAGCCTGTAAGGTTTCTGCTGAGAAGTCAGCTGATAGCCTTATGGGGTTTCCTTTGTATGTAACTTGACTTTCTATTGCAGCTTTTAGGATTCTCTCTTTATCTTTAATTCTGGACATTTTGATTATGATGTGTCTTGGTGTGGGCCTCTTTGGGTTTATCTTGTTTGGGGCTCTCTATGCTTCCTGTACCTGGATGTCTGTTTCCTTCCTTAGGTTAGGGAAGTTTTCATCTATTATTTCTTGAAATAGATTCTCTGCCCCTTTGTCTCGCTCTTCTCCTTCCGGGACACCTATAACACAGATGTTAGTGCACTTGATGTTGTCCCAGAGGTCCCTTAGACTGTCCTCACTCTTTTTAATTCTTTTCTCTTTTACCTGTTCAGCTTGGGTCATTTCCTCTAGTCCTTCGTCCAGCTCGCAGATCCGTTCTTCTGTATCCTCTACTCTGCTTTTGAGTCCCTCTAGTGAATTTCTCATTTCAAGTATTGTATTCTTCATTTCTGATTGGTTCTTTTTTATATCTTCCATTTCTTTGTTGACATTCTCACTGAGTTCATCTATTCTTCTCCCAGATCAGTGAGCATCCTTAACACTCTTTGTTTGAACTCTCTGTCAGGTAGGTTGCTCATTTCTGTTTCACTTAGTTCCTTTTCTGGGGTTTTGTCCTGTTCCCTTACTTGGAATGTATTCCTTTGCCTCCTCATTTTGCCTCTTTCCCTGTGCTTGTGTCTACGTATTAGGTAGGTCAGCTACGTCTCCTGCTCTTGGATAGGTGACCTTATGTAAGTGATGGCTTAGGAGGCCTGCAGTGTGCTTCCCTCAGTTCTCAATGTTCCAGGGGTGACCCCTATGTGGGCTACGTGTGTCCTTCTGTTGTGGCCTGTTTGCTCTCCCTGTAGGCGCCCAGGGAGGCCAAGTTATGCTCCTGGCCAGCTGTTGTAATGCTCAGCTGCTTGTAGTTGTTGTGGGCCCTTCAGTCTCTTTATCAGGTGTGGGGAGCCCCAGCACAGTTGGCTGCAACTTCTAATACCACATTTGTGTTGCAGTATTTCTTTTGAGTGAGTAGGCCCCCAGCGTGGCAGGTTGTTAGGCTCAGGGGCTTAAAATTGCTATAAGCCTCCAGCCTTTAGATCTCTTGTCAGCTCTCTGAGGATTGCAGCTGTGTGGGGCTGGCCTCAGGCACGGGAGCACCCAATTGTTTCAGGCTTTGGAAGGTAGGGCAAACCCCTTATGTGGGTCTTTGAGAAGCACAAGTCTTCTGCAGCTGACAAGCCCTGCTGCCCACAGGTCCACACACACAGTCAACACAGTCCTGCCCCGTGTGCGCACCCCGACCCCCAGAAGCGGACCCAGTCTCTCCACAGCGGGAGCCCCACACACTCCACCACTGCCCCACACTCTCCACCGGCTCCCCGTGCACGCCTCGCCCCACCAAAGTCGGCTCAGTTGCCAGGCTGCAGAGAATCCAGTCACCAATCTATGCAGGCCCACAAGTTGCCTGAGGGCTTGTTGTTGGGTGGGGCCAATCTCTAGGGTGGGCTGCCTGCCCTGGCCGAGCTGGACCAAATCAGTGCTCTAGTGGGTGGGGCAGACCTGGGCTAGCAGGCCCCAGGGAGAACTCCAACGGCGTCTGTGTTAGCACGCCCACACCAGGCCACAACAATGACCGCTGCCAATGTCCCAGTCCCTGGAGAGGTCTCATCTCTCACCGAGATGCACTCAGGTCCTATTAGGTGAGTCTCTTTTCACCAAAGCACTGTGCACCTTTCTTTCTGGTGATTTTAGATTGCTTTCTGAAACGGGTGAGTGTGCGTGTGGGCCCTTTAAGAGCCGGTTTTCTTTGTGAACCAGCTTTTCTGGGGGTACTCCCCAATGTTTTAGTAGCAGGCAAAGTCAGATATTATGCCACTCGTCTCGATTGTGCTGGGTCCACAAAATGCCCACAGCGGGGGCGCTCCCCGGCTCAGGGCCCCACCCTCCAGGGAGGCTGCGTACCTGTGGGCTGCTCCCGGGTGGCCGTGAGGTGCTGCGGCTTGTGAAGGCGGCATTTTTCCTCTCCAGAAGGGAGTTTCTGCCTCTTCTACCTCAGTTAGGATTGTCCTTTGTTGCAGGAGTTCCTCTTATCCAGTTTTCAGTTCTGTCTCAGGGGTAATTTTTCCACAAGTAGTTGTAAATTGGCTGTGTCCGCGGGAGGAGGTGAGTTCAGAGTCTGCCTATGCCGCCATCTTGACTTCGTCTCTGAAGATGACAAATCTTAAACTCGCAATCTCAAGGGTTGGGACCCTTCAGTCAGGAACAAGTAAGGAGGTTATTGATGGGGGGAAAAGAGAAAATTGGTAGGGTTGATTTTTAAATATGCCGAAACTTTGTGTTTTAATTCAGTTATAGTTTCCATTTCTAAAGCACTCTATTATAAATCATAAAGTCCTAAATCCTGCACTTCCTTAAAAATCCCAAGGAGTATGCCCACAGCATCACTGGAGACTCACCCTCACCTCCAGGACCCCTGGTCCCTCCCACAGTGCCCCTCGACAGCACCCAAGGTGGAGTCTGTGGGAACCCGTGAACCAGGCCACAGTCAGTGAGAGGAGAGCCCTGCTTGCAGCCAGAGGGAGGGAGGAGCCCACGTGGGGGAAGGGAGGTTTAAGGTGGCTGAGGCTGGGTGGCCAGCTGTTCTCCTCACTGGAACTCCTTCTCCTGGTTCACATCTTAGAGTCTTTTTTTTTTTTTTAAGTGAAGGGAGATAGTTTTCCTTTCCGTGTACTTCAAAAACATGATTTTTAGAAAGCACTTAGTATTCCATCCTTTTAGATGTGTCATAATCTCTTTATCTCTCCCCCTATTAATGATCGATTTTTTCACAATAGAATAGTGATATAGTGAATATCTTCATATATAAATCTTTGAGTACATCTCTGATCATTTCCTCAAGGTAAATCCAAAAGTGGAATTGCTGGGCCGAAGGGTAGGCACGTTTTTAAGGATTTTGCTGATGTGTCGCCAAAAGGCTGTACTTATTTACCATTGTGATGGGTTCCGTGAGGGCTGAGATTCCTCCTGGTTTACCAACACTTTTTGTTTTCTAAATTTGTCAATCTATTGGGTGAAAATGCTGCAAAATTTTAAGTAGGAATTGCCATGACTATTAATGAGGTTGAGCATCTCTCCACGTGTTTACTGGCTAATTTTGAGTGATTTCTTTGTGTGCATCTCAATTTTTCTTTCTAGGTATTTGGCTTTTTCTTATTAACTTGACAGCAAATTTTGTACAAATATTCTTCTGCATTTGTTTTCCTTTTGCTTTTTTTTGGTTAGTATTTTTTAACATAAAAAAGTTTTTCATTTCTGCATGGGCAAATCTGTTGACCGTGTTCTTTGCTCTGGTGCTTTAAAAGTCCCTGCTCTGTCCGAAGCCAGACAAGTGTTAAGTGCCTGTGGTGGTTCTACAGCGTGATTTGTGCTCTTTACGTAATCCAGTTCATATTCATTTTGGCGCGCGGCACTAGTTGGGCTTCTACTATTTTTTCTTTAGTTGAGTGGCAAGGGTTGGTTGACCAAGCAGCCCACCTCTGTACCTGAGCCATTTACCAAATAATTCCTCCTTTCCCTCTTATTTTAAATGTCACCCAGATGATAAAGTCTCATACATTCTAGACTGCTTCTCAGCTTTATTCTCTCTTCTACTGTGACCATATATACGCTCTTCTAAAAGTTGAGCAGAATTTCCGTTTTGGAAAATACATAACTAGTTACGAACATTTTGGGAATTGGTTTATTATTCTTTACTCTGGATTCTAAGGAAAAATGAACCTTCTTGCAGAGAGTATAAGCATATGTACAGGCTTTTAAAAGTTACTGCTGTCACATGTCGAGGGACATCCCCATCGAGGCCCAGATCCTTTGCTTTTATTCTGAAATCCATGTTGAGTCTGTCATCTCCCTACCAGAGTCTTTGCCCACCTGGGGTTCAGAGTCCATGAGACTAATGTGAATGCAGGGTGTCTACATAGGACAATGAGTCGGGTCTTGATCATTCGTTCAGACTTACAGAAAGACTGTCAGCCAAGCGATGAAAAGCCCGTGGAAGATGGTAGACGGAACTGCCACTGGAATGTGAAGACACATGTTTCCCTTGATTCACATAGTGTCACAGAGGCAGACACGTAAGAGTATAGCTCTGCACAGAGATTCTCAAATAGCTGCCAATGTACAGGATCCAGCCAGGGAACCTGTGGGCTACATACGTGTCATTCCTGGTTAGGAAGTCAGCAGAGACGGTGAATACCAGATAAGCGCCTGTCAACGTTCCCACTGGCAAAGCTTTTCAGCCCTCAGAAAAGGCTACTATAGGACAGCAACCTTGCCCTTTCCAGCTGGAATGGTATCTCAGAATCTGAAATGTCACCAGGGAGGAAGATAATCTGGTTTATAAACTGGAAGAAATGCTCAAGGAGACTGACGCAGACCCGGGTTTTGAAGCCACTCTACTGAGATTCCATGCTGAAATCCTCATGTTAAGTTAAAAGGTATGTACAGGATGGGAAGGAAATGAAGAGTTAAAGCAGGTCTCCTGTGGCTGGATATATAGTCCTCTATCGCTTAACGACAGAGATAAATTCTGAGAAATGCGTTGTTAGGCGATTTCATCATTGTTTGAACATCATAGAGTGTACTTACACAAACCTAGATGGTATAGCCTCCTACACACCTAGGCTGTATGGTACCAATCTTATGTGACCACCATTGGATGTGTGGCCCATCGTCGACTGAAACCTCATTATAAGGCACGTGACTGTACTGGGACAGTAGCAGTCCAAGAGCTCTTGCCCTGGTTGTGCTGAAATCTGCAGACTGGGAGCTCCAGGGACGTGACCAACTCCACCGTCCATCCTTGGTGAGTGATCGTGACTCACTGAGAACCCTGGTGACTCAGAGCAAGTCATCCTCCACTTCTTGGAAAAGAATGGAGGGGATTTTGCTTTTTTATAGGCATAGGCTGACCTGCTCATGTCCATGTGGTCTCCGTGGGGCACTAACGGAGCCAGAGTCTCTTTAGACCAGAGGAGGCCATAGTTGCAAGTTGGGCAAGTTAAAATGGAGCTGAAGAGGGAACCCTGCCAAGGTCTGGGCCTCGAGCATGAAGCTGGGATGTTCTCCCACTGGGTCTTGGGAGGGGTGGAGTGGCTGAGATAAGGATCAGGGAATAGGTGTCCTCAGGAAGGGGGTTGGAGGGAGACAGCCCTCCTTGGAGGCTGCAGGACATGTCTGCCCCGGGGAGGCTGGAGAGCCCAGGGCTGAGAGCACCTGTGCAGCTAGATCCCCTGACGATAGACCATCTTTCTGAGTGGAGAGCGGGTCCGTAAGAAGTAGAGTCCAGGACCCCCTGGACAAGAGAAGGCCCCCAGTCTGGGCACTGTGGTCCTCTGACCTTCAGAGAGCTTTGGGAAATGCATTGCCAGAGCCCTGCCCCAGGCCTCCCAAGACCACATCTCGAGGGGCAGGGCCCTGCCATCAATTTCTCACAAGCTCTCCAGGTATTTCTTTAGGGTGAAAAACCAGTATTGAGGGGAAGAGGGACAACAAGAAAAAGAAAGATTCCTGCTCAGGGCTCAGTGTATACAAATGGATCTATGTGACACTTGTCTCCTGCATACCCTCAGGGAGAGTGGGGTCGGGGGGCGCCCCAGGTAAAGCCCCTTGTGCTGCAGGGAACATACCGGTTTTTTTTACTTAACTGTCCCTTTAAGTAGTGCTGAAGTTTCACAATTCTTTGAACTAATCCCTTAAAAAACACCCCAAAAATGGCACTGTTCTAATCTCGTCATGCTGCGGTAGAAGGCTGGTCAGAGGAATTGTGTGTAAATCCCAACCACACATGAAGGTGCACGGCGCGTTGGAAGAACGCATCCTTCCAGGTCTTCTGTGTCATCTCTGGAGTGCGGTGGACAGCCATGCGGGGCCGGTCTTGGAAAGCAGGGTATCCTGCAGCAATTCGGGCAGCAGGGTGAAGAGGGCTAATCAATCACTTTTTGCTTCTCACACCCTGTCCATGGGACGTAATGAACCTTGCTGCAAATTGCCGGTGCCCCTGGGCTGTGATCCCGTTTGTATTTGGTAGAGGCAAGGGCATTTGAAGGCACAAGTGTGTGGGCGGAGTTTCAGGAGTGGTTGGGTGCAAAGGGTGCTTTCCATCCCTCTGTCCACGGGGCCCCAGAGTCCTGGGAGGCGTGACAGGACAGAGCCCTGGGCCCGGGGCAGCTCCTTGTTCTGAGCCTCTCATTCCCCCCTCTACCATGATGGAGGCAGGCAGAGCAGGCAGGAATGACCCTGGTGCACCCTAACCTCAGCCCCTGCTCCTCCTCTCACCCCACCTAGAGCCCGTGGGGGGAGGGAGAAGGAGGGGAGAGTGAGTCTGCATCTCCCTTACTGCTCTTTCAAGGCCCAGTTGGGTGCAGCACCCTCCCCAGTGCCACTTAAAGCCGCTTTGGGCCCATCATCACCCTGCGTGCCCAGCGATGCCCCCGTGCCTCCAGTGTCATGTCTTGGCTGGCAGATGCCTTCGCACTCGCCTAACTTGGATATTTCTCTCACCTCCTCTGAAGCTGGTAGTGACAGGTGTGAATTGTTGTTCATCATCTCCTCCTCTGCTCTCTGTTGAGCTCAGGACACCCCAGGAGGGTGGAGACAGGCACATTTGTGAGTCTGAGTTTGGAGGAGGCAGTTCAGAAGGGACTTTGTCTTCTCTCTTCTCCGCAGGAGTGATCATCAAGAGGAAGAGCGGGGAGATCCCCTGCCCCTTGGCCGTGGAGGCGTTTGCCGCTCACCTTAGCTATATCTGCAGATACGATGACAAGTACAGCAAGTAAGTGAACAGGCCGCCTCCCGCCCACAGGAGGGCTCTTGCAGGCTCACCGTCGCAGAATGGAGAAATTGGTGGTGATCACTAGTTTCTGCAGTTTGACAAGTGAAAAATGAAGACCCCGTGAGATAAATCCTGAGTCTTCATCTTGGCCTCCCAGGCTCAGCCCGTGCAGCCCTCATCACCTGGGGCACCCTGCCTCCTTCACCACCCTCTCCATCTCCCTTCCCCTTGCCCAAAGCTGTCCTTCCTTCTGCTTACTCAGTTCCTGCCTTCTCTCAATAGTTGGCCCAGACCCTGCACCCTCTGTGTCCCTCTAGCTCAGTCTGCCCTCCTTCTCCACACCCGCAGACCACTGAGCACCAGCCCCAGGCGTTGTCACGCTGAGTGTTTTCCAGCAGTGGTTACTTAATTCTTTTAAATATGGACACCTGCATCAGGTATGGTCTCGTCTTAAGTGTACACGTAGTATAGACAGTAAACACAGTGTATGTACATGCACACACCCACAATGCCATCTTCTGGCTGAGTGTCATGATGTCCATAACAGGAACTCAAGAAATGATTGCTATTGAACCTCAGTGTGACTATTACGTTACTAGGACTGAGCCTCACAACCTTGAATAGGGTAAGACTAACCTAAAAGCCAATTGGATGTTACTCAGCCGTCTTTGAGGGTAATTGACATCTTCTGGGCATTTTCATGGCAGTGAGGGAAAACCAAGGACCTAGTCTTCCCTGGAAAACTCGGCTTAGGTGTGAAAGGGAGCCCCACTCCTTACGGAGTCATTGAACAAGTCTTTATTGACTGCCTGCTGCATGCTCAGCACCTGCTGAGTTCCATGTGGTTATTACAAAGAAAACTACGTTTATTTAGTGGATATCTGTGGGGTGCCTGCTCTGTGCCAGGCATTTTGGTGGTACTGAGGATACTGACCCTCAACCACTTTGCAGTCAAGGAAGACAGAATACAGGGATGAATCCTAGGTTAGGTGGGCCCAGGAGGAGTACTGTCCTCAGTCTCAGGGGCAGAGAAGGCCTCCCTGAGGTGACATCTGTCCTTGAGCTGAAGGGAAGGTGGGGGTGGCAAAGAGACGTGCTCAGGAGGAAGGGAGCGCATTGCAGAGGCCTGGAGCTGAGGGCGAGCCTGACCTTCGGCAAGTGGAAGCAGTTCAGTATGCACAGAACACAGCATTTGAGAACGGTCCTTAGCGAGCAGGGAAGCCCGAGGGGCTGATGGGGCCCTGAGGACTTGGAGCTTGTGAGCTGCGCCACAGAAAGGCCTGGCTCCTGGTTCAGCATCTGTCTCTTCCAGTGACCCACCTCTTCCACCTGATCCTTTGGTAGGAGTTGTCTTCATCATCTTGTCTTCAGTCAAGTTCATTGTGACAAAGCCTCAGCTAGAGCCAACCCCTCAGCCTGATTCCTACCCCCACAGCTCCCCTGCAGCATCTTGCTGACCACGCTGAGACCTTTTGGGGATATCTCTCCTGAACTGGGTGCCCGGGAACCGTCTGGGTCAGCCTCTCTTATTCTCTCTGTCTTCATAGGTATTTCATTTCTCATAAACCAAACAAGACCTGGCAACAGGTATTCTGGTTTACCATCAGCATCGCTATCAATAACGCCTACATCCTGTACAAAATGTCAGACGCCTACCACGTGAAGAGGTACAGCCGGGCGCAGTTTGGCGAGAGACTTGTGAGAGAGCTGCTGGGCCTGGAGGACACCTCTCCGACCCACTGATGCCATGGGCGCGGGCCCCAGGCTTAGGTAAGGACCAGGTCGAGGGAGGGGCAAGAGGAGGGAGAGAGCCTGCCATTCTGACCTGCCCAACCAGAGACGCCCTGGTGCGTGGCCCCAGCCTGGGAAGGGTGCTCAAGGCCTCTGCAGGGACCAGGATGGACCTGGTCGGAGGATGGCTGCTGTCCCAGTTTCTATTCAGAGAAAAGCACGTCCTCCTTCTGGGAAGCAGCCACCCACCTCAGCGCTCTGCAGGAGTGGGGTACCCAATCTAGACTCTACATGCGGCCAGTGCTGCTCTCAGTCGTGTTTTGCTCAGCAGGGTGCTCCATCCTCACGACACCCGTGGAGCCTGGAAGAGAGCTCAACTCTCAGCACAGGGGATCTGGGAGGGCTGTTGCCACTGAAATCACCAGGGATAGGATGAGGCATAGCATGTTCTGCTGGAAATGCCTGCTTTGTAAAGAGGTGAAGACATTTGTGACATGGTTTGATTTCATGCCGTGTCCAAAGGTGACAGGAAGCAAGCAGGGATGGGCTCTGTATTGCTAAGATTGTTCAAGTGTGTATAGGAGACCAGAGGCTTTGCTAGCATTTGCCTGGTGCAAGCGGCGTAGAGCAGGTCTCAGAGAAGAAGAAACACAAGCTGGGTGCCATTAAAACACGGTGATGGAGTGGGGGCGTGGTTGCCCATTCTGATTGATAAATGAGGCATTCCTGCTCGGTTTATCTGTTTGGCTGGTGGACGGGAGAAAGGGAAAGGATCCCAGTGAAGTGTGATGCTATTTTTTATTTTTAAATATATCTTCAGGTTATTTTCTTACTGTTGCTTAAGATCTTCTGTAAAAGGAAAAGGTCCCCTTCTTTGTTGTCCCCTCACCCCCTTGCCTCACCCCAGTCATGGCTCCTTGCATGATCACGATTCTGTGTTCTGTGCCCAGTGCCAGGGCCAGAAGGGGCAGCTTGCTTCCAGAACAAACGTGGTTGTACTCCATCGGGGACCACAGGGGGCCTGCTGGCCTTCAGCTCTGTCACAGACATTACCATTGGCAGAATTACTTGTTTTAAAAAATATGTAGCATTGCTGAAACAGACAGCACAGTGTCTCCAGAGATGACCACTCACTAATTCTCTTTCCCTCCTGCACAGCATTTGCCAGGCTCAGGCCATATCCTTGCACCGGTGTGGCTGGCATTGGCAAACCCTGCCGTGGGCCCAGGCTGCCGGCTTGGTTGAGTGTGGTTTCCTGTGGGGCTGGGGCTTGCTCACCGTGGGGCTGAGCGGACCACTCGACAAGCAGCTGGCAGTGAGGGCTCCACTTATTTCCCAGAACATCTGGGCTCTTTCCCAACCAAGGTTCATGTGTCTCCATGGGCGCCCTCACCAGAGTGG
Source organism: Ceratotherium simum simum (assembly GCF_057802395.1). Classification (NCBI taxonomy): domain Eukaryota; kingdom Metazoa; phylum Chordata; class Mammalia; order Perissodactyla; family Rhinocerotidae; genus Ceratotherium; species Ceratotherium simum. The sequence goes on along the minus strand of NC_141905.1, from coordinate 22,277,880 downwards.
TCGACTGGTCTGGCTGTGCCCACAGACAAGAAACGAGTAATTTCTGGAGTTCCACGATCTCCCTTCAACCCAAGTTGCGTAGCCCCTCATTTTTACAAATGCAGATCTGTTCTACTCAGGCTTGGGGACTTTTTTCCTTGTTCACACTCAGTTAATTGGAAGTGTTGCTGGCAGCATGCTCCCGAATCCGTGTCATTCCTGTACCCAGGGTTCATGACCATCACCTTCCCCTGTGGTTTTAATTCGATGCCACGGATTGTAGGCCAAATTCTAAATTGTGTTTCAAAATACCTTTGCCGTGTCCTTTAACTGGATTGAGAGCACTTTTACCACATGGAGAAATATATTTTTAATTTGTGATGCTTTTCTACAAGTTCCACTATTTCTGAGTTTAATGTGTTTCCAACACTTAAGGAGACTCTAATGAAAGCTGATGAATTTTCTTTTCTGTCCAAATAAGTAAAAGAAAAAATAAAAGTCTATTTAGATGTTGATTCTTTGTCGATATGTGAATTTGTTTAAAAAGTCAGGGACAAAAATACAGGCTGGTCTTTTAAGACTTGATTTCTTGTTATGTAATCTGGTGTATATGACCTTAACTGTTCCTAGTATCATGAACCACTGAGTAGTTTAAAAAAGAAATTCAGTGAAGATTGACTAATAGAAATATACATTGACACCCTAGTCCTGTGAGGATAGTTGTATGTTACGAGCCTGTGCCATTGAAGAAAATACCGTGTCTGCCTCCAAATAGGTGGTTCTTCCTCCTTCCTTCTAGTCTGTGTGTGTGTGTCATTCCACATTAGCACAGAGAAGCGCTGTGGTGACAGGTGGTGGGTAACATCGCCTTACCAAGTAATTAGAGAGTAATTATACCATTTTAGAGCTCTGTTTCTAAAATGGTAGCCACTGTTTTCTGAGAAATGATTGAAAAAGACAGGAATTGAGCTGGGTTTCCAGTGGAGGTTGTGGTGACCGCTCCAGCCCTCAGGAGGTTGGGAAGAGTCTCTCTCCTCCTTCTGGAAGAGGGACAAAGTGATGTGTAATGCTGCTAGGAGAACCTGCAGAGACCTGACCTCCCTTACAGATGTGACTGTAGGAATTGCTCTCGTTAAAGTTCACCTGGCTCCTGTCTCCTTGGGTTCAAGGGCCCTTAGGCTGACACTGGATTGGCTCATTTAGTAGCTGGCCATTCCTGGTGACCAAGAAAGGGCTGGTGAGTGGTTCTCATAAGAGGGGGAGCCAGCATGGTCCCAGCAAAGGCTGTGCAGCAGGTGGGCACTGCTGCATCTCGTGGCCACTGAGACCCCTTTCCACCTGGGTCCTGCCTCCATGGCAAATGAGTCCCCTGGGGGACGTCTGTGCTACAGGGTCTAGAAAAGAAAAACGGAACATTGAGCTTCCCAGCCCGTACAGAGAAAGAACAAAACATCAACAAAGCTTCTAAGCTTCTCCAAAGAAGATCTCTCTTGACCAAATGCCACTGAAACCTGCTCTGAGCTTCACATGGTTTACGATGCAGGCCCATGATTGCAGCTGTATTCACAATTAGGTAAGGTAATTCTTAGGAGAATTTAGGTTGAATAGATTTCTGTTTGTATCTGCTGCCTGCCTTATCAGGGTCTATGTTTCATATCTGTTGTCTCCCCACACTCCATTTCCCAAAAAGCCTCAGTTTTGAACAAGGTCTTACTGTGGTCAGTGGAACATTATACTAGGGCCATGTTTCAACACTCAGGCAAGTGACATAGGAAAATCTTGGTGGCTGGATTATTCTGGGCAAAGATATCCACTTTATTGACTACGTTAGGCAAGCCCTGGCCACCAAAATCAAATGAACTCTGCAGTTGCGCCAGAGGCAAGAAGATTGCAGATTCCAGGGACTGGAAGGCTCTGGATCACCATGTGTGGCCAGGCACTGCTATCATCCACAGGAACCAGCCTCAGCGTCAGGCAGTGAGGGGGCTCTACAGCTGCTGGGGGGAAGTTGGACAGACACACATTATCAGTGAGTAACAGGAGAAATCACAAGCTTCGTTCGTTCTCCTCCAGTCTGCGTTTAATGGCAGAAACATTTCCCCACAGGTGAGAACAACTCAACGATACACCGATGGGAGGGAGAAAGGGGACTGGGTGCTCTCCACCTGTGGGGCTCACTGCACCGACCCACAGGTAATGGTTTGAAAGGCAGGCTGAGAAAGGCTGCAGAAGAGGCCATTATCGTGTGGCCCAGAGTGCTTCCTGTGCGCCAGCTCTTTTCTCTTCGCAGGAACCCATGAGGCAGGCACAGACTGTCGTCGTCCCCAGTTCACAGGTGGAGAAATGGTGAGGGGAGAGGTTCAGTGGCTTGCCCAGGTAAGCTGGGTAATTTGGGGGACACAGTCTCACGCTCAGGCTGGCGTGACACCAGAGGCTGAGTTTGAACCGTCGTGCACACTGGCTCCCCAGAGTCATCAAGAGAGTTAAGAGTTTTATCCCGATTTATTTTCTGTAGCGTATTTTCTCCTTTCTGTAGCCTGTATAGAATGAGAACCCAGATCTCTCTTCCAATCCCAAATATCACAGATGACACTGTACACTCTCATTCACATGTGTTCTTTTCTTGTCCTCCACTGAAGTGGGTGTTTTGGGACTTAATCACTGATGGAGCCCAAGTTGAGCTGAGAGTGAGCTGCAGTCTGGGAGGGCATTTGGACGAGACCAGTTCTGGGCTGCTGCAGGCCCTGAGCCAGTCACACGGCACTAGAGGAGGGGCAGGTGGGAGGGCCGGCCCTAGAATCTCCTCATAGTGCCTTGGCACCTGCCAGCTGTGGGTAACGGACCAGAGTGACTGTTCCCCAAAGTACCAGAACCGGACTCTTCCTCAGGTCTGTACACACTTGCCGGCTTGTTTCTGGTTCTGTCCCCCCAGGTTAAGCAAGGGCTCGTCAACAGTCTTGGGTGTAGAAAGCATAGCCTTACATAGGGTACCAAAGGAAAGAGAACCCCCAAAAAGATCACGATGTGGTTACCTGGGAAAGTGGCCCAGCCCCTCCCCCAGGGCTCTGCACGCTGCTTTGGAGAAGGGATCAGTCTGTGAAGGATCCTCTACTTCTGTGGCCCCTGTATCCCTGTAGCCTTGGCTGTCTCCCCCAGATGCTCTCTATCCTTATTGGGCATGTTGCTGAGACTTCCCAGTTTAGACTCCATTGTTTAATCTTTTATTCTGTGCGGCTTCTCTGAGTGTCTCATCTTTGAAAGTATTTCTAAAACTTCTTTGTGTCTAAGTATGTCATTGTCTCCTAATAAGAAATAAAAGAGGGTTTCAGGTACAGAAGTAGCACTATGAAATATCAGCAGGAAGGGAGGCTGTATCAGTTGCGCCAGGTGTACATTCTCATCTTCTACTAGCTACTGCACAAACAGAGACATTTTTTTTCTAAGTTACTTGGAAGCTTGACCTTTTGTGTCCCTGTTGGGAGCTGAAGACTGAGGAAGAGGAGAGGGATCCTGTCTTCTGTAAAAGATCTGCAGGAGAGGAGAGGGGGGTGTGCGCGGCTTATGTTCAGGTGAGGGAGCCCATGCTCCCTAAGGAGGGGGGCGTCTTGTGGCCAAGGAAGTGCAGCAGGAATGAAAGGGACCGGCTGGGCGCTCCCGAGAGATCGCGGCTTCTCTCCGCCTTTGCCGAGGAGCACCAGCTAGCTTTTGTACCTCCCTTTTTGATATTTCTCATTAATCTTTTTCATTCTCTTATTCATTCCATTGACAAATCTTCATCAAAGCCTAACTGGAATAAAAAACACTAGTTAATGTGTGTGGAGTATTCACGGTCCAGGCTCGGTTGTAGGCTCTCTGCCTGGTTATTTCATTTGATCCTCAGGGTGGCCCTCTGAGCTGGGAACTGTCAGTATCCCCCTTTTGTGGCTGGAGAAAGTGATGCTTCGAGAGCCTGAGGGAGGGGGGCATCCCTACAGGGTTGAGTTGGGCTGAGCCGCAGTCCCTCCGCTGCTGGCTCTCAGCCCTCGCGGCTGTTGGTGAACTGCTACTGGCAGGCGTTGTGCTGGGAGCTGGGTGCAGGCCAACCAACGAGCCTAGTCTGTGCCCTTGAGGGGGCTGCAGTGCAGGTAGGTGGGGCACATGGGCAGGGCAGATAATCCACTCGAAGAGAAGGTTTCAGTGAGGGGGTGAGACCCACCCCGTGGTCAAGGTGGTGGTCAGCATTGCTGCCCCATCCAGCAGCACACACCCCCTCTGAAATTTGGGGCGCTTCACCTTGGCAGGCATCAGGCACACCCAGCTTAGCGTATTCCCAAAAGCATGGAATCTAGGCCTCCTCAGAAGGTGGGAACTGGACTGACCAGGGCTGGCCCATTTGTCCTGTGGCCAGTGATATGTACGTTTTTGGAAAGCATGGCGTTGCATGTGAGCAACAAGGCAAAAAGTGGTCCCAGCCACTCAAGAGGTCATAGCCAAGCAAGAAGAAGGTTTCTTCTCTCCTAAATACTAATATGCAGTCACAGCACTTTTATTCCCTTCATTCCCCCGCTGGCTTATACTTGGTTCTATTTTCTCCAAGGAAATATGGTACTGACTTCTTTCTCCAGCCTGACAGCTGATGTGAGGGTTTGCTTGTCCCCAGTTAACGGCTAGTGTCCCACCTTCCTCCACGAAGAAAGGGCCACAACTTTGGCAAAAGTACTAGTAGAAAAAAATGATTAATTGGGCAGATGAGATTTTAGCTTTTTTCGCTCTTCCTGTAGACTTGGCTGTCTTTATTAAAATGCATCCAGCTCCACACTTGAGAGATCCCTCCCAGCAAGTAGAATGCAGAAGGAATGAACAGGAGAAGAAGGAGGGAATGGAGTTTCTATTACTTGAATAGATTAGAAAGATGGACCCAGAACAATTGTATACATTTTTTAGGTGTAAATTTAAGATCTGGGGTTGTGGGATTGTGGAATTTTTGATTGAGGCATTTTTGGGTCACTTTCATCTGTTTCAACATAATCCCCTGGTATAATGTGACTTTTAAAAGTTTGTCCCCTTATCAATACTTATCAGTACTTATCAACAGGAGTACAGTGTCCAAAATAGGGCAAAGGCTCTGCTAGATCCTGTAACAGTCAAGCCCATGTGCCCTGTCCTGGCCCGCAGGCTACAGCAAGAGACACCGGCCAGCCAGTGGATCCAGAAGGCTAGGATAGTGGGTCCACGTAGAAACCAAATGATAGGAGGGGCAGGTGGGAAAACTGGGGGTGATTAACTTGGTGGACTCAGAAGGGAGCATGGCATTCATCTCTGGATCAGTCCCCTTTTGATGTGGTGCACATAGCCAGGAGGCAGCCTCCAGCTCTGGGGAAAGCAGTTTCCACTACTTAGAGCTGCCCAACGTCGGAACAGGATGCCTCCGAAAGCAGAGAACACTCTGCCTATTTCTAAATGTCTTCCACCAGAGGCGACTTCCCACATAGGAAGGTCCCAGCGGGTGTTCACGCTGGCAGGAGGTGGCCCTAACTCCAGGCTGTGGGCTTGGGCAGGGACACCCCTGCTGGCAGCTCGGATCTTAACCAAGGAGGAGCAGAAAATAGCCACGAAGCAAAGCCCTGACTCCTGGGCTCCTGGGCAGATGAGAAGGAACTGAATTATGAAGACGACTGCCTCTCTTCAGAGAATGCCCCCGCCTCCCAGCCGCTCACCTTCTTCCTCTTCCTCAAATGGTGGTTCCCACTTACTCGAGGTCAGGGATAGCAGCCATCGGTGACCAGGAGATCTGTGTCAAAGAATCTGGAAAGACTGCTGTTTCATTTGAAAATGTCTTTGCCACCATTACATTGTATGGTTTTTTCTTACAATTTTTAGTTAAGTATCTTCAGGAGAACATTTTTAATCTTATCAGGAGCTGCACGTATGTGCCCCTGGGGAACCTGGCACAGCTACGTCCCCACCACTTGCGTGAAGATAAAGCATAGCCTTTTGTCGAGATTTTGATTTTACACTAAGATGTTTGCAATAAATTTTTACAAATTTTGTATACCATGAGCTAAATTCTGAGTTCTAAAATGTAAAGAATGGCCAAAATTATGATTTAATTTAGATATGTGGTTTTTATTTCTTCAACAGAGGTTGTTTACAGTCAGCAACTTTGAAATACAGTCACATATATTGCATTTGCCTCTCTCTGGTGCTTTCTTCTTGGTGGGGGGAGAGCTGATGAGGGAGGGAGGACATGATAAAGTCAGTTCATGGAAAGCATCATGGGTCTGTTGCCAGAAGAAAATAATAGCAGAGGTTGGGCAAAGCTTGGGGCACCCACCCCAGGGATTCTCCTGAAGGTGAGGAGGGATGGCAGGTAAGGGGGCCCCGGGGGCTGCAGGCACGTCCTAACACCTGAGCCTTCTCAACTCTGCTGCTGATCCTGGGGGAAGTCAGAGGGGCTCCCTTGGGGGTCCTCCTCCATCTCCCCCTCCCATCTTCTCCTTTGGGGGGTGCGGGGGAGCACAGGAGCCTCCACCATCAGAGGGCAGATTGTGCAGCCTGCGGCTCACTTGGCTGCTGCCATTACCACTGCCCTGTCGTCCTTCTCCCTCTCAGAAGGTTCTGGAATCAGAACCACAAAACTGGGGGAGCATCTGCTGTCAGAAGGTAGGTCCTTCTGAGCAAAGTGAGAGATGGAAAGAAAAGTGCCCCTGACTAGGGGGGAGGGGGGCCATCAACAAAACAGAGGAGACATGACTTTGGCCTTGGTGGTAATATCCTAAAAGGCCATAAAGTGGAACTTGTCTTCATTAACATAGGAAATTTTTATATATAAGGAGATGTCTGATCCCACTTTCTAGGGTTCTTTTTACACGTTGTTACAGGAGCATAAAAAGATTTTGAGAAGTGTGTGCTCTTCAACTTAAAATAGGAATTAAAATATTTTTACAGCACATTCTGGCAATGTTTTAAGTTCTTCTGTGAGCCAAAAATAATTTTCAGACATCCCTTTAAAGTTTTAATGATTTCAGATCTTTGCTCACCAAGCCTTTTAGGAAGCGCTGAGTTTACTTTGACTTCATTATGTTTTGTTGACCCAATGTGACCATCTTCTATAGTCAGTGACTTCCCCCACCATCGTTTTTATCTCTTCCCTCCATTTTTCCTTTCTACATCTCTCTGCCTCCTCTCTCTGCAAACATCTGCCTTTCTCCCCCTCCCTCTCCTTCCCCTCCCTCTCCCTCTTTCCCATATTCCTTTGGTGAGCCCTGGAGTCATTCCCTGACTTTCCTGTCTGAATGCAGAGGGGCCAGTCAGGGTCCTTCCTCCTGTTATCGGGCATCCAGATTCTCCAGCCTCTGCCCCACAGGCCACAGGAACCCTTCCCCCTCCACAGTAGTAGAGAGAGGGGATGTGACCCTTTGTATCAAAGACATCATGAGGGGAGAGACACCCCAGAAAGAGGTGAGACTTGAACAAGGAGAAGACAAGACCCTTTATAGCTTAGAATGGATCACAGGATTTAATTTACTGATCCTAGGGACCTGTGCCACATTTACTAAACTTTCATCACATTCACTGGTGGTGTAGACCTCTTTGGGGGATCTCAGGAATACTCTCAAAATCAAACAGCTGCTTTCTGGTTTGAGAGAGAGGTCAACAGAGGGAAAGTGGACTAAAAGTCATTCATTAAATAAACTTTTATTGAACTCTTCTAAACCACTAAACACTGGGGATGTAATCAAGGATTGTCAAGTAGTGAGAGAGACACAAATACCTAATGTGACCAGAGTAATAGTAGTATGTAAAAAAATAAGGAACAATGACCGTATTTTCTCACCCACGAATGGGGATACATGGTAAACCATGTTCTGTGGCAGGGGCAGAATATTTTTAAAGGAATTGCTATGGGACGTCTATATGGACCAGAGAGAGGTCAGGTGTGAATGTTACTTGACAAATGAATGGGCTTGTTGCTTGGAGCAAACGTGTGACACTGTCTCATCTTGGACTGAAGGCTCTGGGATTTGCCATTGGTGACATGGTGGAAACCTTGTTTATGACTCATTTTACAGTTTCCATAAGACCACACTCAGTCTCGCGTGCAATTGCCTCTGGCTAGGAGCAAAGGAATTTACCTCAAGAGGTGATCAATGACTTTAATTTCCTGCCTATGTGTTCCTTGAGGCATACCGTACCTTGGAATGCAAGGACACATCTTGTTTATCTGCCCCCATGCCCTAATCTTTGAGACTAACCAGAACCCATCAACTTGCTTGGCCAGATCACCTATTACTTTTTCCTTTGACATTTCTTTAGAGTAGTAAAAATAATTAAAATCGTATATAATGGCTCTGCACAGACATTTGCACTGCAGCTCTCTACTGCCCATGGGTCCTGTCCCCATGCTGAACACAGAATAAAGGTGCACAAGTGAACGAGCAGCTCATGTCTGAAAATTCTTTTTCGACTCGCAACTCAGTGGCCCTACATCACTGGGAGCGTCTTGGGCCACTGGGCACAAACCCAACAATTCTGGCCCCATTTAACCACCCTGATGCTGCAAGACAAGAGAATGAATTCTGTCCATGTTAAGATTTCTGCTAAAAGGAGAGAGGATCAATCTGGAGGGAGGAGCCCTGCTCCTGAAGAAGTCAAAGATGATTGGACACAGGATCTTCCAGGCCAGGCACATGCTGTAGGGAACAGTGGCTGACTCACCCTCCCTTCCTCGCCCCGCCCCCGAGTCCCAGGAGCCAGGGAAAGATGGAGTGAGGTTTGTCCTCAGTGACTCCCTCACCCAGCTGCCCCAGCCCTTAGCAACCATCTGTCCTTGGCTGCCTGCCTGAAGCCTGGTGGTAGCCATGGCTTTTTATTCACATTTACCATCCAACAAGGCAAAAAGTCTAGAGACCAGGAGGAGGGAGTAATCACACCTCAAAGTTGAGACCCACGGCCTGCGAGAATAAGTTTATTCATGGAGATAACAGGATGGAATATTTAAAAATCCGGAAGGATTGGTGCCCTGCTGTAGGCGGTTGAAGGGCTGGCTAGAGTGGGAAGGTGTAGGCGGCTTTGTCTGATATCAACAGATAGATAGTTAGAATGAAAAAAGAAATGTTTAACAGCTTGGTCTCACCTCAGTTAAATCATCTTCCAAACCAAATTTTTGGCCCACCCCCTTCCTGCCTCCTTTGAGATGAAGCCTTTCCCACGTCTGCCCAGCAGAGGGCAGCAGAGTACACCTTATAAGCCTCACTGGGGCGTGCAAAATGCAGAGCGTTCATTCAACAAATGTTTTCTGAGTTTGGGGTCGGGCAGTGTTCTAGGCACTGTGGATTTGGCAGTAAATAAGACAGACAAGGCCCCCTGATCCAGAGCGAGGAAAGAAAACAATAAGCAAGTCATCAAGACCACATCATGGGAGGGAATGGGAAAGGAACTTGCTGCTGAATCTGACATTCATCATCCAGCAGACATGTACTGGGTGCTCGTTAGGCGCCAGGCTCTTCTAGGGACAGTTGACAGGACAAATCCCTGCCCTCCCGCAACTTACACTCTAGCAGGGGGGCAAGCACACAATAAACCAAAAAGTGGCTACACGGTATTTTAAAAGATATCAAGTATGACAGAGGAAAAAGGAAGAGTCGGGTTTGGGGAGGGCCTGGCGTGGAGCAGCAGGACCAGAGGGTCAGATTGGAGCCGGTTCCAAGAGGGGTCGGCCCAGCAGCTCCAGGACCCACTGCAGCCCGGTCCTCAGCCTGGCCCCGCTGGGACCACCGGGGATGCCGGTCCCATCCTCAGGCCAGGGATGGGGGCTGCTGGTCTGGAGTAGCAGCGCCTAGTGCCCTTGAGGAAGAGCAAGAGCCACGGGGCTGGGCAGGGCCGTGGTGGGGCAAGGACGGCAGGGCTCAGAGAGGGCTCACTCTGGGAAGCTTGAGAATGTTAGCGTAAACAAGCATAGAGCAGTGGGCAGGAAGGTTACCGGGGCCGGAGAGAGCAGGGAGAGGATGTGGGGACTGACTGAGGAAGTGGTTACTGGATGTGGGAAAAAGAGAGAAGGAAGGAGGGGTAGGGGTGGAAGCAGCCTTGAGCCCACCCTGCAAGGGGGAGCCAGGGGAATAAATATCTTTCTCCTCCCCCGCCCCCCCCCAATCTCCTGCCATTGCCCGCAGTAGCCAAACCCAGGACATCAGAGGACTGGGAGCACCCACACAGACCTGCCTCCGAATCAGGAAGAGAGTGGGGACTGGGTCTACAGAATCGGTGGACAATTTCCAGCAAAGGCTCCATGCTGCGGGGTTGGGGAAGTGGAGTGATGGGAGAAAGGAGGCAGGGCTGTGGGGCCTGCTAAGATGAACTGTGCCACAAGTCTGCCTGGACATCCCATTTTGGATCTCATTTCCCTTTCTGAGATTCCATCCTTAGCACTCTGGCGTCTTGTGGGTTGGCAGCAACGTAGATCCTGTCTGCGGGAGCAGCCTGTGCAGGGGATCCCCAGAGATTTGCAGGATGCCTGCTGTTCCCGCTGTCTGTTGGTGGTCTGCATGCCTGGGGTGGTGGAGGGCTGTCATGAGCTCAGGGGCGTTGAGAGGCCTCCTTACCATTTTGACTTTGTCCCTGCAAGTAACCATGGCTCTTTAACTAAGAGAACTCGAGAACAAGCCCAGATGTGGTTTGTGTAGTGGCAGGAAGACCCATTGTGACTAGATATATTTTTCCATAGGTAAACCAAAAAAGAGACGAGTCACACGGCCTGAGAGGGCTGAGCCGTGGGTCCAGGTAGCTCTGGGTTCAGTTCCTGACTTGTTTACTGAGCACGCCGCTTGCCTGTTTGGGCTTCAGTATTCTCATCTGTATGATGGAGATGATAATATCGATTTGAAGGGTTGTCGGTGTGGGAAGACAGGGCCCACTCCCCACTCCCTCTCCTGGGGCCTGGCATTCACAACCCCTCTGGTCACGGAAAGCCAAGTAGAGGCGGAAACATCCTTTACCAGGGAACATGCAGGACACGTTCTAGGAAGAGGCCATCTTTCTGCAGTGAAAAGGTAGACCCCTAAAAGATGAGACCCCAGGGGGGCCTCTTCCATGTTCCCTTTCTCCTCCAAGCTGCCCACCCCACTCCAAGCACCCCAGAACCCAGTGGAGACAAACAGCTCAGCTCAAAAGTGCAGTGGGCGTGGGGGGAGCAAAGGGATGACAGGTCCATGAGATATGGGGAGGGGGGACAGAAACGGGCAGGTGGCCCTGTAGGGAGCGCTCCCTATCTAGACCTTAGGAGCTGGGAGGGGCAGAGCAGATTTAGGAAGCCAGTCCTGGGCCTCCCCCACTTCCTCCCTGCTCCTCACCCCCAGCTCTGCAGGGTTGAAAAACACCACTTGAACTCTAAGAAATGACTTTCTTATGAAATCAGTGTGTTTTACATGCTACCCTTGCTTGTGGAGTGCCCACCCTTCCTTTTGATAATAACGGGCACTTGCTACTTAAAGATTCGCTAATGTATACAAATATCAGGGCACAAGAGTAGGTGCTCAAAATATGGTAGATATTATGGAGATGGATAGAGGACCCCAGAGGGACCGCAGCTGACTGTAGATGTCCAAGTGCTTCTAGAATAAGATTTGCCTCCAAGTGAAACCAAAAGGCTTTAACGAGGTGTTACGACCAAGGCTCTGTTGACCTGCTACCACCATCAGGGAGCCAAAGTAGAAAACAGAGGCACCTCCAACTGTTTTCCACAGCGGCTGCACCATTCTGCCTTCCCACCAACAGTGCACAAGGGTTCCGATTTCTCCATGTCCTTGCCAACACTTGTCTTTTGATAATAGCCATTTTAACAGCTGTGAGGTGACATCTCATTGTGGTTTTGATTTGCATTTCCCTGAAGATTAGTGCTGTTGGCATTTTTTCGTATACCTGTTGGGTGTGTGTATGTCTTCTTTGGAAAAATTAAAAATAGAACTGCCATATCATCCAGCAGTCCCGCTTCTGGGTATTTATCCAAAAGAATTGAAATCATGATCTCGAAGAGATATTAGGACTTCCCTGTTCATTGCAGCATTACTCATGATAGCCAAGACGTAGAAACAACCTAAATGCCCATTGACTGATGAATGGATAAAGAAAATGTAGTGCATATATACAATGGAATGTTATTCAGCCTTTAAAAAGAAGGAAATTCTACATTATGTGACAACACGGATGAACCTTAAGGACATTATGCTAAGTGAAATAAGCCAGACACAGAAAGACAAATATTGCAGGATTCCACTTATATAAGGTACCTAAAATAGTGAAATTCATAGAATCAGAGAGTGGAATGGCGGTTTCCAGGGGCTGGCGGGGGGTAGTTATTAATCAACAGGTATAAAGTCTCAGTTAAGCAAGATGTCAGCTGTACAGATCTGCTGTATAACATCGCCTGCAGTCAACAATGCCATATTGTACACTTAAAAATTGTTAAGAGGATAGATCTCATGTTGTGTTCTTACCACAATAGAATAAAATTTAAAAAAATTAGAAAACAGAACCACGAACTGGTCTCATGGCAGCCGGACACTGAGCAGGACATTAGACTCCTGCTCTCCCTGTCGGCTTGGCTCAACCAACTAAATTGGCAGGTCTTTCATCTACATCCAGATGAGGTGCCTGGCGATGGAGCGGCTAGACACAGGAAGACACTCCAGAGAGGACTGTGTCTTTCTGGTTGACTTTTGGTGTGAGGATAAATAAACAGCAATCTTTCCGGAATGGTCTAGGTTAATCTTGCCAAGAGCTAGCAGCACAGATATAGGGACCTCTCAGGGTCTCCACTTTGTCTGAGGATTGGCTCACTCAATAGGAGTGCCTTAGAATAAACAGACAGCAGGCTGAGGGACGGTCACAGCTGACATCGTGCTGGAAGGACCCCTGGCAGTGGGCAGCTGCTGGCCTGCTGGGATCTGAAAGACGCTGAACGTCCTCCCTACCCAAAGGGAGCACTCCCACCATTACTACATCTTAGGAGGTCCATGCTCTTGTTCTCGAAGATAGAAGTCCCCCCAGCCCCCGAAGGGTAATGGATAGACTGCCTTCCGTTAGTGGTTTAATGTGCATTGGTTAATTGCTATCATTCATTTTAATTCATTCAGCCAGTCATTCTGGGAAGAACTGTGCATAAACAAAGGAAACAGGTTATTTTAGTGTTAACTATTTCCTGAATGCCTACATGCAAAGATAAATAAGACCCAGGTCCTGTCTCCCCAACAACCCACAGTCTAGCCAGGAGGGAGATGCAGAAGCAGTGAGCTCTGCTGTACTGAGGTGGGAGTTCTGTGCAGAGTGCTGTGGAAACCTAAAACGATGTTCTGGGACGAGGGAGTGACAGAGAAAAAAGTGGGACTTCGGGGATGGATGAGCAGCCCTGAAGATGAGCGCATTCAAGAGGAAGTAGGCCAGGGCGCAGGAGTGGGGAGGGGATGGAAAGGGTTTAAAAAGGTAGATTAAGACCTGGTGGTGCCGGGCCTCATGGGCAGGAAAAGGTTTTGTTTTGTTTTGTTTCCTATAGGGCAGGAATAGGGGCTCCAGCTGTGAAGGAAAATATTGTTTTGTGTGTGTATATGTGATTTTTTTTTCTGGGAAGGAGGTGCATTGAGTTCATCAGATTTACAAAGGATCCTTAGTCTGTGAATGCCTCGGGATGTTCAAAACTACAAGACTTTGGGCCAGCCCTGGTGGCCTAGTGGTTAAGTTCAGCGCGCTCCACTTCAGCAGCCTGGGTTTGGTTCCTGGGCGTGGACTCGCACCACTCGTCTGTCAGTAGTCATGCTGTAGCGGCGGCCCACATACAAAATAGAGGAAGATTGGCAACGGATGTTAGTTCAGGTCAAATCTTCCTCAGCAAAAAAAAAAAATGCAAGACTTTGAGAGCTCTTTCCACAGGAACACAACTGTGCTCTAGAAAGTTCTGGCAGACAGCTGTACAGCAGGAAGCAGGATGAGCAGGTTGATGACACTGAGGCTTGAACCCAGGTGGGCAGAAGGACCAAGAGGACCTGGCACAGGCCTGGTCCAGTGGCCTTTCCTCCCTGACCATGGGAACCACTGCACCCTATTTTCTCTGCATGAGAGGAGTCCACATGAACTGGATTTTTATAAAGTTCTTGCCCCCACAGTATCAATGGAACCAGCATCTTTCTTCACGTAGTTGTTTATGTGCCTTCTATGTAACTGACACTCTTCTCAGCATCAAGGTGGGAAGGTGAATGAGGCCATTAATGTCCCTGTTCTGAGGGCTCTTATATCCTGGTGAAGAGACATACAATGAGCACACACACAATCAAGAACATTCCAGAAGGTGCTATGAAAATACAAGTCGGAGGAGGGACTTTAGAGCCATGTAAAGGCGTTTTTGAGGGGACGTTTGAGCGAGGAGGAGACAGGTCCTGAAGACCTTGCAGAGGAGCATTCTCAGCAGAGGGAGTGGCCAGTGCAGTGGAGGTTAAAGGAGCAGAAAGAAGCCTGGAGTGGGGGGCAGAGTGACGGGGCAGGGGGTGGGGGACAAGGGGACAAGACCCAGCCACAGCCGACCTGGGCAGGAGGGAGGGTCACAGACTAAGAATATTTCGAAGCCATTGGAGGATTTCCTTTTTGTTTTTTAAAATGTAGAAATAACCTCATCTGATGTCTTTTTTAAAATAACTGTTTTCTCTTGAAATACTTCAAGATTCACAAGAAGTTGCAAAGGAGTACAGAGCTTTCCATGTACCCTCACCCCAGGTCCTCCGATGATAGCGTCTCACAGACCCGTACCCTCGTCTGAACCGGGAAAGCGGCGTCGTACGGAGTTGTTCCCTCAGGCACAGGCCTCGCTTGGCTTCACTTGCTTTAAACCATCTCTCTCTCTTGGCGTATAGGTTATATAGACCTGTGACATCTTGTCACGTGCTTGGACTCCAGGAACCACCACCACCATCAGAACGCACAAGGATGCCATCTCCACACGGAAACTCACTCATCTTTTTCTTTCTTCCTTTCTTGTTTCTTTCTTCCTTTCTTTTGTCTTTCTTCCTTTCTTGTTTCTTTCTTCCCTTCTTTTTTCTTGCTTCCTTTTTTATTAAGATATAAAACATGTATGGTAAATTGTGTAAATTGCAGTAATCTTAAGCATATAAGCTATCAAGTACAAAAGTAAATGGCTGAATCATTCATTTTTATTTTATAGCTTTATTGAGATTTAATTTAGACACCAAAATTTCACCCATTTGAAGTGTACAGTTCAAAGGTTTTTAATATATTTACAGAGTTGTGTAATCACCACCATTATCTAATTTTAGAACATTCTCGTTATCCCAGAAAAGAACCCCTGACTCATGAGCAATCACGCCCCATCCTCCATCCCCCAGTCTCCCCTCCTGCCCTAGGCAACCACTGATCTACTTTTTGTCTGTATAGATTTGCTTATCCTGGACATTTCACATAAATGGAATCATACAACATGTGGTCTTTTGGGACTGGCTTCTTTCATTTAGCATAATGTTTTCAAGGTGCGTCCATGTTGTGGCATCTGTCAGTACTTCATTCCTTTTTATGGCTGAATAAGAGTCCCATGTATGTATGTACCATATTTTATTTGGGCTGTTTCCACTTCTTGGCTATTTGAATAGTGCTACTGTGAACGTTCGTATATGAGTTTTTGTAGGGACATATGTTTTCATTTCTCTTGGGTAGATGCAGAGGAGTAGAATTGTTGTGTCATATGGTTAACTCTCTAGCTAACCTTCTGAGGACCTGACAGACTGTTTTCCAAAGCAGCTATACCATTTTACATTTCTACCAGCAATGTGTGAGGGTTCCAGTTTCTCCACATCTTTGTCAACACTTATTATTGTCTCTTTTTTACTATAGCCACCCTAGGGGGTTTGAATGGTGTCTCATTGTGGTTTCAACCTGCACTTCTCTAATGATCATTGAGTTGAGCATCTTTTCATGTGTGATCTCTTTGGAAAATCACTTTAGCTATTGGGTGGAGACAGTGTTGAAGAAAGGCAAGTGTGGATTCGAAGAGGGCGACCTGGGGGCTGCCGGCCAGGCATGAGAAGACACGGGCTTGGCCCAGGGTACCTGAGGAAGATAAGGGCAACCTGTGAATTGGGTTATGTTTTGGAGGAGAGAGAGTAATGAAGGGCGATTCCCAGGTCTTGGGGAGTATGTGTGGACTGGAGGTCAGAAGCAGAGCCTCTATTTCCAGAGTTACATGAGCCCAGCTGTGGGGCACGTCACTCAAAAAATCACTTCCTCCTGACTTGTAACTGGGAGCACCACTGTGGGCACTTGGAAGACTCTCTAGTTGTCAAATCTTTGAAGTGCTGTTGGATAAAAGAGCAGATGGACTAATTCAGTACAGCTCAGTGGTCAGAATTAGGGGCAGAGTTGGGCTACATATAAGATAAATTTTTTTCTAATAATTTGAAGGATCTGCAGTCCGTTGTGCTCCCCTGGCAGCTGTGAATCCGTTCACTGAATGGTGAGCTGCTGGCGTGTTTTAAAGAGGCTGCCTTCAAAGAATGTGAGGGTAAACTTGGTGAAGGGTGAGGTCCACTCTTACCCCAAGCTCTGGACTCCTCTTGGACTCCAGTTTTATCATCTGCAGAATGGGAGTTGAGACCAGATCATGTGTAAAGGCACACAGGTGCGTTCACATAGGTAGCTCTTTCTGAGTCCATTAATAATTATTGATTGGAGGCACTGGGTACTTAGTTTAGTTCTGGGTGCTCTGGGGCTTACAGAAAAGTGTAATGATAACAACAGCTGACGTTGTTTTAATGCCACTTATTAAGTACCACACACTATACTAAGTGTTTTACATACATTAGCTCTTTCTAATTGTAATAACAACCCTATGAAGTAGGTACTGTTAGTATCACTAATCTACAGATGAAGAAATTGAAGCACAGAGAGGTTCAGTAACTTCGTCAAAATCACACAGCTAGTCAGTGATAAAGCCAGAGCTGTGAATTCACGCAGCCTGAGTCCACAGCACATACCCTCCATTATTACACTGCATCATAAAGATGGGGCTTCAGCAGCTGGCCCGGTGGCATAGTGGTTAAGTTTGCGTGCTTCGCTTTGGTGGCCCGGGGTTTGCAGGTTTGGATCCCAGGCATGGACCGACTCACTGCTCATCAAGCCATGCTGTGGCGGCATCCCACATAGAAAATAGAGGAAGATGGGCACAGATGTTAGCTCAGAGCCAGTCTTTCTCAGCAAAAAGAGGAAGATTGGCAACAGATGTTAGCTCAGGGCCAATCTTCCTCACCAAAAAAAAAAGGCGGGGTGGGGGGGAGCTTCAGGTGAATTTTAGCTGATTTGCAAAAATATGATTTCATCAGATGAGACCATTTAGAAAATACACAAAGCAACACAAAATGCAGGGTAGCTGTGGCTTTAAAAAGCAATTTAAGTTGAGAGAAGAGAACATTCAAAGTATGACCCCCTCCTGCCTCTGTTTCCTTCCTTACTCACGACTCCTGGGAGAGCCTGTGGCGATGAGGAGAGGGTGGAGGAGTTTGTGTACAGAGAGCGGCTGCCTTCCCACCTGGGAAGCAGCTTCCAAGAAGGGGAAAGCTGGGAGAGCCTCCTGAGGCCTTCAGTGAGCTCACCAGAGCTCCAGGGAAGGGTCTAGAAGGAAGCCACCAGACTGCTGACAACTCAGGTCCTAGAGGTGGGCGCCCCGGGCACACCCCAGTTTTAGAGACGTTGGGGTATAGAGGGGGCGCCGTGCCTTCCCGCCCCCCATGCAGAGCCCTCCCCTGAGGAGCCCCGATGCGGGGCGACACTGAGGCTGGCTGCCCCGCTTGCCAGGACCTGTGCTCGCTGCTCTCAGAGGCCGGGGAGCGGCTCAGTCCCCATCTCCAGCCGCGGTGGGGCTGGGTGGGCCATTTGACTCAACAGTTAAAGCAGCCCCCGCAGCCCGCCGGGCCCCCTGGCTGAGGATCTGAGGAACCTCAGAGACGCTGGGACAGCCTCGCGGAGCCCTTTCTGGCCTCGGAAGAGCGGTTCTCCCGTGCTCCGGCGGTCAGGCCTGGAGGGCGCGGCACAGGCTGGAGAACACACTGCAGTTACTGAGAACACCGCCACTGCAGACACGGATTCCGTCACCGGCAGGTGACTCTGGATGCTAAACATGGACACAGTCGTGGGAGAGAAGCTTCATGCTGGGAAAGACCCCTGCTGTTATTTTTTTTCAAATTGGGAAAATAAAGCCATTATTCAATTTTTTTTTTTTTTTTTTTTCTGGTGGACGTTCAGAGTTCGAGGGAGGGCCTCAGACTCCAGAGGACAGAGAAGAGAGGCGGGCCCTGACTCTGGGGTTCAGCCCCCTGGGATGTGCGGATTCCCCAGCTCGTCCCTCTGGCCTCCGGGTGCGCTTCCTTTAGTGCGCCCGCTCTGCCTCTCTCACCCTGTCAGGGGCCCCTGCTCATTAGGTTGGGGGGGTCTGTATTTCCAGAGCCCGAGTCCGGGGTGTCACCGTGGGAAAGCTGGCGGCTTCCAGCCAGAGGGTGAGAAGGCCCGGGGCATCCCGACTCCGGAGCCAGCGGAGTCTGTTCATGCAGCCCTGCGCAGCTGGAGCTGATGGCTTTTTCTCTGAGAACAGCTCACCGTCGCACACCTTCACCTGCTCCTTCTCTGGGGCTTTTCCTGAACAGGTGTCTCCCAGGTCCTCCCCTGCACTTTCAGCTTCCCCTCACACAGGACATCCACACCTCTCCAAGCCTAGAGGCTGTGCGTTTCCCTTGCTTTCCTAAAGCTGCGTCCACCTGTGAGCACACAGAAGCACACCCCCCGCCCCCACTGCTGGCCTCCTGTGGACCCTTCTAGGATTGCAGTCTCTCGTCAAACTATCACCAGCAGCCCTCTTGTGATCAATGGGCTAGTGGGTGTCGGCAGTTAAGGTGTCACCCCTCCCAGGGAACACCCTCTCTTTAGTAATGGCCTTTTAAGACACGGCACCTTAATGAAAGGGGTGATGGAGAAAAATGACCCCCAAAGATGTCCGCCTCCTAATCCCTAGAACCTGTGAATATGTCGCCTTACGTGGCAAATAGGAATTAAAGGAGCAGATGGCATTAAGGTTGCTAGTCAGCTGACTTTGAGATGGACAGATTGTTCGGGATTATCTAGGTGGGCAGTGTAATCACAAGGGTCTTCATAAGTGAGAACATGTCCCAAGGATGTTCACAGAGAAGTTTGCGACTATGGAAGAAGGGCAAGAGGTGCAGTGTCGCTGGCTTTGAAGATGGATGGGGCCATAAGCCAAGGAATACGGACAAGCTCTGAGGCTGGGAAAGGCACAGCCATGGAATCCTCCCCAGAAGGGAATGTGGTCCTGCAGAGACCCTGATTTTAGCCCCATGAGACCCAAGTCAGACTCCTGACCTCCAGGGCTAAAAGATGCTACAAAGCCACCAGCTTTGAGGTGATTTGCTACAGCAGCAACAGGAAACTACCACAGAGGAGATTTTAGGCCTTAGAGAGATTTTGAAGGCAGTTGGGACATTTAGGAGTTTCTCCATATATAGTGTTGACAGGTGCCCAGCACAGTGTCCTGTGGGGTTGGCCCTGTGGAGGAGCGGAGTGAGTAGGTTTTAACGGAAAGAGTGAGAACCCGGGGCAGGTCACACGAGAGCATCTGGTTTTGTCCTTTCCAAATGCACGGGCAAGATCAGCTTGGAGAACCAACCCCCTTCTTTGCTTCCGATTCAAGGAAGTAAGTTCTAGTTTCTCCCTGTGGTTATGAGGAACAGAAAGCAAAACGAAATTCGACAAGAACTGTGCGAACGGTAAACCTCTGTGATCGTGGATATTGTCTCAGAAGCCCTTGGACGTAGCCCGTCTGAGTTTATCTGTCACCTAAATAAGGAAGGATCGTGACATAGGACAGGTAAGCTGTGATCAGGTCAGGAAGAGCCCTGACCCTGAAGTGCTGTCTGCTGGAACAGTCTCATGCCTGCTGTGGAGACACGGAGGGTAGATGGGAGAGATGTGGAAGGCAGATTTGCCTCCAGATAAACCACCTGCGCAGGGCCACAGTGGGAAGGGTGCCCTCCAGCCCTTCTCCTGCCTCCCACACCCTGCTGTCTCAGGCTGACCCTGCAGGTAAAGGAGGTGGGGCAGGACCTGGGCATCACAGTGACAGGCCACAAATCTGCAAGAGGAAGTTGCTCTCATGCAGTAAGAGGAACTTGGCCACAGAGCCAGGACTTCTGAATTCCAATCCAAGCTCTGTTAATTGCTATGATCTCGAGCAAATCATGGATCCCCCTTGAGCCTTGGGTTCTTCATTTTTTATAGAAAGATGACCTACTTCACATGTGGCCATAAGGGTCTAGTCATAACAACCAACAGCCGAGCTCTTTCCAGGTGTCAGACTGTGCCGAGCACTTTCTCTCATCATCACATGGGATGAAGTCTGTGAAAATGCTTTGTGAAGTACTGCGTTCATCTCCTGGGGCTGCTGTAGCGAATTAGCAAAACCTTGGTGCTTAAAACAGCAGTGTATTCACTCTGGAGGCCAGAAGTCTGAAGTCAAGGTGTTGGCAGGGCCACACTCCCCCCAGGGGCTCTGGAGAGAGTCAGTTCCTTGCCTCTTCTGACTTCAGGGGGCTACTGGCATTCCTTGCTGTTCCTTGGCTTGTGGCCACGTCACTCGAATTTCTGCCTCCGTCTTCACATTGCCTGCTCTTGTGTGTCAAATCTCCCTCTGCCTCTCTTTTATAGGGACACTTGTGACTGGATTTACGGCCCACTTGAACAATCTGGGATCATCTCTCCATATCAAGATCCTTAAATTAATCACAACTGCAAAGACCTTTTTTCCTTATCAAGTAACATTCACAGGGTCCAGGAATTAGGATTTAATATCTTTGGGTGGCCATTATTCAGCCTACCACAGTCCATCCTCTGGCTCCCAAAGATTCATGTCCAGCCCACGTGCAAAATATATTCACCTCATCCCAACATCCCCGAAAGTCTCAACCCATTACAGCTTCAATTCAAGTTGAAAAATCTCATCAGCTCAAAAGTCCCAAATCACATCATCTAAACTGGGTATTATGGGTAAGACTCTGGGTATGATCCATCCTGGAGGAAAACTCCCTCCATCTCTGGACCTGTGAAGCTAGAAAATAAGTTATTTATTCCCAAAATATGAATGGTGGGACAGGCATAGAATAACAGTTATAGACATTCTCATTCCAAAAGATGGAAAATGAAAGGGAAAAAGGAGTCACCAGGCCCAAGCAATTTGGAAGCCCCGCAGGGCAGATTCCTTTAGGTTCATGGTCTGGGGATAATCCCCTGTGGCTTGGGCTGCACCCTCTGGGCCTGTGGCTCAGATCTGGGGGTTGGGACCTGCTATCTTTGGGTGGCCATTATTGAGTCTACAAGTGCTATGCAAGTGTCAGTCGATATTATTGTATCAAAGTGCATTTTTTATTAACAGTATATTATAATACTTTTTAGCATAACTGTGTCTTAGTGCCAAGACAAGGCTGACTGATGATCATCGCTCAGGCCACCTGGCCCTTATTGAACTAAACTTTCCAGCCTCTTCTTTCCTTCAGGCCTGTAGGTCAGCTCTGGCTGATGGCTGTCTTGAGTGGGAGTATGATGAAGACAGGTGGAGCTGATTTGGCATGGGACTCGCAGTCCACGGGCAGCTCTCCACAGTGTTTCATTCTGTCCCTTGCGAGGGCCTGAAGCAGTTTACCTGTTTGCTCACAGCACCATGTGAGGCAAATCACTTCACACAGGGAAGTGACAGCTGATGGGCTCCCAGCCCTGTCAGGCCACCAAATCTGAGCTCTTCCGTCTCTCTGCCCCCTCAAAAGAGTGGACTTTCCCGTGAGGAGACCCCACAGCTTCCTACGTGAAGAAGTCCCTGCCCACAGCTTCTTGCTTGGCCCTTTGAGTAATGTCTTCCCACAAATGGTGCTTTGGGAAGACTCAGACGTGTATGTGCTTTAAGAAGCCAGCCAAGTCCTCACAAGGAAGAAAGAGGCAGGTTGGGAAGTGGCCTCGTGGTGGGAAAGTTCCTGGGAGTAACAGGATCTCCCTGGAATCACAGATCTCTCTTCCTACCCGGATGTCCTCAGGTTGAGGAGGCTAATGGACTAGAGTCCGGGGTGTGAGGAGGAGGGCAGTTTTCCCAGTACCCCTGCATAGCATTTTGCTTCTCTCTAGATTTCTCTCACAGTGCCTTTGCGCTGCTTGTGCCCCCCAGCCTCTTCTAGGTGCCCGCTATTTACCAACCCATCCTCCTCAAGACTGATCTGTGTCCTCAGAGCCCGCCAGGGCTTGGAGCCCACTAGTCTGGGTGCCAGTGTGGCTTTTGGCTTAACCTTGTGTGTGGTGGGAGTCCATGTTCTCCTAAAGGAAAATGCCTTCATACAAAATGTCTTAGGCAAAAGCATGTAAGGGCTTACTCAAAGTAGAGGCTCTTTGTTTCCACAACGACAGCATGACACAACAGAAAGAGCCCCGGGCCAGGCGTCAGGAGCACAGGCATCGTCTCTCGGGACCCCACTGCCGCATCTTTAGGTTGAAGGGTGGGTCTGGCTTTCTTGCAGGTCTCTGCCCACTCTGGCTGGCTGTGAGGCCATCATCTGCTTATCAGGGCAGCTCAGGGTTAGTCAGTAGTGGATGAGTCACATTAGGAAGCACTGTGGTTCTCCCATCTGGAAGACACTTAGTCCATCAAGGGACAGCTGATTTTAATGATAATACTGCAGGTGAAGTGACAGACTGACAGATGGCGATAGTTTGGAGAGGGGAGCCTTTTGAAATCTCTCAGTTCCGTCACCCAGGCAACCTGTGTGTGTAAGAGCTGGCTTTGGACCCTGGCCATTGAAATGCAGGCTGTGTCCATCTGGTCCTTGCTTCAGTGGTATGACCCACAGGCATGTCAGAGACCTTTCCTGCCATAATGGGAATGCCATAATTCTCCAAATGTGGAGAGGTCCCTCAGGATTTGGATTTTCTGCTTGGGCTAACTTGGGTAAAAAAAAAGGATGCAGCAACTAAAGAACTGTGTTTGGGAGGGAAAAGTCTGAGTTTTCATAGAGCGAGAGATGCAGCTAATGAAATTCAGGTCAGGTGTGTGACTCAAGCTGGCGGCCTGAGCAGCTCTTTCCCCAAAACTATCATTATGAAGAGAGACTTGTGACAGACAAGAAGAGCATTTATCACTCTGGCAACTTTGCCCCAACCTGCCCTCGGCGGGAGCCATGGGCCCTCCCAGGAGCCCTGCTGTCCCCAGCAAGGCGGGGACACAGTGGCTGTTTCCTGGAGGGAGGGGGCTGCAGAACATGGCTAGGGCCTCAGGAGCCCATTTCCTCCCCTTCCTCACATGCACCTTGCATCTGAGAGCAGGAATAAAGGATAGGCCTTTGTTACAATAATGAAGGGACGGTGTGGGGAGTCCTGGGTGCAGAGCTGTTCCCAGGGGAGGAGCAGAGAGCAGCCACCCAGAAAGACGCCTGGTGTCTGAATCAGGTGCTCACTGCTTCTCCCAGAGAACCGGCCGAAGCCATGCGCTTCCTTAAGGAGCTGATATGAACAAACCCATTAAACGCAAGGTCAAAAGGAAGAATTGGTACTAAAATGCTTTCTTAAACACATTTTTCAGCTCTATTTCCTTCCCCTTCCAGGGAGGTGGTGGAAGTTGGGTGAGTCTATATCATTTTACTTATCACCCAAATCCCTGATCCAGGAGAAAAAGAAGAGCTGGCTAGAGGTGTGTGTTCAGCGTGTTACATACAGACCTTGCCCCAAAGTTCAGAAAGGGGCCGGCTGGCCTCAGCCCTGAGCTCAGCGGCCACTCAGGACTCGATTATCTGGGTGGCTGCTCAGATCAAGGCCTGATTTTTCGGCCCTATGAAGCTCTCCCTGTCCACATTTGAATGCTTTGTGCAGCCCTTATTCATTTTATCACCTTCTTGATTTTTAAGATAAGTTCTGTCACTCAAAGGCTTCTGAACCCAAGGATGCCAAATTGAAATCATGAAGTGCAGATCCGTGATATTAAATCCCTTCAAGCAGCAGATGGGGAAATGGTTTTCTGGTGAAGCAGATGAAAGTGGAGGAAAAGCAGAATCACACTCCCTGCTTCTCCTGCTTTGCTAATAGCACATCCCCAATTTTACCGATGAGAAGACAGCACAGAGGGGTTAAAACACTGACCCAAGGTCACAGACTCAGAGCCCAAATTCCCGCCCATGGCAGCTGGCCAGGCAGCAGTCTGGCTCCAGAATCCAGTCTGAACACCACCCTCTACTGCTTCTTCAAGGCCACCATGTGACTCAGCAGCAGCCTTTTTAAATTAAGAAGAGGGGGGACTTCGGTTGTCTAACAAGGGCTGTCAAGCTGCTCACGGCCTGGACCAAGTGCCTTGCTCCTCAGAGTGTGGTCCCTGGACCAGCCGCATCAGCATCACTTGGGAGTTTGTTAGAAATATAAATCCTCCGGCCCCACCCAGACCGACTGAATCAGCAGCTCTGGGGGTGGGGCCCAGGACTCTGTTCTCACAAGCCCTCGGGGTGACTCTGATGCGCTGAAGTTGGAGAGGCACAGGTGTCGTCCGTAACCTGGCTGCACTTGGCATTCCGCGGGGAGCTCTGCAGACACAGCAGTGCTCAGCCCCACTGGACCTGGGTTGGTGTGGGCATCCATTTTTTGTTTTTCGACTCCCAAAGGAACTGTAACATGCAGCAAGGTTTGGGAATTACCGAGTGTCATACAAAGAGCAGGATCTTGAAGTCATAGAACTGGGTTCAAATGCCTATTCTGCTGACCACTAGCTGTACTGTCTGACTCACCTATTACTCCACCTTTGTAAGCCCCACTTTGCTCACCTGTGGACAAGGTGGAAGTGGGGGTTGAACGAGATCACTCATAAAGCAGCTAAACTTTAGCACAGTTTCTGCCCAACTGCAAGCACTCAGTGAACGTGAGCAATCGCAAGCCTCCCCGTGCTCACCACCTGATGCCTGAGCACGTGTTAGGAGTGTCGGGAGGAGGACAGGATGCTGGGGAGCGCGTCGTGGGATGTGACCGTCGAGGCCCCGTCCAGTGCTGGAGGCCGCCCCGCGGACGTGGTCACACGTGCGCACTCTCCATGGAGACTGGGCGTGGAGCTAGTGGGAGGCTGAGCTGAGCTGTGCACGTGGCTATTGGGATTCGTGAGGGCGTCAGCTTTGTATTAGTTTGCTAAGCTGCTGTAATCAAGTACCACAAACCGGGCGGCTTAAACAACAGAAATTTATTTTCTCACAATTGTGGAGGCTGGAAGTCTGAGGTCAAGATGTCAGCAGGATCAAGGGGTTGGTTCCTTATGAGGCCTCTCTGCTTAGCTTGTTGATGGCCATCTTCTCCACGAGTCTTCACATGGTCTTCCCTCGGTGTGAGTCTCTGTCCTAATCTCCTCTTCTTATAAGGACACAAGTCATATTGGATTAGGGCCCACCCTAAGGACTTCAGTTAACCTTAATTACCTCTCTAAAGGCCCTGTCTCCAAATATAGTCACATTCTGAGATCCTGGGGGTTAGGACTTCAACATACGAATTTCATGGGACACAATTCAGCCCATAACACTCCGCTTTCTGGCCTCCAAATTCACCTCCTCACATGTGAAATACGTTCACCCCATCCTAACAGCCCCAAAGATCTGAACTCATTCCAGAGTTAACTATAGGTCCAAAATCTCATCTAAATCTCATCTCAATCACGTACGGGTGAGACTTGAGGTATGATTCATCTTGAGAGAAAATTCTTCTCAAGCTGTGAACCTATGAAACCAGATAAGTTAGTTAACTGCTTCCAAAATACAGTGGTGGGACAGGCATAGGATAGAAATTCTCATTCCAAAAGGGGGACATTGGAAAGAAGAAAGGGGTGACAGTCCCAAGCAAGTCTGAAACCCACCAGGGCAAATTCTATTGGATATTCAAGCTCAAGAATAATCCTCTTTGGCTCCATGCTCTGCCTTCTGGGCCCACCCAGAAGGTAGTGGCCCTGACTCCACTGACAGGAGGTCTGAGAGGAGGAGACAGTGCTGCCCCCCAGGCCTGTGCCCTTGGGCCAGTGTGGCAGTGACAGCCTTCAGAGTCATTCTTTCCTTCTCCTGAAGGATCAGGCACGTTTGCAGCCAGATAGCTCTATTGTCCTGTCCTGTAGAATCCCAGAAGTCCAACAGCCTGCCTTCATTTCATCCTATCTCTGGTTCCTTTCAGTACAAGCTGGGAGCATTTCTGCTGGTATAAAATTCTCAAAAACCTTGAGATGGGTCTGGTGGATCCAAGCCATCAGACAAGAGGGTCCTTCACAGATCTTCCCTGGATAAGCCCATTTCTATTCCTGGCTTCTGCTGAGATGGCTGATCGGATCCCTAAGTCTCAAGCCCAGAATCTCTTTAGCAAACATTGTCCAGCCTCAGACTTAGTGTCCTCTCCAGAGCATACTTTCTCATTTTTTGCAATGTGGATGGATTGAGAATTTTCCAAATCTTCAAGTTCTGGTTCCTTCTTCAATTTGTCTCTTTCTTCTCACATTTTACTACAAGTGGCAAAGAGAAACCAGGCTGCCCCTTGAACACTTTGCTCAGAAATCGCCTCAGCTAAATATGCAAGCTGATCACTTACAAGTTCTACTTTCCACAAAATGCTAGAACATGATGCAGCCAAGTCCATGGCCACTTTATAACAGGGATTGCCTTCCTCCAATTTCCAATCACTTCTTCCTCACTTCCATCTGAGACCTCACCAGAGGCACCTTTAACGTTCATATTTCTACCAACATTCTGTTCATGACTATATATGTAAATCTCAGACAACAGGAGCTCTCTCTACAGCTCGGCTCTTTTCTCTCTGAACCTTCAAAAAAATTGTCCATATTTCTACCAACAGTTTCTTCAAGGCAATCAAGGCTTTTTCTAACGTGCTCCTCAAAGCTTTTCCAGCTTCTACCCATTACTAGTTCCAAAGCTACTTCCATACTTTCTAGGTATTTTTACAGCAGCACTCCACTCCTGGTTCCAAAATCTGCATTATTTTTTTAGCACTGCGAAATCAAAGTACCACAGACTGGTGGCTTAATCAACAGAAATTTATTTCCTTAAAGTTCTGGAGGCTAAAAGTCCAAGATCAAGGTGTTGGTTTCTCCTGAGGCTTCTCTCCTTGGTGTGTAGATGGCTCTTCTCCCTGTGTCCTCCCATCGTCTTCACTCTATGAGCGTTTGTGTCCTCATCCCCTCTTCTTATAAGGACCCCAGTCCTTTGGATTAGGGCCCACCCATACCCTGTAACAGCTAGATCTTAAGTTGGCATGAGGGAAGCCATCTTAGGGAAAGGAAGCAATACTGTAACTATGACCCTGACTCACTAGTCTCTGTGAATACATCCTAGCCTGCACGTAGCCTAGATGATTAAGCACCTCTCACTTTTGCAAAATACATGATCTGCTAGTTCTATGATTCTTGCTTACATATATCTCCCAGCTGTGATAAGGATAACTCTGTTCTCTGAGTCCCCCAGGAACACGATGACCTCCAGAAAGAAAAACTCTGCATTGGTACCTATCACAAATGACAGAAGAAAGAGAGAATGTGGCTCCTTGAAGTTTGTCACACGGGGTGATCAACATCCCTAAACCCCCTCCTTCCCTGCCCATTTCCCCTATATAACTGCCTCAAGATTCTGTATGATTTTAAGATGGTTCTTTAGGACACTAGTCCACCATCTTCCGATTATGCTTGCTAATCATATAAACTTTCCTTTCTCAACCACCGACTTGTTTGCATTGATTGGCACTGGATTGTGGTGAGCAGAAGGAGCCTCTTTTTGTGCGGTTACAATATGACCTCAATTTTAATTTACTCACCTCTTTAAAAACCCTGTCTCCAAATACAGTCACATTCTGAGGTTGTGAGGTTAGGATATTGAAGTCCTAACTTCAACATTTGAACTTTGGGGGGAACACAATTCAGCCCATAACAAGCCTCACTTATTTTTTTCTCTGAAGAGGTGAACCACGTGGTTTAGTGACATCAGTCTGCAGTTGTGTCCTGCCCCCTCCACACCAGCCCTTCAAGCTGTTGTTTTCACCTATTGGAGTCAACGTGGGCCATGTTCTCACCTTGTGTTGTGGCCTGCAGCCATGGGGAGGGGAACCCTTAAAACTGAGAAGCACGTAGCCATCTTGAGTCCCAGCAGTGTGCTAGTGGAGCTGGTTGTGGGGTGGGGCACTCTGGCAGGCTGGGGGATCTAGCTGGCTTCCCTCAGGGTCAGGGGTCCACTCCTCCCTTCCTTGCCTTTCTCTCCTGCAAACTCTGCAGGATGGTCGCCTCACCTGCTGACTTAAGCTTGACACCTGGGAAAATGCACTTCTGAGAGGTAGCCTCTGCTCGGCCCCTTATGTGATAAAATGCATGACAATGAACACATAAGCAGGGCTGGGGCCTGGCAGGTGCGTGGTGAGTGTGGCTGTCTTCCTCAAGGCACCTGTGACTGCTGGCTTAGAAAGTTCTGGTGAATTCTCTGACCCCTCACCCTTCCTTATCAGCCCCAACTCCCAGATTCTTCCCAGAGCTCCTGCCTGGGTCAGGAGCCCCCTGCCCGCCTCCGGCTCCCGCCCACCCCTCACCTGCTCTGGCTACCTGTTCCTCGCCCCGGCCCTGCTCTTGTCGGATCACTTCCTGGTTGCCGATCCAGGAGCTTCTCCTTCGGGCTCACTCCCGCTCTGGCCAAAGGGCAGCAGGTCGACCTGGTCTGTCCTGCACCTTTCTGCCGGCTCACTCTGCCTGTCGGGGTTTCCCTCCTGCCCTGCCCATGACATTAGTCTGTGTTTGCATCTGCGTCTTCACACGCCCTCTCTGCTGTCCCTCTTCCTTCTGACGCCACCTCCAGGATGAGCGGTCGGAGGCCTAACTCCTCTCACTCCTGTCCTTGTTTCCCTTCCCCATGCAGTCACGCTTTCAGCGTCTCTAACAAAAATCTCCTTGGTTCCCCTGTCCCCATCCCCCTTCCCTCTGTAGGCCCACACGTGCCCACAAGCCTGCAATGAGAACCAGGGGCTCTTGGTGCTGCAGCCCTGGGCCGGGGGGAGGTGCTTTTCACATCTTACCTCTAATCTTTGTTATTATTTTTTTAATTGACAATATGTTGACATATAACATTATATTAGTTTCAGGTGTACAACATAATGCTTGGATATTTGTATATCTTGTGAAATGATCACCACAGTAAGTCTTGTTGACATCCATCACCATACATAGTTAAAAACATTTTTTTTTGTGATGAAAACTTTTGAGATCTACTCTCTTAGCAACTTTCAAATGTGCAATACAGTGTTATTAACTCTAGTCACCATGCTGCGCATTACATCCCCAGGACTTATTTATTTTATAACTGGAAGTTTGTACCTTTTGACCCCCTTCACCCATTTTGCCCACCCCCCACCCCTGCTTCTGGTAACCACTAGTCTGTTCTCTGTGTCTGTGAGTTTGTTTTTTTGTCTTACCTCTAATCTTGACAATAATCTTGTGAGGCGAGCAAACTGTCCCCATTTCACAGACCAGCCTGAAGGACTTTCCTCAGGTGACAGGTGTTAAGAGGCAGGAAGCAGTGTGGAAGCCCCATGTCCCCGACCCCCGAGGCCCCACTCTGCACTCACACCAAGTCCCCTGAGCCCTCTGGACTTCTGTCCACCAGCCCTGGCAGCTGCCATTCCAGCTTCCCCTGTTAACAGCACGTCACCGCACCTCCCCTGGCTCCCAAAGGCCCGCCTTCCTTCCATGGCCTCCTCTCCCACCGCAGCTCCCCTGGCCTTCGAGCTCATTCACCTCTCTGACCCTGCCTCCCCACCCTGATCGCCTGCTGTACTAGGAAGAGGACGGTCACGCATGGGTGCTTAGCTCAGTGCTGTGCCAGTAAATTGGGCAAATGGCTGAGCTGATCCAAGCCTCAGTTTCCCCAGTGATTAAATGGGGTAACAACACCTCTGTAGGCTGTAAAGAGTACAGGTGATTTGGAGGGTGGGGTATTCTAGGGCCTGGCATGTCACAGCCAGTGTCATTGGGGACCCCCAGCACCTCCTTCCACTTGCCACCTCTCTTTCCCCGAAGCCTTACTCCTTACCCCTGAACTTCAGTCCTGTGTGGCACCTAACAGTGGAGTTCAAATAAACACACTTTGCCCTCAAGACCGGTGCCTTTCCATCCTGCTTGTCCCTCCTGCAGCCCTGTCTCGAGGCTTCTTGTGGACCCGGGCGGGTCCATGATGAGTAGTGCCACCGAGCAGGCAGGTGGCACGTGTTCCTGTGTGTCAAGCTGCAGTCCAGGCAAAGCGGACTTGGAGATGACAGTTCCTGGACGAGGCCATGCCGCCATCTTGCTCATCAAGAGGCACTTTTAGCAAGTCCTTACGTTTCTTTATTCTGGTTCCTTGCTCACCGGCAACCCTCTGCCCACTTTATTTCCCATGCGGCTCCAATATAGGGAGACGTGGGTCAGCAAAATCCCAGGTCCCTTAGCCCTCGTGTCATAGATTCAAGCAGTGGGGGCGTTCAGAGGCAGCGGTGGCTTCCCCACACCCTCTCCACAGTGCAGCCTCACCCACCTGCCCAGGGCACCTGTCAGCTGTTATTTCCCAATATAAATGCAAACTCGGTGACTCTGGGAGTCTGTGGGAGCTTGGCTCACACAGGTCCATCCTCAACGGGGAACCTCTTCCTACTTTGCCCTCAGAATCAGGGTTGGAGCCCAGGTCCAGGGTCCATGTCGGCTGGAGCCCTGGGCAGCCTCCTCGACTGCCTCTGCAATTCTCCTCTGCTGCATCCTGCCTTTTCCATTTGTCCCACAGCAAGGAGAAGACAAACCCACTGAAGCTAGAGATGCTTCCAGATCACAGTTGTAGACCCATGGATGTAGTCTACACTGAGATTCTTCAAATTTAAGGGGTCTGAAACTTAGGTGGGGAAAAAAAACAACATCTTTATTTTCACCAACCTCCAACTGAATGTAGTGAATAAACTGGGAACTTTGTCACTGACAACAAAAAAAAATCACAGATATTTTCACATCATATTAATTCTTGCAGATTTTTCAAAATGCTGTTTATGCTCATCACTACTTTGAAATTACGGTAGCTATTAGATATGAGGCCTTGTTATTTAACCCATTAAAAAGCACATATTATAAAAATATTTTGATAACTGTTTCTCAGTATAATCAGTCGTCTTTGTAATTCCATGCGATGTGTTTTATTCATTTGAAAACCTTCTCTGAAGAGGCGCCAAGTTGCCAGCAGACACCAGAAGACCCCAGCATAAGCAGGATGAGGTAGCACGGAGACCCTGCCGCCACCTCTCAGGAAGGATGCAGGACTCCTGTGACCTCGTGGCTACCCCTGCCCATCCAGCCTCTTCCAGAATTCTTTCAGAGATGGCAACATGGTGTGCACTGTGGTCGCCCAGCAAGTAGCTGCCCCCTCCCTGTCAGAACACACTTCCATGACTGAGGACGACAGCACTGGGAGGTGACTGTTGCCGGCCCAAGCACCTGAGCGCCCCATCTGGCAGTGGGGTCTGAGAAGTCTGCAGGGGCGAGGCGGGTGGCCACTGGGACAGACAGGTCTGCCCTAGAGAGAGGAAGGAAGGAACGGAGAGAGGGAGAGAGAGAGAGAGAGAGAGGGGTGGAGGTGGGATTTGGTCAGGCAGAAAGCAGTTTGTTTCCAACAACGTCAAGCCCAGGATTGACCTGGAACCCCGTCACCTGTGGATTTCTTGTTACGTGAGACAATAAAGGTCTTTTAATTTAAACTGCATTTAGTAGGGATTTCTGATGCTCGTAACTGACAATGCTCCAGCAGAGAATTCTCTGCAGTTGAAGAGAAACATGGACAGTTAATTTCTGGAGGTTCTTCAGTGAGCCTGCATTGGCCACTCTGAGTTCTCCATCTTGGCTCTTGGCTACTGACCCCCCAAGGCTTCTTTCCGTCACCTTCAGGTGGTCAGCGCCTTTCTGAGACTCAGTCTTGATTCTCATAACTGCATCCAAGGTCTGGTTCAAAGTCTGACTCCCCCTTGGGTGGAACCTGGGGTGAGGACCATGACATTCTTGTCTGAAGCCCCCCCGTCTCCCTCGTCCGGCACCCAGGGCCTGGCCCACAGGTGCCCGGACAGGAGCTGCTGAGTGAATCTCTCATGACTCCTTTGGGACCCTATGGAGACAAAGTCTTTTGGAGACATAATGTAGATCATTTGCAGGCACACATAGTACATAAAATCAAATAAGTTTACTCAGGAATATGTAAGGACATCTAGAAAGAGAATTTTCTTTTTTTTTTGGTAAGTCCACGGACAGAGAATATGAGAAGAGATTTTATTTTCCTGGCTGAATATTTTTAAAAATGTGAAAAATACTGCAGAATCAAATAGCTAAGTTAGGTTAAGTATTTTATTCTAAAAAATTTTGCAAATTGGATCCTCTCTGCTCCAGCCCAGAGCTCATACAGCTCCCCTCCCTCCAGAATCGGCCCAAGCTCCTTCCTGGGCACGCGGGATGCCACCTTACCCGACCCACCCGGGCTCGGCTCACTGAGTCTTGCTCGGTCTGCACAGCACTTTGCCCGTCCTCTTTTCTTGCCATTTGACGTGTTTCCTCCTCTCCTAGGTCTTCGGGACAGTCAGGGCAACAGTGTTTCACAACAAATTCTTATTGAATCAACTTTTCCCTGTTGCTAAAGCAGGAACCACACACAATTCCTAAGGGCCCTGATGAGTACTGCACAATTACGCTAAGAGCTTCTTTTGTTTCTCAAATTGCAGGAGAGCCAAATTTTTGGTTGTTTCAAATAATGGGGAAAGAAGATGCATAAATGTGGCCTCCAGAAGGTTAAAAAAACTCACCTGGGCCAGCCTTTGCAGTCACCACCCCCCACCACCACCATCTCAATCCAAATTGCTTAACAAAGGATTGGTCAATGTTGTGTCTCCTTGACACACCTGTGGGGCTGTTCGAAGGCTGAGGATGACGGGAAAGAACCTCAGTCAGCCTCGGATGGAACTGGAGAGTCCCAGGTAACTGGGAAACAAGTATATTGATTTTAAATACTTGGAAAACTGTGAAAATATTTGTCCCCTGCCCCCTACCCCGGTTTGGAGCGCAGGCTCTGGGTCTGAGCGCCCAGGGCAGACTCCAGGTGAGTACTTAGGAGTGGCGTGACCTTGAGCAGGTTAAGGGCTTCAGGCACCGGCTTCCCCAGCCCACTGTAAATGCTGCACATCCGGCCATCTCACAGGAGACGGCGAGAAGACAGTGGGAATGTATTTAAGGACTTGGCTCGGTGCCTGGGCCACCATCCACACTCCACAGTTGATAACAGTTATTATTACAAATAAGAATAAACACGGAAAGGGACAGCAGTAAAAGGTGAATGCGTTTTAAAAGTGTGATAAGCAGGGCCCCGAAGCAGACAGACCATAATCACAGCCTCACACACCAGTCACATCCGTCCTCTAAAGACCCAGAATGACGGCCGCCACCAGAGAGCAGTATCTATAAAGGATCTTCTCTTTATTTAAGTTAAACAATTTCAAGGATGGTTTCCATCTATAAAATGGACAAAGTACAAGCTCTGTACAGCAGTTCTTTTTAAAAATCAACTGGAAAAAAAAATTACCAAATTATATTCTGAATTTGCAGAACATACTCACAGATACCATCATTTTAGCTTTTATGAAGACAAAAGAAAGACCACCACAGAGAAGACAACTCACTTGGCCACACTCTGCTCAAAGGGCTCGTAGGAAAGAATCTTTACTTGTAAAAATGGGAGCGGGAGGGTGGGACAGTCACGATGACTGAAAATAATGGAGCCACAATAAGTCACTTTGGCACACTGTGTCATGTAAACATAGCTCACCTCCAGGGAGCCCTCCCCACCCACTTCTGCTCTGGACGCCCACCACCCAAGGCCACCGCCCACCAGCTCAGGGACAGGGAGCTGCCCCCAAGGGACTGGATGGCCTGTCCCGATGGTACAAAGCTTGGTAAGACTTCTGGGTGGGGTGGAGGTGTGTGGGCAAAGGATTTGTCAAGAACATGATTAAAATTTGTTTTCCATCTAAGCCCAATTTGTTTTCCATCAATGGGATTTTTTTGCTCACAGCAGTAGTTCACAGGTGACAGGTCTGATGACAGACGCAGGGGCTTGGGCTGAGTGCACCAGCACGGCCCCTGGCTCCTGCCGCCTGTGTTCTACGGCCTGGCACAGGCACCTTAGGCTCTCTCAAGAGCCCACTTGCAGTCAGGATCAGCCTCTGAAGATGAAGTGCGCTGAGTTAATCCAGCCATGGATTAATCCTGCCTGCCCCCTGAAAATACATCTGGCTGCTCGGCAGGGTGCAAAAAGAGAGAAGACACAGGACAGGCCCCCAGCTGCCCCTCCACGCCCAACCCCACTGTCCTAAAGCAAACACAGGTGGGGCTTCTGCAGTGCAGGAAGAAAGACCAACAATGTTCCCTTTCCTAGGAGAAACAGGCAGGAAAGAGAGTGGCAGTTCGCAGAATCTTCCGGGGCCACTTCTCACTCTGTGACCTCCCAGTCCCTCCCAAAGGGGCCTGGAGATGTGCAGTTATGATGCACGTGGCAGCCTTGCTGACACTGGGCACGTGTGCGGGAGGGGGCAAGTGGAGAAGGAAGGAGGGCGCCGACCAGGAGAATGTCTGTCATTGCATATGGGGACACTGCAAAGGCAAGGAGGGCTCTGCAGGGACATTCCTGGGCGTTGAGGCAGATGCCCTGGCATCTCTTCCCGTTACTACTGTCAGCTCGTAACTGTCTCGTGGTGCATCCTGACACCTGCCTCTTAACCCACCAGGCTCCTGTTTCATGCCCCGAATCCTCAATGTCGATGAGCAGGCGTTGTTTGGTTTCCACCCTTCCTAATTCTTGACCCAAAGCCCCTGGGGCAGTCACCTGGGCCTGGGAGGGACAGGGTCCAAGTGACCCTGACAGTACCGCCAGCACACCAGGATACTCAGGGTTACCCAATGCTAGCCTGTGACAGCTTCCTACGTCATTGGGGATTTATTTTAGAGAAGAAAAAAATTAATTTAAAAGACCCAACGCAACATTTGTCAAAATAAGTAACCTCCAGGTTTACAGAGACCAAAGACACGAAAGGTGGCTTCCAACAGACAGCAGTGACTCTCGAGCTGAAGCCGAACAGAGACGCATGGGCCTGAGGCCTGGGGCCCGGGGCCCAAGGGCACCCTCGCCTCCCGGGGGGCCAGCTGCACGAAAGCCTAGCCGGCCAGGGCAGCAGCTGCTCGCTGCAAGGCTCCAGGGGGCAGAGGCCGCACTTTCTCCCGGGGGGTGGGGGTGGGGGGGAGAGCCCCACCCCAGAGGGCTCCGGGGCCGCCGCCTCCTGGCCGCGACCTGCTTCATGGAGAATTTACAAGATGAGGACGACCTACAGAAACCATAGGGAACTGACAGTACGTTCTTTCTTTATATATATATTTATATTTAGTGTCCCCCCATAGAAAAGTTCATATTCAAATATAGCAAGTACATCATGTGGAAGAGGGGTCTGTGCTAGGAAGACGGTTGGGAACGGAGGAGCGGGGACAGGGATACGACGTAAACCTGCAAAGTGACGTGACTTGGTGTCGGGGACACCACACAGGATTCCGACGGGAGCAAAAATGGAGATTTCCAAAGAGTTCTCCTCGCTGTGATGTGGCAACCACACTCCTCCCCCTCCCCCACCTGCACGTGTTGGCGCTTCTCTGCCGTCCACGCAGTCGCTGGGGGGTGACTCTGCTTGCAGAAGCTGGCAGGGAGGAGGGGCGGTGGCGGCCTCGGGAAGGGGCCTGGCTGCACCTGTGCGAGGAGGAGGGCAGTTGTCTTCCTTGCCGCCTCTGTCCGCCCAGTCCCCGGACCTCGCAGAAGTTCTCCGACTTTCAGACCATGATGGAATACTGAGGTATATAGTTTCGCGGAAAGTTTAAGAAACATAATTGATAACGTGATCATCAAACTCTGCCCGCGGGCGCAGGAGACAGGACGGCCCAGGCCTCCGGGCTCTCCTACTGCTGCAGGTTGAGCGAGAACTTCCACTGCTGAGACAGGGCGGGGCTGCACACCTCCACGCTCAGGCCCCCGTTCTTGGCCGAGCGGCTGTCCAGGCACAGATTGCTGCCCACGTGCCGCAGTTTGGAATTGCCCTCAATCTGTTCCCATTTCTGCAAGAGACAGGAGACTGCCTTATAATAGGAGCCCAAACAAAAAGGTACAGAACAGATCCATTTTCAGGGTCTTCTAGCTGCATTAAAAAGAAACCAGCTAATTTTTCTTTTTTTGGTCTCTGATCATAAAGGATGGGAATTAGCAACAGCCCAAGACAAATCAGGTGCCACTGAGGGCCCAGGAAAGAAACCTGTGTTCTCTGCCTTAGTTTGCAACTCCAAACCTCCTCTCTGGGCCCTGCTAGAGACCACCTCGCCGGCCTCATCCTTTCCCTTCTTGGGGTGCCCCTCGTCCAAGCCCCAGTGCTCTGGGCACCCGCCCTCCTCAGGCGTTCACTCAAGGACTTGATGCAGGAATTTCCTGTAGGGAATTTGCATTCATTCAAAAGGCCTGATCTGATGATATTTCACCCCAAGAATGGTGCCACAGGAGGCTGAGCCAGCTCAGAGGGCCCCAGTCCTGCCTGCGGCTGTTGGATGGCAGCCCTGCCTGGAGGCCTTGGTCTGGGCACCTCCACACTCCCACTTCGGGCCTTATGCCCAGCTGAACCAGAGGAGGGCTGTCAGGGCAAATGAAAGGGAAAGAGATGCTGTGTGCACAGAACATCACGTTGAGGAACCTATTTCTATATGGTCTGTCTTCTCTACTAGTGTGTGAGCTCCTTGATGGGTGTGAGAAGCTTGTCTCAGCTACCCTCGAGTCTCCCAGTGCTCTGCACGGCAGGGACCAAGCAGTATTTGCTGAGTTCTGAACGTGCCACTTGCAAAGTACAGGGTATAATGCCTTCCTTTTAAAGTGTGTGCACACACAATCCCCTAAAACCAAACCAACCAACCAGCCAGACTCAACCCGCCAACCCACCCACCAATCTGCCAAGTCAGAAAACTGAGCCCACAACCCAGCCTGCAGGGAAGCTGAGGGCTCTCACCCTGCTGTTCATCCCCGTGTAAAAACCTCTGATGTCTGGGGTGTTTTTTTAAGGTAACACACTTTTTCTCCCAAAAGCTCTCCCTTCATTAAAGTAGTCTGTGATTCCTTTTTGTTGTTTTGTTTTGTGAGGAAGATCAGCCCTGAGCTAACATCCATGCTAATCCTTCTCTTTTTGCTGAGGAAGACCGGCTCTGAGCTAACATCTATTGCCAATCCTCCTCCTTTTTTTCCCCAAAGCCCCAGTAGATAGTTGTATGTCATAGCTGCACATCCTTCTAGTTACTGTATGTGGGACGCGGCCTCAGCATGGCCGGGGAAGCGGTGCGTCGGTGCGCGTCCGGGATCCGAACCCCGGGCCGCCAGCAGCGGAGCGCGCGCACTTAACCGCTAAGCCACGGGGCCGGCCCAAGTAGTCTATGATTCTAATTAATTGTTTATACTGTGTGCACTAAAGCTCCTTTCCCTAAGTATTTTTGCAAATGCTCTGATATTGTGGAATTAAATTTTCTTACTCTTGCCTCCCTCTCCCCTCTGACTCTGCAAATGCACACATCACATGAACACACAGACATGCCTGGAAACCAAATACTCCAACTGGCAAGACAGTGCAGCGTCAAGATAAAATTAGCTAAGGAGCCTCTTCTCAAAGGGCAGATGAATGAGGCGGGGAAGGAGGCGGAGCAAGGCAGAGAGGAGCCCAGCGCCTCGGGATCCGACCTTCTGCACAAGGACCGCCGGCTGCAGGATGTTCTCGGAAGGACCCTCTGATACTTTTTCATGCCAGCCTGCTAACCTGGAGTTTTTGCTGACAGTGAAATTCCATGCCATCAGAGGAGCACTAGGGAGGCTATCGCTACCTGCCAATCATCTCCTTCGTTTCTGGCTCCCTCTTTGCTGTCAGTCATTCCTCACGCTGTTTTCCTCCACTGTCATGTCAAGTGTGTATGCGCTGGCAACATACACACTGAGTGGCCAGGAATCAGCTTGACAAAGAATGTGGAACGAACGGAATCTGATTCTGTTCTCTGGAGGGGCTCTGCCTATCACGTGTCAAAGCATCAGCTAAATGGAGGGCCTTAAAAAAAAATAACCAAAGCCCGGCTCTGTCTCTGGAAGGCAGCTCGGCCCATCTGTCTGAGAGGACTGTGGTGGGGTGGACAGATTTCTGAGACTTTGAGGCTCTTCTGAAACAGTCCCCACACCCCTCTCCTATGGGCTAAGTCTCTGGTTAACAGTCTAACAGATCTGCACGTATATACGTCACGCATCTAGAGGAGCTCACTGTTTGCAGGCCTTTTTCCATCTCAGGATGTGAGCCTTTCAGGGACGTTAGCTGTGGTTCCCAAGAACCGGGATCACAGCAGAGGCACCTGTCACCTCTCAAAATAAAGCAAGCTCTTCTTAAAGGTAACGCCTCCAAAAATTAAATCCTATTTGTGTTTTAAAAAGGTCAGGAGACCAGAGAAAGCCATCACTTTATCACTCCTTTCATCTCCAGACGTCCCTGCCCCACTACACCCCAGGGGCAAAGCTGCTTGAGCTGAGCAGGGATCGCCAGATACTAGCCTCATTGATGCCCGACGTGCAGAATTCCAGGTGATCTGGGTCCAAGGGATGGTGGTCTCCCTTATTTAACAGTCACACTTTCTCTCTAGGGTATTACAGTCATGAAATTGCGCCATCAACACAGATGAGCATCTAGGGACAGCGGGCAGGGGGCCCTGTGGAGGAAGCACCCACTGCCAAACCAGGCTGGGGTTCCACAGAGAGGGTACGAGGGCACCCAGCACGGGGCCAGGGATGGACAGATGAAAGATGGCCCTTTACAAGCATTTCCCTGACAACTGGGATCTAAGCAAGAGACCTGGTCTGGGCCTCGGTCCTCCCAGGTGATGCTGGAGAGGAGGCACTGACTCTCTGGGCCTCAGCGTCCCCTTTTGTGAAATTAGCATTGGACTAGAAGCCCACTTCTAGGCTCCTGGCTCCAGCGGGCCCTGTGCCCCAGTTTCCCTACACTGATCTATCTCATAAGGAGGGACTGTAAGAAGATGAGCCAGTGCTCCACGTGCTGGCACATGGGAAGATCCTTTTGTGGTTGCATTTCTATTTCTGACACTAACCGTTAGCCCATGGCTCAAGAAAGGGTATGCCTCCGAACTGCCACCAGGAAGTATGTCAGAGAAAACCAGCTTAAAAGGTAAAAACATATTCTGAACTGTTTGGAAAGAGTAATATTTATATACTAGAGAGTGTGTGTTGTGTATAGGGTCTCATCCATTTGAACTTTAATCATTTAGAATTTTTATAAATTTAAAAAGGAAAAAAATTTAGTGAATAAACCAAAACATGTAATTTCTCTTAAACTATCCAGTGCTGTGGGGAGGAGAATGAGAATACAATCAGAAATCAGCAGCATCAGCCCTCCGGCTTGAGAACAAATCGCCTCTCTGCAGGTCCTCCCCTGGGGGAGGGGTCTATCCTCACGCCCAGATGAGTGAGGAGAACACCTCCCTGCGAGAACACCTCCCTGCGGTGACGGTACTGGGGACCTCACTTTCTTTTCTAGTCCTCGTTTGTAGGTCAGTGTTTCACTAACTTCTCACGAATAAAGTCATACACTTTTGCTTTTTTAAACAAAGCTTTAAATCAGAGCTTTCACTCCTTCAGGCGGGCGTGCTTCCGAGTGGACCTGAGGAGGGAGTCAGCCTGGGCCACGTTCTCCGTGTGGAGTGACTGGGCGCCTGCTTGGCCGCCCTGTGCTTTCGGTGGCGCCGTGGGCCGCAGGACACTGCCTGGCACTGTCCCTCCCTGCTCTTGGGCCTGAGGGCCGTGCCTCCACACGCAGGCGGTCTGAGGGGGTGGACAGTGTTGGGTTCTGGCCATCACGCCCCGCACTCCCCAGCCTCCCGTCTTCTCTGCGGGGCTCACCGGCATCACCAAATGCTCTCAGGGCCCCCGTCCAAGTGCCTGGGCGTGACGGCGGCGACAAAGAGGCTTCTGAAGAAGAGACCACCAGCAGTGCTTACCCAGCATGCCACGGTGAGGAGGTAATGACCAGTAGGTGTTGGGAGCCCCTACGATGCTGCCCAGCCCAGAGAAGGTCCCCACGAACCTTCGCGGGAGCCGAACATACAATCACAAAATATGGCCTTTCCACTCTAGTTGGAGGGTGAGGCCCAGATATGAACAGATCAATCTAGAGGTTATGGAGAGACGTAACCCAGGACAGATGAGCCCATGGCAGAAGCAGCCCACAGGGGATAGGGGAGAGAAAGAAGGCCGTCCAGAGCTGGGCACTGGTGGGACAGACCCGCCTTCACAGCACTCACGCCCCACCCCTCTCACTAACATCGTGGTCTCACATCCATCCCAACAGGGAATTCCCTGAGCGCCCACTACACACGTGGAACTTTACAACGCATTGGGGACACCGAGGAGAGCAAGAGCCTCAGGCCACCAGGCAGCTGGACATCACTCAGACAGTGCTGCAAACAAACGTGTAAGGGCACACGGCGACCAGTGCCGCGAAGGGAACCATACCTGTCTGCTGTCATTCTCCCGGCAGCCCTGCAGCTTTATGAGTGAGCCGGGCGCCCGGTCCACCACCGTCAGGCACAGGTCCATGTGCTTCACCGACTTCTCCTTCGTCAAGGCCCATTCCTGCAACACAAACCGGGGCTCAGAGGCAGGCCACACGCACGGCTGTGACTGCTTGCCTAAGGGCAGATCTACCACTGGGGGTGTCGGGGGAGCCTCACAACTGAGCACTGAGTGGACCTACTGATGCGCAAAAGTGCTTCGAGAACCATAGCAACTAAGACAAACAGTATTAACTATTTTAGCCCCAAAGATAAATTAGAGTGCGGTGTCCATTTTTCTGTCGTTAACTGTGAGCCGAAAACACTGCAAACTCGAGCTTGTTACCCACAAGGTGGACACTTCAGGGTCAACTTTTCCACCTCCATTATTTTGGAATGACTGCCCCGTGCAGGTGTGGTTTGGAAACAGCATTTATGAATGTGGATTGTAATGTGTGAAAATTACAAATTACATATGGCATATTTAAGCAAAATATATAGTGTGTAGCCCCAGAATTGAACATTCAGTTGATCTACTGATGCTCACAAAGTTCTGTGAGATCCCTAGGAACAGGTCTATGTATTTATACACCACACAGCTAACACTGACTGGGCCTAATTTGTGCCAAGCACTATTTTAAGCCCTTTACCCAGCAGCCCCATGAGAGGCTATTATCCCCATTTCACAGATGAGAAAACTGAGCCAGACAGTGCTGAAATAACTTGCCCATGATTTTAAAAGATACACACACACACACACCTCTCTTAAGGGCTGAGACAGGGTTGAGAGCACAACCATTTATTCTGAATACTAAACAAGACCACCTCAAAGGGCAGGAAGCCGCAGAAAGGAGAAGGCGAGTGAGTGTGGCCATAGGCAGAAGGGGAGGCTGGGTGCGTGCTCTGGGTTGGGCCACAACCGGGGCAGGAGGATGAGGCTCTGACCTGTACTTGAGGACTTGACTATTTCAAAGGGATAAACACCCACTTGACTATTTCAAAGGGATAAACACCCTCAGGACCCAGAAGCAGCGAGGCCTCTCCCAACTCAGAATCCCACAGGGGCACCCTACCTACCTCTGCCCCATGCCCCTTTCTGCTACAGGCCCAGGAAAGCTGCTGCAACTCATCTGTCCGTCCGTCCATCCATCTTTCTGTCCATCCACCCAATGACTGCCCACTGCTCCCTGCAACGACGCAGGCGCTCTCACAGGGCTGGGAGCAGGCAGGGAGCAGGCAGGCAAGGCCCCGCCCTCAGGGAGCTGGCTCTCCAGGGGAGAACGGGTGACACATGAATACATGTATTACGTAACCTGAGGCACTATTAAGTGCTGTGGAGAAATTATTTTTCTATTTTCTCTTTTCAGGGGACAGAGGGAAGGGAAGGAATAAATAATCTTTTGAAGAAACCTCATTGTTCAGTACCTAAATAATATTATTTAGAACAAACAGTCTGTCATTTGGGTGTAAAACCTAAAGGTTACACACTCGCCCCCTACCCGGCCACAGGTGAGCAGAGCGTGCACAGCTCTGGGAGGAGCTGGCCCCGGGGCAGAGACAGGCAGCGGCTGGGGGATTGGTAAAGCCCCTGCAGCCTGTGTGCAGGCTCCATCCTCTCCTATCCGGGAGTCAGACTCAGCCCAGTCCTCTCACTTCCCTCGGCTTCAATTTTCTCATCTTTAATTAATGTTTTTCAAAGTGTACACCATGAGAAATCCTATGAAAAGTTGGTTCCAGCTGAAATAAATTTGGGAAACACTAAATTTGGGCTGTGTTTCTCTCTTGCAAATTCACAAACAGTCTATTAAAGGTTCTGAAAAGTCCGAGAGTATTGGAACCTGCTTGGCCTTAGCAGAGCCCAAACTCAGGAGCACGGAGCCTGTCCCCACCTGTCCCCATCAGCGGCTTGTGGCACTGAGCTCTGCAGGGTGTTCTCTGGGAACGGCCCCACACCAGCCCCTGAGGGTCGAGTCCAACCTTCCAGGATGCTGTTGCTCCACAGCGGGTGCTTTCAAAGCACAAACAGGCGCTCAACGTCACCCGGACGTCAGGACGGCACTCAGGGCAAGGAGGTCCCAGCAGGGAGCACACCCACACCGCCTTTCATTCATGACACAGACGCTCCCGCACAGGTAAGAGCAGAGCGAGGGGTGGGACACCTCTCAGCGGAGAGGGGGTTTAGATTGTTCTTAAAAGCAGCTATTGAAAGATGTTGGAAGGTTGGCTGATACCCAGTTAAAGCTCACGTCTTAATGTTTCTAGAACCTTCTTGCTATTGTGCGCTTAATTATTTTAAAGCAGACTTTACACTGAATTCCAAAATAACTAATTCAGTCATGCAAACAACAGAGCTAGTTGCCACTTTGTTCTTCTGTTGCATTTCAATGATCTGAATTTGTAAAATAAAGTTCATAAATATTTAAGAAATGCCTTTTTGAGCTGCCACTCTTAAAAAGCATGGCCATTAATTTTCCCATTTCCTGTGTGTCTGCTGAGGTTCAGCCGAAACCAGAAACCAGATAACAAACCTCACTCTTCCAGAGCACAGGGCCCTCTTTTCAGTTAGGATATGTTATTTACCCTCTCATTTCTCATCCGTGTGGCACACTACTCAAAAGAGCAGCACTTTCCACCAGTTCAGACGGACTGACTCACGCTTGGTTTATGAGTGGAGCGCCTAGAGCCGCAGCCCGAGGCCTGGCGGCCGTCCCCTCTAGGACCGCACTCCCCACTATGGCGGCCACCAGCCACACATGGCTAGTTAAATTAATTAAAGTTAAACAGAACCAAAACTTTACTTCCTCAGTCACACTAGCCACGTTTTCAGTGCTCAGTAGCCACATGTGGCTGGTGGCTACTGTACTGGATGGTGCTGATCTAGAACATTCTTATCATCACACAAAGCACTATTGGACACTGCTGATCTAGAAAGCAGCTCTCTGGGCCTTGGCTGGTCCACGGAGGGAGGTGTCCCCAGGTATGTGGGTGAAAAACTACGCCACGTCCTTGTACCGCCTCACTGTTACCTGTTGCGTCCTTTCCCGCCAGAAAACCCTCTCTATTCAGCTGCTCATTTAGAATCACCCACCTTGGGAGCTTTCAAAAACCCTGATGCTCTCTGACCCCAGGCAAATTAAATCTGGCATTCTGGGCATTCGACTAGGCATTAGCATTTTCCAAAAGCCCTTGGGGCTACTCCTGCGTGCAGCCAGAGGAGGAGTGCTGAGAGCCAGTGGAGACCTGCTGCCCTGGACAGGCAGGGCTGTGTCCCTCGTCTAGGACGCCGAGGGCCCAGGGCAGCACCTGGCACAGCAGGTACATTTGCTGAGAAGGAAGAAAGAGCCCCGGTGTGAGAACAGTAATGGTGTCACAACAGTGAAAAGGAGAACAGGAGAGGGAGCAAAGCGCTCTGCCTGCACGATCTCGTCTGCTCTTCACGACAGCCCTGAGCTGCACACTGGGGTCTGCTTTATGCAGACATGGAGTGGAGGCTCTGTGCTGGCAAGGTCTGGGCTGGGCCACAACACAGCACTGTCACCTCTGCACACAGCTGGGAGCAGCCACCTCTAGGTGGCCTCCCACACTGTCCCAATCTACTTCCTCCCCGAAAAGGCATCCTAAGAGCAGCTCCTCAGCAGTGAGCTCCCGTGCCTATGATACGCTGACTATAATTTATTGTGCAAACCAAGGCACCCTTCAGACTAAAGGAGGGGCTATTAAAAATTACATGGGGGCCACAGGAGTAATTGGCAATGTGCTGGGAAGGCCAGGATGTACCATGTCAGCCTACCGATGGGCTTGCAGAGAGCAGTGCTCAGGGGCTCAGAGACCAACTTCCAGACAGGATCTGGGGAGCGAGAGCCACGGCCACTGGTCCTTCCTCCTGGGGGGAAGGTGGGGGTGACCACACAGGCAGTGGTAGCCTGCTGCCCAGCTGCCACCGGCTTTTGTTACCAGCTGTGAGGTGAAAGGTGCCTCTATTCCCTGAGGCCGTGCTGAGTGGGGACCAGCCAAGAATAGAGCCCAGGGTGGACTGAAGCTGGGTGCCTGAGCCACGACGACGGGGCGGGCGGTGGGGGGGATCCTTTAGGAAGAGTCAGCACACGTGCTTCTTTTAAATGCTCTACAGAGGA
The DNA here is from genome assembly GCF_057802395.1 of Ceratotherium simum simum. Taxonomy (NCBI): domain Eukaryota; kingdom Metazoa; phylum Chordata; class Mammalia; order Perissodactyla; family Rhinocerotidae; genus Ceratotherium; species Ceratotherium simum. The sequence continues at coordinate 22,232,997 of NC_141905.1, read as the reverse complement.
AGACCTCTCCTTCCCAGGAGAGCTGTTGAGATATAAAGGACTGACCCCTCTGACTTTCCTTGAATCATCAGAACACTGCAAATGTGACAGCGGGGAACCCCAGTAATCAAATGGGGAACGTGAGGCCAATCTGGAATAATAAAAAATCTGAGAATACAGACAGTGAATAATTTACCTTAGTACCTGTTTTGTGACACACACACCACAGGTAAGCGTCACCCAGCCCCATATGAATTCTCCAAATTTCTGAATTTATGCTGCGCTACCAAACCCCAAAGCACTGCCTTTCTGACTGAGGTGAAACTCAGCTTCTGGAAAATTAGATCTGTGTGATTTTGAAGTGTTCCTCGTCTTCACAAGGCTTCGCTTTTCTGAGGGTGAAATTTTAGTATTTTCATTACGGTTATGGATGGAAACAGATAAAAATGATCTCTCCCCGTACTCACTGCTTTCCCACCTCACACTGAAGCCCCAAACTGTGGGAAGAAACATCTACATGCTTAGTGTAGAAGGAACAGTCCCTGTATGGTTTTTTTCTGTCAAACCTGTACCAGAACAAGAAGGATGACAGAACCCCACAGTCTCGCATCGCCACTCAAGACGTGAGAGCCCGAGCAGGTCACGCGGGCCGCCTGGTTTCCCAGCAGTAAGTGAAAACCACATTTAATTTCAGTGCCTCAGACCAAAGGGTTGACAAGGACACAGCAACACTCCTGGTGGGAGCGCACCTTCCCTCCCTCCTTTCCCGACCCCATGAACACTGCTGGCCTCTCCATTCCCTCTGCTCTTCCCTCCTCGACTCTCTCTCCCTTCCCATCTAACTTCTGTAGGGCCTGGGACAAGAGTACAACGGGGCCCACACACCATAGGTTTAAATACTTAGAATTCCTAAGTGAAGCCGCACCGAGAGGCTGGCTGTGCGCTTACCCCAGCATCCTCGGGAGCCAGAGGATGTCCTTTAAGGACAGGTGAGCCCCTGGGAGCCCAGGGGCAGCGTGCATGTGCCGGCCAGCCCCGGACGGTAGCCCACAGCCGGGGGGGAGGGGGGGGACGGGGACCGTCCTCCCTCCCTTGCCCCTCACTTGTCTAATTTAGAGTGTCCAGGCCCTTCCAGTCAACCGCAAAAATGACACTGCCAGGTGAAGAGAGGAAGCAGAGTATTTGGGGATTGCTGCCTGGCTCGACACTCCTCGGGAGGATTTGGAACAGCCAACTTGATGCAAAAGTAAGCACCCTCTTTTAAAAATAGTTCTATTCAGAGAAGGTTCTGGGATTAATAAATCTCGGACATACAGAGTTAAATTGCCTTTTTCTTTTAACTGCAGGGCCTCTGAGAGCCGGGCACGTTTTCAACAAGGAGATAAGAGTACATAGCATTGCCCAACGTTTTTTGTGTACGAGGCCCACATTTACCAAATACCTATTATTATCTCGTGGGGAAAGCTGCCTTCTGGAACACTGTCCTTCTGGAACACACAGGTCACAGTTAGGCCTATCAAGCATTCACTTCTTTCTCTCCTTTCAATGATGACAGAAGCTGGTGGGTTTTTATGCCTCTAGGAAAAGCTTGTGTGTGTGTCAAACTCAAGCAAGTAATTATTAATATTTTATATCTCAGCTATTATTATCTTAACAGGCAGGGAGCAATAATGACTTTAGCAGCAGCCGCAGTGATGGGGTTACACACCTGTGAAGTAGGGACACAGGCAGGTGTTCACAAACACGTTCAGGGACCAGACGCAGACACAGGACAGGCACTTCGGGGATGCACACACACCACAGGGAGGACAGAGGTGGCAGGAAGATGAGGAGGAGGAAAAGACTAAGGCCAACAGTGCCGCAGCTATGCCTTGACAATGGATGTCGACGTCCATGCTAACCAGCGTGCCCCTTGCCGCTGTAGCAGAGCCCAGCCCAAGGCTGAGGACAGGCTCCACACGTCAGTCAGGATCTGGGCCATCCCATCTGTTCCCGAGGCTGGCTGCAGGAGGGTGCCAGCAGGAGCCAGGCTGTCCTCACAGACATCTCGGACCACAGAGGGAAGAAGGCAGCAGGACCCTGGGCCTCCCTGTGCTCCAGTTCACCCCACGCACATACCTGGTTCCCCCCAGCATTGTGGCACTCATAAACTCCAACAACGCCATCAGCAAAGTGTCCCAAAGTGTCCAGGCAGTTGGTTCCCTGCTGCAAGGCCCCAAAAGCTATATCCTGATGGTCAGGAACCCTGGAAAACAACACGAGAATCGCCTGCCTAACTGCGCAGGACCACCAGCTCCCGTCACCCAGCCCTTGCCTCAGTGACTTCATCTCAGGCAGCGGGGACAACGAGAGAAAGGCCGTTACCAGGCACCACACCCTCCCCACAGGCAGGGCCGTGGCAGCGAGACAGCATTTCTCCGAGTGTCTAGATTTCGAACCCGAATTGAAGATTTTATGCTGGAGAAATATTCTTTCTTCCCCATGAGGAAAATTTTTCTGGACAGGAAAGGCTCCTACTCTCTTCAATGTCAATCTGTTGGAAGTCATGTAGGAAAGCAATTAATGTGGTCAGATCCTGTTGCCTGGAACTTTCCAGTAGACTTAGAATTTGACCTTTACCTCGTAGAGGCAAGAACCTTGGTGGATTAATCGGGTGGCCTGATACAATCAAAGCAAGAGAGCACAGGCAGGGCAGCATGCTTCAGGATCAGAGCTGAATCTGACCCTGCCTTTGCCACGTGCCAGGTGTGGGATCTTTCAGACACGCGCTCTCTCTAAACCTCAGTGCCCTTTTCTGCACAGTACCTCCCAAACAGGTCTGCTGCAAGCATCACACAAAACATTTCATTTGAAGCATTTAGCCCAGAGCCTGGCCCTCAGGAAACACTCAGCAAACAGCCGTGATTATTCCTGACACAGCACAGATACTAAGATGGTGTCTGCCTTGCCCTCACGGACAGGGAGGCAGATTCACCCGCTGGCGTCGGGCTGAATGCTTCAGATGTGGTCTTAATGGGTGCAGGGCCCAACGTCACCTCAAATCGTGGGTGACCCCAGGGTGAAACTACCCCAAGTCACAGGCAAAACAAAGGGCAAGATTGTGGGGCTATCACCCACTGCTGTGAAGCCCTGATCAGCTGGGGAGAGACGGTGAGCAGGGGCTTCCTACTGGTGAGCACCACTGTTCTCAATCCCCAGCAAACGCCGTCCTCACAGAGGGGATCGAGGGAGGAGAATGTGCTGTTCTTCCTTCCCCCTCCTGCGGGGCGCAGGTGGCACCGTGTCTTCCGTTACTTTACAAGCAGAGGAAACACTTCCAAAGGACGAGGTAAGCGAACAGCAGCACGAGGTGAGGCCGCTTTACCTAATTCAACCAAATCTCCCTGACAAGGGCTCTGAAGGAGCCGTGAGCTTTTACGAAAGATAATGGCGGTGACTCCTGCATTCGCAGTCACTGAGTTGGAGATATGAGACTCGCTGTAAAATGCCCTGGGAATATTCAGAATAAAGAATGTGCCACATTAAGGCAGAAGCTGTCTGGCAATCCCTTTAAGAAGATGAAGTTCAGAGGGATCCTGAAGCCCTGCAGACCTACAGGTCCTCTGGTGAGGGCAGCAGGGCTCCCGGAGGACGCAGAGCTGCATTAATTTAAGATGAAAGGCCAGGTGTAGAGAGAAGGCTCAGAAGAGTATTTCTGCCATCGTTAATCCTCCTGGAGGGAAGCAGGATGCCAGCACTATCATTCCCACTTTACAGTGGTACAAACCAGCCTGGAGGAGAGAGGCACCGTGGGCGGTTCCCCGAGCCTTGGCTGGTGCCGTTATCCGCTGACCCACAGGACAGACGAGCAGAAGCAAAGAGGGAAGTGATGAGTTCAATCAGTCTTCAGCCTCTGCCCCCTCAGTACTGGCCCTCTGCTCCCAACACTCACTAACTAGGACAAGAGGAGCAAGGAGGGTGAGGCCACAGAAGCCAAAACAGGGGCCGCTGGGCAGGGAGGGACCAACGGCGGACAGCACAGAGCACACAACTAGGGAGGCTGCAAACTGCTCCTCCGGCCACTTACAGAGCTGGTCAGACAACAGTGCTCGGGGTCATCTAGCCCCTGTCATCCTACCACTGGGGAACAAGCTAAATGAGGTGACACCTTGGGATTGTTCCCAAGTCTATGAAGAATGGGAGGGTAACTCAGCAGGAGAGAGAGCAGGAGACCACAACTGAGGGAGCACATTCTTGGGGATGCTTGGGGACAGCTGTGGGCGAGGACATGTAGCTCTCACAACCTTCGCTCCACCTCTGGAGGCCTCTCCATCTTGCTGACGCTGGTTGTTTCTAGGCCCTTAACAAAATGAAACCCTCAGGTCCCTGGGGCTTACCTTAATTCTGGATAGACATTTTCAAGGTACCATTTGAAAGGCTTGCAGCTAAGTTTCTTCCTAAGCTCCAATCGGCTCTGGATACTGGAGAGAGGGAAACGACATTCCTTTACAAATTTTAAGAATGGATGGGCTATCTACATCAAACTTGGAGACCTGCTGACGAGAACAGGGTTGGGCGGGTGGCGGAGCCTGGACTGTCTACACTCCCGTCCCTGTGACCCCGCCTCACCTTCCACACACCTCCCACTGCAGGTCCTCACCCAGCCTTGAGCAGACGCCCCCGTGTCGCCTGGGCGGCTGTTCTCAATTCTGGCCACAGAATGGTTCTTGGGGTGCGCCCCCTGCAAGGATCCTAAGCAAAGCAGCATGAGAGGGCACAAGTGACACTCACTTTCCATAAGGAACATTTCTGGCAGAAGGCACTGCTGCGTAATAGAAATTTTTGTATTCATCCATCCAGACCTCTGCTGCCCGGCGGGTGTTCCTAGAAACAAAATAAATCTCCTTGAGCTGTGATTTGCTTTCTTTCCATCAGCATCACCCCGTTTGCACTTGTCTGCTTGCAGTGCTCTTAGGCAGGTCCTTCTAGGTGGGCTGGCAGCTTCGGCAGTGACGCAGAGAGCAGGCTGTCCCCACTCAGCAGCCAGGGCTGTGTCTGCAGGCAGCAGGCCCTCAGCGGGTGCTTGCTGAACAAACAGCTCGCTTTCTCATCTTTCATAGAACACAGGTCATCGAAGAGCACAAGTCAGAGTCAGAATTACAGCACAGGCAGGTATTTTAAAGAAGGGACTGGAGTTGTACGATCAAGAAGGACAAAAGAGAATTACTCTGCAATAACTCGTGTATGTATCCACAGAAGGCTGGTACAGCGAGCACAGCCGAGGAATCCTGGGCCTCTATGGCCTGTCTCCTCATAGCTGTAATAAGACTTAACAGCTCTTGGAAAAAGTTAAGAACGGATAAGAGTTACTATTAAGATGACTTTCTTTTCTGCAGACCTGAGTTGAGAGGGTCCTGTTTGGATAAGGAATAGTGATGTGAAGGGGACAGTAGCTTTGTGCCCCACACCTGGGGTTCCTACCACACTGTGCTGGAGGAGCACAGACAGAACAGGCTTTTCTGGAAGGCAAGAAAACCATGTGCTGAAATCTGGCAATCATGGAGAGAACCTGATTCACGATCAATGAGGCCCCTGGAACACCTACTTGTGAATGTACGACACGCACTGAAGGCTGCCACACACACAGGCCTCAGCTCCGTATCCTGCCAACATTCTTCTTAAACCACTTACCAAGCAGCGTTCATACAGTGCACCTCTGTCTCCCATGTCCCGGACTCGGTTCAAAAGAGGCTCACACCTTAGGCTTAGAGCCGATCCTCCTTAAGAACCTATATATCTTCCAAAATAAATATATTAAGGAGGCAACGTTCGCCTTTTAAAATAGTTCCTCTTCTTCGCCAGAAATGTCTCTTTTAAATGGTGAGCCTTTCAAATTATCTGAGCTACAGTTATTAAAATAATTTCTGTTTGGGGCATATATCTTTCACATAAAGTGATGTATATACCCTTTTTCTTTTCATGAAGTGGAAGATGGACTGTTGTTTAGAATGTCATTTAAGAGACAGACAAGACAATATGAATGTACCCATCCTCTGCTCTAGCAGTTCCACTCTAGAAATTTACCTCAAGGAAATAATCAACTAGGAATGAAAACATATAGTGAAAGCATTGTTTATAAGAGCAAAAATTAGAAACTATATGACCATCAACAGGGAAGTCGATCACATAAATAGACTACTCCTATGGTCATTAAAAATCCTGGTCTCCATCTTACATGTTGCCGTGGAATGACGTCCTTCATTGTTGGGTGAAAATAAAATAGATTCCAGAACAACACATAGCAGATATGTGTGTGGAGGCAGAAGAGGGGAGGGGGAGGATGGGGAGAGAGGAAGGGAGGGAGGGGCAGGGGGAGAGATTGAAAGATGGATTCACCAAAACAGGAGAGTGCTATCTTGGACCATGAGATTGATGATCTTTTACTTTCTCTGTAAAAAGAAAATACATAGATATGACCACTCGAGTATTTAAAGTGCCGGGGATACTGGATCGTAAGTATTATTTCTCAGAAGAGCCATTCAATATTCTAACAGAGATTTTAGTGTCTTGCTACACGGCCCAGGCAATCTCCTCACTGGCTGTGCGACTCCAGTCCTCTGGGGGACTCAGATTCCCCATCAGTAAAATGAAAGGATGTGACCCAAGGGTCTCCTAGGTCCCTTTCAGCCCTAATGGTTTAAAGGTTTTATGAATTTCAATCACAGAGTGGTTTTAAATTACCTAAGTCATTAAAGGATTAAGTCATTTCTTAATTCCTAAATGCAAAGCAACTTTTCTTCTGTCTAGTTAATAGAAAAAAGATATGTACATAAGTGGCCTCAAAGAATAAGCTGCCTGTGCTACTCAGTGCTCAGTTCCAACTCATTCATTCAAACATTTATTAGGAACACACCATATGGCAAACAGTCTTCTAGCTGCTACAGAGTTAGCGGCCCCCAGAGAGGTCCAAGGTCTACTCTCACACCCAGGTGCTCCTTGTCTTTACCTCCACCTCCCTACCCACCCCAACCCCCACCACACACTCAGTGAAGATAAAGTAGCTCCATCAGGAAGCAGGCAGGAGAGAGAAGGTGTAATTCAAACTGGCTAGTTATACTGCTTGGTGGTGATAACAGAAAAAAGTTTGATAAGAAAATAAGTTTAAACCATTGGTTTCCTGTATTTAGCTTATTCGTATTATCCCTCACTGATATACCTGAAGTTTCACCATTACCTGCTAAGCCTAAACCCAATACCCACCCGTGGGATCCACCCCCCACCCCGCCCCCGCCCACCCCACCACTCTTCTGCCTGGGACTTGCCCTGGCCTTTGGGTAAACTCTAATCTACATGTGCACTCAAGCACACACAGCACCCTCCAAACAGTCTCTCGAGAGGCTTTTAAGAAGCTAACTGGACACATAGCTGTGCAAAAAAAATGGAAGGGACCGCCCCAATGTTCACTCTCAGCCGATCTTAAGGGATGTGGCTGCCACAACCAAAGATATGATGCCAGAATTTGCAGGTGTGTCATCACCGTAGTCTTTCTAAAGTAACAGGTGCCTACGTGGTACACGGGGTGGCAAAACGAGGCAGGACCCCACACAGGGTACTTGTTCCATCCCTTCACTGGCCATTTACTCACTCACTCACTCATTCACTGACAGACTAACGTACATAAATAAGATAATCTTCTATATGCTATTCTAGAACCTGTTTTAGAATCTGCATCTCATTCCTGAATCTCAGCAACCTCAGGCACTAACTGCACTTAGGGATCTAGATAAAAAGACCAACATGTGGAGCCAGCCCTGATGGCCTAGTGGTTCAAGTTCGGTGCTCACCGCTTTGGCGGCCAGGGTTCACTTTCCAGTCACAGAACCACACCACCCATCTGTCAGTTGCCATGATGTGGTGGCCGCTCACATAAAAAGGACTAGAATGACTTACAGCTGGGATATACAACCATGCACTAGGGCTTTGGTGGGTGGGGGGAAAAAAAAGGAAGACTGGCAACAGATGTTAGCTTAGGGCAAATCTTTCCCTGCAAAAAAAAAAAAAAAAAAGATCAATGTGTGTGTGGTACTGACATGGACTCTGGAGCCACATTGCCCAAAGTGAAAACCAGCTCTATCACTTTCCAGCTGTGTGAACTTGGACAAAGGAACCAAACTATTCTTTGCCTCCATTTCCCTCATCCCTCAAATGAGGATTAATAATAGTATCTAATTCATAAGGTTTTACGAGAATTACGTAAGTTATTATTTGTGAAGTACTTAGAAGAGCCTAGCACACACAATACACTCTAAATATTAGCTATTGTTGGTAAGTCCCAATTTTTAGATGGTAAAATACTTATACATTTAACGCCACATATTAGAGGAAATTAAAGAGAACTTGGAACTGAAAAGGGACCTCAGAAATAATCTAATTCCACCTCTTTATCTTTTCAGATGAGTCAACTGAAGACAGAGGGCAGTGGAGGGCCTTGCTGAGGTCTAAGATCTATGCTGCCCCAAACACAGAAACCCTGGGTCAGTCTTCACTCCAGATCTCTAGGACACAGACTCCTTGGCTGTAAAATACAATGAAAAAGTTTCCCTTCTAAAAAAGAGCACTTTAAAATAAAGTGTATAAAGCAATGTCTTGTGTATTTTTTGTGTGTGTGTGAGGAAGATTAGCCCTGAGCTAACATCCATTGCCAGTCCTCCTCTTTTTGCTGAGGAAGATTGGCCCTGGGCTAACATCCGTGCCCATCTTCCTCTACTTTATATGTGGGACACCTCCCACAGCATGGCTTGATGAGCAGTGCATAGGTCTGCGCCCGGGATCCGAACCTGCGAACCCTGGGCCGCCGAAGTGGAGCATGTGAACGTAACCACTACACCACCAGGTCGGCCCCAGCAATGTCTTGTGTATTTTAACAGACTATTTTCTGAAATCCCACTGCTTGCTGGTAGACGTCACTGGCTTTGACTTAGGGTGTTTCATGGGTCTATGCAAGAGGTTCCTGGACAGAATCTCATATTGCTACATGGAAAAAATGTACATATCTTGTTTGATTTTGTGGATTCTACTGGATAAGACCGTATTTTTGGTTCTAATAGAGAGCAAAAATGAAATTTAGACAACAATTGTGAAAGGATATACTTTTTGAGAAAAGGTAATTTGGTCAGAAGCATTATTTGATATTTGGCTTCTATTAAAGTTTCCTAGAACTCAGATTCCCTATGTTAAAAGTTCAGCTTCTAGGGGCCGGCCCGGTGGTGCAAGCAGGTAAGTGCGCGCGCTCCGCTGCGGTGGCCCAGGGTTTGCCGGTTCAGATCCCGGGCATGCACCAATGCGCCGCTTGTCAAGCCATGCTGTGGCAGTGTCCCATATAAAGTAGAGGAAGATGGGCATGGATGTTAGCCCAGGGCCAGTCTTCCTCAGTAAAAAAAGAGGAGGATTGGCAGATGTTAGCTCAGGGCCGATCTTCCTCACAAAAAAAAGAATTCAGCTTCTAATACACGTGTATTGTGTAATCTGTACCTATAAAGATTAAAATACTATATAAAAGACATACTAGTCATCCCCCCTCCCCTAGACCACCCCCACTCGACTCTAAAGCTTTCTTATTTTAGCAGAGGCACCACATCAGCAAACTGTGTGACCAAGAGCCTGCGTGTCACCCTCAATCCCTTGTTCTTCCTCTCCTGTCCTGGCCAGTCCATTAGCAAACAATGCCTGCCCAAGGATGTAGCTGGAACCTGCCTGCATCGTCCTGGCCACGACCCTGGCCCAGGCCACTCATCTCTTGCCTGCGCCTCTGTGACAGCTCTCAGAAGTCCCCCACCCCTGATCCTGCAGTGGAGGCGAGGGACACACACCATCATTTCATCCTGGTGTCACCTCCTCACCACCCTCTGCCCACTGGCCAGGAGGCCCTCTCTAAAGCTTAAAACAGAGAAGTCAGGTACCTGCTTAAAACCCATAATAGCACCCCCTGCATTGAAACTACATCCCAAGTTTCCCAAGACCTACAGGGGAAGGGCTCATGACTGAGCCCGCCTAGCTCTCCGACCCTGTCTGCAGTCCTCTTGTCCTCCGGCCTCATGTCATACTTGGCGTCCTTCTGTTCTGTAGACGTGTGAAACTCACCCTCATCTCAGCGCCGAGGACCTGCTCCTCCCGCAGGAGCGCTGCTCCCCGGGAGTCGCACGGAACCTGCTTCCCACCTTGCAGGTCTGACACAAGCACCACCTCCTCAGAGGGTCCCTTTGTGTGCATGCCACTCTGCGAACTCCTCTTCCTCCTGGCCCTGTCATGCTCGACCACATGACCACGTTTTATCTTTCCACAGCATTTATCAGTGTTTGAAATAACCTTATTTAGCTGCACCTATGTTGGGCTGACTAATTCCATCTCCCTGAGGCCTGGCTGGCTGGCTTGTACACTATTCATCTTTAGCATCTAAAAGAATTCTCTAGGAAAAAATGTGGTCCCACGGACTGGTAATTTGCTATTTTTCTTCAAAAAGCTCTTCATCTGGCATCTTCATGTTTGCTAAAATATAGTTATTATCTATCATGAATCATATCTATATATTGTGATGTCTTTTGGGCTTGAATTTAGTATGGCTTGACTTTAATACTGTTCATATATTATACCTTAAATGGTAATCTGTAATAAAAAAGTCTTAAGTTCCTCTTCTTTAAAATAGTATTTTCACGTAACATTTTTTGGGTGTACAGTTCCGAGCATTCACATATGCACAGATTTGTGCGCCAACCACATCAGGACACATCACCCCCCAAACTCCCCTTGTGCACCCCCTTCGCAGTCACACTCTCCTCACCCCAATCCCTGGTAACCACTAGTCTGTTTTCTATCACTATAGTTGTATCTTTCTGAGACTGTCCTATAAGTGGAACCGACAATATGTCACCTTTTGAGACCAGCATCTCTCACTCAGCATAATGCTCGTGAGGGGCACCCAAGTTGCTGTGCATATCAACAGTTGTTCCTTGTCATTGCTGAGTGGTGTCCCACTGAAGGATGTCTGTATCCATACAGCCTAAGCTCAACTCCTGTCTGGGTGGCAGTCAGCCATGTTCTGGTCCCTGTTCAGCCGCTCAACCACCTACCGGGCAAAGACAGTGCCGCTGCCACCAGGGAAAGTATATGGGTGCTGCTTCCGGAACACATGTCCCACGCGGCTGCAGGGGATGATCTCCAGGCTGCCACCGCACTGCCACACGCGGAATGAGATCTCTGAGGTGACAAATGAGACAGGGTGACTGACAGAACCTGGGGCTGCTCTGAACAGCAGCTGCCACAAACGGTGCAGACGCCCACCCACCACGATCCCATCAATGCGGCGTCCTGCGCCCTTAGCTGCTGAAGGAGACGTGAATAAGGCACGTCTTTCCAGAACACGGTCCTGAACTCTCCACCGTGGACACGGCTGATACCCTGGATCTCTAGGCTTCATGACACAATCAAGAAAGTATGTCTTATATGGATGTGTTATATAATTAGTTTGACTTCAGTGAATATTTCACAGTGGATATGTACATCACATCAAGTTGTACACCTCAAATAGATACAACTTTAAATCGTCAATTATACCTCAATAAAGCTGGAGAAAAAAAAAAGATTGAATGAAGGATCATACTTCAGTTCACTAAGAGGGTGTCTCCACAGCCCAGAGAGTTCTTTTACAGACAACATAAAGTGGTGTGGACAAAAAGAATAATCCATACCAAACAGACTACCCACACTAGGACATTTACTGTCTTAGATTTTTAGCACTGATCAGAATTATGGAAGCCAACTATATCTGTATCACCAAATCTCACGTTTTCATTAAAGAATTCTATTCCAAATTAAAAAGAAAGTAAGAAGGAGCATGTGGAAACATTTTTCAGATTCAGACTGGAAGCCTTGAGACAAGAGTGATTCTTCGGTCTATTTTGAATATAAATGATGCCTGGTGTTAAGGCCATGCATATGGCTGTACCGTCACAAGTATCGACTCACGCAATGCTTGCACTGAATCCTTCACTAGCTGGTTCACCGTCATGGACTATTCCACTTGCACTTGCTTAGTATCAACAGTTAGAAACTGAACGTGTAAAAGCATCCATGAATCAAAAGGCATGAAATGCCCACAATTAAGCTTGAAGGTGGATATAACAGGAAACCGTCCTTCCAGGAAACCATATATGCTGTCTTCCTCTAAAACTCACTTTAAATGCACTGAGTACCAATATGCATCGGTCTTTTTCCATCCAGGAAAATAATCTCTTCCCTTCAATTTCACACATTACGTTTGTCCTTGTGCATTAGCAGGCATCAAGCCGCCTGGCAAAGTTCACAGGTGCCTACGGATCATGGTAGTGACCAAGGACACTTGAGTAACTGACAGGTAGGTACCTCACAGCTGTCCACAGACTCTCACCAGTCAGTAACCAGCTGGCCCTGGTGAAGGCTACTCTTCACCTGCTTCCCATGGAATCCACCTGTGGGAGGAATGAGGCATGCGGGGCAGGCACGGCTCATGCCACCTTACACATGCCCCCTGCCCTGAGCAGTGGCACACGGGAGAAGCTCGCACACGGCGGACTTTCCGGACACACAGGCACCTGTCCTAATTGCCACCCATCCTGAGCGACTGTATGCAGAGGTCCTACTGAATGCAAGAAACTGAGGTTAAACAGAAAAATCAAGGTATAATAAAGGTTCAAGATTTTTTTCTGAAAGACTTCATGAGGTTTGTATAAAAGGCTTTCCTCTACATCATTCTGCACCCTAAGAACACGTAGGGAGGCAAGACAGAATGTACAGAATTAGCAGTCGCTGCCACCAATGCAGAACGATCAGAAACAAGGTAGGATTACTGCAGACCATGAAGCCAGCTGCTGCGTAAACCCTCTAGACATGGCCTCCTGGGGCAGCAGGCACCCAGACAGCATAGCTGAAAGCACGTAACACCCACTCGGGGCAGAACAGCATGAGCTTCTACTCGAATCTGGCAAACTAAAGCAGTTGCAGACCCCGCCCTCACTAAGGATGAGTGACACACACAGCTGTAGGGACTTTTTAATAACCAATTCCCTTGGAGTATTAGAAAAACGTATGGTCACAACCATCCAAGCCTATCCAGTGAAAGGTTTCTGATTTTCCTTCTCACGGTGTCCAACGCAACTCTGAATAAGAAGTTCTCTGTATTTAAGTAAAAATGTATATTTAAATATATATTTGCCTAACCGGAAATCTCAAAATCGGGACTTGGAAGGGCCCCTGGCTTCCAGAGAGGGAGTCTGTTAAACCAGTAAGGGATCTGTTCAGAGATCTACTGGGAGATTCTTAAAGCCAAGTACAACTACAGTTATATTCAACTCTGATCTGCCTGAGCCCTCCAGTGGGAGATGATCACTCAAGATGACTCAGTGGCTTTTTGAGAGGCAGTTTGTGTTTGCATCTCAGCTCCGCTAACAACCAGCTCTGAGACCTGAGGCGACACCTCAGTCCTCCAAGAAAGCACGAAATGAGATGATGCAAGGGGAGCATTTGCATCAGTCCTAATGCTGTGGGGACACGCAGAAAAGGACAACTAATTATCCCATGCGGCCTAACCCCTACATCTAATCACAGGGGCTGGGGATCAGGTTCCGACCTCCTCTTTAATTGCTTACATTAGACTTCCACCATTAGCTAGGAAAACCGGAAGCTCCATTGGTTGTGGTGGGGCGCACCTGGAGGAGCTCCTTGAGATTCTCTCAGGTGTCCTACCCCCCACCTCTCCCAACACACACCCGCACAAGCCAGGCTGGACAGCCGCTGGGGGTGTGTACACAGCACCCAGAAAAAGAAGTTAGAGCAGCGCGAAGAAGAAAGACTCACGTGGAGAGCTCTCCTTGCTGAAACCCTGTGCCTGGCTAACCTCTGAAGAGAGAAGAGGACCCTCGAGAGTGGCCTTATCAGAGCCAGTCAGGGAAGGGGAGATGCCACCCGCGCCCAGGCAGGGTGGGCTCAGCCCTTCCTCCTCGTCCTCTCACCTGAGTCCCCTCCTCAAGCCTTTCATGGCACCTCGCATAAAGCACAGCTACATAAACATAAAAACCAAACCAACAATAAACGAGGCAACTAAAAGAAATTCTCCCCCCTCCCTCTGGTCTCTGGGTGAAATGTCTCTTTTGATATTTAAATCAACGCTCTTTCTACACTATGACACAAAAGGCTGGGCGCCCTGTGGTCGCCTAATCTGGGCTTTCAGCGAATAGTACACACTTCTGAAAACCACACCGTGTTTTCGGGAAACGGTCACCTAAGTACTGTCCTCCTGGGTGGTCCTGGCTGGCTGCATTTCCACCAAGCCATCAGGAGAAGCCTGTGAAGCGAGGGTGACTCAGAATTCCCTTCAGAAGGTTAACAATTCCTCTGAAGCATTTTGAGCTCAAGTGATTTCAATCCAAGTCCTGCCTACCTGTCAATGTATCATTAAAAAGAAAACCAAAAGGAGTCTGACTCATGGTCGTTCGTCTTAATGTAGTTATTGAAACTTTTAACATCAAATCAAAGTGAAGAAATCCTCAGCAGACGAGATGGTATCACTAACTTTAACATAAAACAAGAGAAAAATTATAGGTATTCTAGTCTTTCCTTTTTTTTTGTGAGGAAGATCTGCCCTGAGCTAACATCTAATGCCAATCCTCCTCTTTTTGCCGAGAAGACTGGTCCTGGGCTAACATCCGCGCCCATCTTCCTCTACTTTATATGGGACGCTGCCACAGCATGGCTTGACAAGCGGTGCGTCGGTGTGCGCCCCCGGGATCCAAACCTGGGGACCCTGGGCCACCGCAGTGGAGCGCGCGCACTTAACCACTACACCACCGGGCCAGCCCCTCTAGTCTTTTCTTTTAGCCAAACAAAAACCATCAAAGTCTCTGTTACATGTAAAAACTACTAAAAATGAGAGTGACATCCTTTTTTTTTCTCCTTTTCCTTGCCCCTCTTCCTCCCTGGGGTACGCCCAAGTGTGATGTAATTTAACAGCATTCAATAGCAAAGTGGCTCAAAACCCCAAGCACTTAAAGGCTTCAAGTGAAACAAACAAAAAAACCCTAAACAAACAAAGAAAACAAAAGAAGAGTCTTTTTATCTTTATACAGTAAACGTGATGCAGCTACCAATATAGACCAAAATCTACAAAATTTCACTGTCCCTAAACCTGGGTAAAAATGATTTGCATGGGCTATTTAAAAAAAAAAAAAAATCAAACCAAATTAGAAACATTCACAAAGTGGTCAAGAACGGATTAAATGCTGAGGCCTCTCCACCCATCTGATTTCCATGATTACAATTCAGTCAATCGCCAGAGCTCATTTCCCACTCTACATGGCTAAAAATGAATCCTGAGCCTGAAACGTTTCCCCCATCTTTGAATGCTTGCTTTCCAAACCCCTGGATTCAAATGACACTAAAGAGTTTGCATTTTCGAAACTTCAAGGACATTTTCTGTATCTAGCATCCTGCATTCTTAGGGTGACATATTCTTTTTTTTTTTTTTTTTTTTTTGTATTTATTTATTTTTCCCCCAAAGTCCCAGTAGATAGTTGTATGTCATAGCTGTACATCCTTCTAGTTGCTGTATGTGGGATGCGGCCTCAGCATGGCCGGAGCAGCAGTGCGTCAGTGTGCGCCCGGGATCCGAACCCGGGGCACCGGCAGCGGAGCGCGCGCACTTAACCGCTAAGCCACAGGGCCGGTCCAGGGTGACATATTCTAATACCCAACCCAAGACACTTGTAAGAGTGAAAAGAGTGCTATTTATACTGATATGGCAGCTAATTATGCCCAATGAACTCTAACATCTTTAAAAATTTTTTCCAATTGGCACTGTGTATACCACAAACTCTTGCCTAACAGTCTCTTCAAAGCTCCCATTTTTCATTTCTATCCCTTTTGGTGGGCAGGAAAAGACCATTATTTCACCAGAATTGGAAACTTTTGGTGTCTGAAGACACGGACTCATACGTACCCAGGTTTTCTCCTCCCCACACATCCATCATCATGTCATATTTCCCCAGTTCTTCAAAATAGAACTTATCCATCACGAACAACCCGCCGGCAATCATGGGGGTTCTAAAGAGGCAGAGAGGGTGGGAGGGAAGAGGTCAAAGGTCAAGGTTAGATCACCAGCATTCTTACATCAAGGTCAACCCTACAAGCTGACCTTAAAAATAACCACACAGCATCATTTCTTGCTCAGAATTCTGGGTGCCCCTCTCTCTGCTTTACCACTGCTGTCTTTGAATGCCTCCCCCACTTCCCTGCTCAGACGCTCCCACGGTGCAAGGGGCTGGACTGCGTCTCTCCTTCAAGACGGTAACTGCTGGAAACCCTCACTGACAAGCGACCCTAGGCAGTACTCAGTCTTTCTGTGCCTCAGCTTCCTTAGAGGATTACAAAAAATTACATGCATGAAGCACTCAGTACACTTAGGAAATGCTCAACAACATCAGCTGTCCTTAGCATTATCACCATCATGGAGAAGGTCCCTCCTGTCAGGCGGACCCACCATTGTTGTCGTTTCCTCATCAGCACGGGAAGGGTCAACAGGACGCTCACTGAGCCCCTACTTCCTTCCCAGTAGAGATGCTGGGGGACTTCCATGTCAGGTGCTGGAAAAGTCTAGGGCACACTGCAGATGCTGGATAAGCGCTAGCGAGTGTATTTCATGTGGAAGTCTGCAGCTGTGCTCTCACTTAACTGCGTGTCCACCCTGAAGAGCACCCCACATTCGTGCCTGGCCAGAGGCGCAGCCTGACTCCTGGCATGCATCCCACGCACGGCCTGGGAACCCTGAAGCCAGGTGTTAATGGATATGAGCTGCCTCCTCTGTGAGCAAACAGGGGAGCAAGATCTGCTGAGGCAGGGCAGCTGCCCAGGAAGGGCAGCAGCAGAGTGGCCTCATGCTGGCCCCTCATGGAGGGGGCCCACTGCTCCTCCCTAGCCCCTGAGGTCAACGTGGAGACCCCATCCTGCTGTGGAAAACACTCCATAACGTAAACACGAAGGAACACAGAGAACGGCAGACCTGCTTTATATATATGTTAGACTTCATCTGAGGAAAAGAAATCGCAGAGTCCTTTATTCTATGATGTAGTGGCAGGTACTCCCCCTTGAGCTAAGACAGGAGAAACGGAGGTGCAGGAAGGGGGCAGAGGGTGCAGAGCCCGACCTGGTCTCTAGGGGACGGGAGGCCAAAGCTGGGGTCTTACCTGCGAGGGGCCCCCCACTGGAGGCCTGGCACTTACTTTATGGGGGCGACCGGGTTCCCCTGCCGGGATCTCCTCTGCTCAGGTGTCATGTAATCCCACTTAAACACCAAGTTCCAGTCAAAACCTGCCGGGCACAGACAAGAAACACAGAGCTGACAAGCAGCAGCTGGTTGTTCCCGGCACCGCATCCCTCACAGCTTAAAAATATTTGATATCTGGAAGGGACTCACTGAAGACCAAAAAGGAAAAAAAAAAAAAAAAACAAAACATCCTAAAGATGAGGAAGGGAGAGAGCGACGAGGGGTGGAGCCGGGGCTGGGAGACCAGTGAGGAGGGAGCACACTGAGAACTCTTCCCAAAAGTTTACCCGACACAGAAGATGTGGCTCAGGCTTGTCTAATTAAAATGTGTAAGGATAAATGAAATGGGAAGAGAAGTGGGGTCTGTGTGTGATACCACTGCATATCCAAGGGCTGTAGGAAGGCGAGAAAAAAGAGTGACTGGGCTAAAAGAAACCTGCCACTGTGCCTCCAGCACTGTCCCAGAGCAAGGGAACGGGGAAGGGACAGGATCACGGGTTTGCTGGGCCTGCGCCTGTGAACTCGATCTCTTCACTGTCTCTTGATGGCAACTGAACCATGTTCGGGCAAGAATGGTGTGGGGCGAGGTGGGAGAGGAAAAACCTTTAGATGAAAATGAGCCAAAAGAAGTAGCAAAGTGGGTAAGCCAGCTTTAATTTCTGACAAATCTGGCACTTGTCCCGGTTCACTTCTAGAATCCACAGGCTGCTGAGGATGGCAGGGCCTGGTCCCGGAACATGGTTTCTGGCATTTGCAGGCCCCTGGCCCACAGCTGTCGCGTCTCGCCCTCATTCAGAAGATACTCTGCAACGAGCCACGTGGTGCCAGCCCACTCCACTTGCTGACGCTCTCCAGACACACGAGGAGACCACTTCTTGGCCACACGTGGATCATCGTACTGCATTTCCAAGGGTCTGACAGCCAAACCTAATTACTCCAGAGCCACCTATCCTCCAGCTCTGTGCCTCGTAAGCTCTCTGCCATCAGGCTTCTTCTCAGTAGGGCTTGTGCAATGCCTAAGTTTGGATTTCTCGTCTGTGTGCTCTGAATTCAGGCTCTCTCTGCCCTGATGGCCCTGGTGTCTGCAGCCTGAACAGGGCAGGACAGGAAGTGAAGGCTCGGGGTCTCCTGGGCCAGCCCAGCATATTTCACAGCTCAGAGGCACAGGACCAAAAAGGTCCCCCAGCTGTCACTGCAGAGTGGAGCAGACCCAGGCAAAGAATGAGTGGGTGGCTGGGAGCCAAGCAGAGGGGACAGGAATGCATGGAGAGGAAACTGATACAGGCCCCATGCTGGCTTTCCAGAGAAGCCTACTCCCCCCTAGGCAGAGAGCCTGCCTCGAACAACCAACACCAACCAGAGAATGACGAACATCCTGGCCGTTTCACTAAGAGAGAATGCAAAGGCCTCAATCAGCCTTGATATAACATTACTTTTATTTTTTGAATGTTCATTATTGTTTTATTAATTTGGTCCCAAGAGACAAGCTACATTAGATTTTAAGAACCTGCTAAAAATGTCATCCTTGATTTTTTTTTTCCTAAAGGGATTTCGTAAAATGCTCTTAGAGGGAATCCTCTCGCTGTCCCTGCACCTGCTCTGACAGAAGCGCCTGCCGTGGGAGAAAGAGAGCCCACCAAATCTCAGCTCCTGCAAATCCCAGGGAAAAAGACATTCTGAACTGTAATGTTGTCTGGCTAGCTAAGGACCTGTCCCCTCTACAGCCTCAAATCCTGCTCACCGTTTGTCATGACTCTTTCTTGAATTCTGTACCGTCCTCCCACCATGCCTGGCCTCTTGCTGATGCCTTGGGAAGGAGGAGCGGCTGTTCACATCACTGACCTCACGCCGGCTACCCTAATCCCTTCGCGATGCTGTGTGGCGAGCACAATTATCACCCCATTTCTCAGATGGGGATGCTGAGGTGAAACAGCCTGCCTACCACGACATGGCCCGAAGGAGGCAGGGCTGTCAAAGGCCCGAGTCTCACTAACCAACTGGTTCCAGCATTGTTTTCCGAGGTTGCGCCCACTTTTATAGTTTTTCTGTCTTCTTTTTTTGAGGTTAGGCTGTCAGTTGACCCTCTGTCTGTGTCTGTCTGGAATAGTCCTTCTTCTCCTAATCAGCTCAAAATGTTAGGAGGTGGGGAGAGCAACCCCTCGTTTTACATAAAGACACTGGGGTACTGGAAAGCTGGAAGAATTCACTGACCTCAGGTGTAAAGAATCAATAGTGAACAAATTGCACAAACAGGAGAAAAAGGCTGTGACATCTTTTTTAGCTACTCAGAGCAGTTTTGCTGACTTCTTGGCTCCCAGGCAAGTCTGAGGGGTGAGTCTGCCAACCAGCTGAGTGTCAGAGCTCCAAGCATTGATTACTGGGCCGTGGCAGACCCCTATGGAGACAGGTCACCCTCTACATACATACACACAGTCCCAGGGACCACTAGGAAGAGACAGATGTAACATGACCAGCTCCTCAGAGTGGCCTAGTGTGATTCCTGTGCATCCACTGGCATCGTGAAGCCCTTCATGAGACCAGTGATTCTCCAGGCATGGTCCAGGAGCCCCTGCCCTGGGGTCCACAGACCCTTTCAAAACTACTTTTATATTTATACTAAGACCTTACACGCCTCTTTCAATCTCATTCTTTCAAAAGTGCATGATGGAATTTTCTGGAAGCTACAGGACACGTGATGTCAGCACTCTGATAGACCACAGGGTATGTACTTAAATCATCTTGTGTTTTAACACTTTCTCAGCTTAATTTCTAATACAGCAGATGTTGATATATATAGCCCACATGAATGAGAGTTCTTTGGGGCCTTCGACAATTTTTAAGAAGATTAAGAAAGTATTAGACAAGTCACTCTGGGGGCTCCGTGGAGGGCAGGTTTGAGGGGAGCAGACCTGGAGGCAGCAAGGACCAACAGAAGACAGCTGTGGTCATTCAGACACAGGGTCACTCAGAAGTGAAGCAGGATGTGGGTGGTCGAGGTGGGGATGAGGGACCAAGTACCAAGCTACATGGAGGGGTCACATCAGCAGGACTTGGTGACTAGTGGGCTTGGGTGGTAAGTGGCAGTCAGGGATGACAGGTGTCCACCTGGGTGACCAGGTAGATGGATTTGCCACCAAGGAGATTCAGGCTTTCCAAGGAGAGCTGGTGTAAGAAGGCAGGCAAGATGGGCTCCAGCCCCTCCAACTCGACAAAACCTAAGCTCTGTGGCGCTCATCACACTCTGCCTGTCAGCTCTGAAGCCTCCCCACCCCAGACGCCTGGTAGGGAAGGCTTAATCTTCTCTGATTAAAACTGTGTACTGAGCCCCATGTGCCACAAGAGCAACAGAAGGTCAAAGAGATAAGAGAAGAACAGGAAACACAGGAAGCTCTTTAAGGGAAGCAAGGCTATTTTTCTCTCTTTATGAGATTCTGCTTGTTGAGCACAGAGACGTTCTTTGCTTGGAGCACACGCACTGGCAGTGTGAACGCTGCTGTCACTGTCATTGGTGACACTGAGAGGGAGCAGTGCTCAAACGCTGTGTGCAGACAGGAAAAGCAAGGCAGGGTGGACCAAGAGCAGCACCTACCGCCTTTTAAGTCAGCGGACGCCCCCACGTACTGAAAGTTGTCCATGTTAATGACATCGATGATGGGCGACACAACCCGAGTCCTGTCCTGAAAGACAAAAAAAGAAAAGAGTAGAGACCAAAGCCAAAACAAAGAGCCCACCCACAAAAAGAAGGCTTTAGTGCTAGGCAGTTACAGTGAAGCCCAACTGCCCTTCTCACCACCTCCCGCTGTGCCGTGGAGACCCCAGCCCTCCCCACCCGAAGGCCTTGCTCTCAGCCACCAGGCGGCAGGGCCTATTCTGGCTGGGGAGGCAGAGAGCTTGTGCACAGAGAGAACCGCTCCCTGAGGAGACGCCGTGGGCGTGGGGCAGTCGGGCACTTGTGCACCTAGCTGAAGGCAGGGACTGCACCCTGGTGTCCCCCCAGCGTCCTCTTCTGTTTCCCCAGATATCAAAACTTCAGCTACAGGGCAGCTTTCATTGTGACAGAACCTAAGCTCAGCTGGACTTAAACATCAGTAGTTCGTGAGCTGCAGTACATCTGAGGAATGGACTCCTGGCTGACATGCTCACACAACAAAAGCAGCAATGTATTTCTATGGGCACATGCAGTGCACGCGATGTGGAGAGTATCAACGTTATTACAGCAGAAGGCAAACCAAATCGACTAGAGAATTCCAGATTCTAAGTCTGTCTTACCTGTGATTCTACCAAACAAAAAATCCGTTTTCTCTTAGATTGAGGTATTTTTTTATGCCACACTGCCATTGTTTTGTTAAGAGTCTGTGAACATAAAGCCTTTTAACTTGCCTGCCCTCCTTAAATTCAGATGGTTGATGCTGGTGACATGGCCCCAAGCCGATAGTCAACAACAGATAAGTGCTTTCCTGAGCCATTTAAAGAACCCGTGTTAGCCAGAAGAAAGACTCTGACAACCAAATTAGTAACAGAATTAGCAGAGATAAGACATAACTCATCAGAGGAACACACTAAGAATATTATAAAGTTCCAACACCACTCAGGTGCAAATTCATAGGGAAAAAACCCGGTGTGGCACACTGAGAACAGAGACGAATAAAATCCTCCTTGACCGGCTCAGCCTGGACCTGGGTATGGGAGTCAGAACACAACCTGCTCTACTTGTAAGTCCACTTCTTTGATTTCTTTTGACAGGACTGGAATTAGTGAGAATTACTGTTCTCCACTCTCTGTATCCTTAATTCAGGAGGGGGTATCTTAAATAATTTGGACAGTCTGACTACAGAAACACAGGGCCTCACACACTCTGACATCTTGGGTGTGGCTTTCATGTTGCCTCTGTGTCCCTGGGAGACAGCAGGTACAGTGAGAAGCAGGCATGGGGACGGGGTGGGGGTTCTAGGATGCGTTCTTCTTTTAGCTTGCTGTGTGCATGTGTGTAACAGGGCTCAGGGATTTAGGGAAACCTGCTGTGCAATCCTGGCTCTGCCACCTGTATGATTTTTGGATAAGTTATTAAAGTTCCCTGAACCCCAGTTTCCTCATCTGTCAAATGAGGCTAACACCGGATTAAAGGTAATGCATAAAGTGTCAAGCATGTGGCTTGTACTCCATCAGCGGTAGTGGATGTGATGATCATAAGTACTACTAGCTTGTGGTTATTTAGTATTTCATGACCCACTGCCTGTCGGCTATCCTGGCTCTACTGTAAAAAGAATGACCTGTTCATTTTCTATTTCTCCAGGACTTTCCTTAGGTTTGCCTTATTGCCCCAAGAAAATGTTTTCTTAGTAGGGAGGAAAGAAAAGTCAATATTTAGACAAGCAGAAGGCAAGAGAAATGATAAAAGGCCATACGTAATGGATGATGTTTCTAGATGATGTTTCTAGAAGACAGTGTGTCCATGGATCACGTGATGGCCTGGACCGGTCACTGTGTGGTTACAGCCGCCCACGAGCCTGCAAGCTGCTCCTCACAGTGAGCAGCAGGCCTGGAGGCGCTAACCTGCTGTCCTCCCGTGTTTCCCCAGCGTCCCCCCAGGAAAGCAGCAAATACTCAAGTCACTCTTGCTAGACGCAGGCACGTGTCCTAAGCACTTCGCCCCTCTGAGCTCAGAGAGTTGGTTGCAAAGCTGCATGCAAGGAGGGAAGATCCTAAGGGCCGTCTTAAACAAATTAAGGTTTCTCCAGCCTCTGCGGATCCCTGCGCCTCCTCCTCGTGGGATGATGTTTCTCCCTATGATAGATTCCTACAGTGAACAAATATCCCAGAGGCCCTTCTCCCCTTTCCGGCGTCAAGGAAAACCACGCGTGGGCCCGGCCTCACCTCTGCCACCCTCTCCAGCAGGGGCTCCAGCCAGTGCTCGTTGCACTCGCAGTGACTGTCCAGGAAGGTCAGGACCTTGGCCTGGGCCGCATCGGCCCCCCGGACCCGAGAGCGCATCAGGCCTGTGGAAATGAGTTCAAATCATGTCAGGGAAGAGAACCTGGAGCACCTGAGAGAAAGGCAGGACCGGCTCACCCAGCGCCTGCATGAGACCTCCCCCCAGGCTCTGCAGCGGGGCAGGTTTACTGCAAACTTGTGTGTGATGTCAGTACTGCCCTGTGGTTACCAAGACAGAGTTCTGTCAGGACTTTTCTTTTAAGTTAATTGGGTGACTAGGAAGACAATTTTCTGAGAAAAGGCCTTGGCATCACTGAAGTCTCCTTTATCAAGCAACCGAAATGTGGAACTTTTAAAACGACTTTCCTCAGACACAGTAACAGAGCTTTGTAATTCACTGGGCTATGGAAGGCATCACCTAGACGCTTCAAGTGCTAATGGTGCCGATTATAATGGTGATAATTTAATGGTAACAGTATTGCAAATATCTTTGCCTTCTAAGATTTATCACTAGCCAAATAATTTAAATGACAAAGCCCAGTTGTTTGGCTTTTACACAAAATTAGTTACCCTACTGGTCAAATTACACAATTTATATACTTGTGATCTGTTAATAATATACATTTTTCACTATCACACAAAGTCTTATCATAAATAGTATATTTACCCCTAGATGATGTGGTCATAAATGGCTCTTGCCATGTATGCTGTGCTGTATATATGAAGATGATGCGACTATTGACAACCAGTGACGACAAGTGTTTTAAGTTCCTTTATATGCAGTAGTCAAAATGGGTTTTCAATGATTCTCATAGAGCTGCATTGTAGAGTAGGGAAAAAAGACAAAACATTTCTAGTTCTACTATTACAAAGTAGCTTGTAT
Source organism: Ceratotherium simum simum (assembly GCF_057802395.1). Taxonomy (NCBI): domain Eukaryota; kingdom Metazoa; phylum Chordata; class Mammalia; order Perissodactyla; family Rhinocerotidae; genus Ceratotherium; species Ceratotherium simum. The sequence goes on along the minus strand of NC_141905.1, from coordinate 22,208,878 downwards.
TGGGCAAACCCTCGCTCAAATAACAATCATAAATTCTGAGCAAAACAGAAAAAGCAACCACTGGAAAGGGCCAGAGAGTAGCCAAAAGCAGGCAGGAATTAGAGGGGATTCCACCCTTAAAAGAAGAAAATCACATGGAATTGAAATCCACATTTACATGGTATTTCATGTAATGAACATGGTTTACATGGTTACTCTCCAATCCACTGCAATCAGCCTTTTTGGCCTGAGATATCAGAAGACAGAATTCAGGGCTTCTAGAGCGGCTGGAAACCACAGGAGGAGATCCTAGAAAGGAGGTAAGCCCAAAATCTGGTGACACCCTCCCCTTAAATCCTTGGCTGACTCCTGAATCTGCAGACACAGGGGAGACCCCAAGGAATCCATGAAAAGAAAAAATTAGAAGGCAAAAAGAACTGAGATTTCAGCTGGTATCCACTGCAGAGACACAAAGTTTGAAACTTGAGTGCCGCCAAGTTAGAAGGACTTGGTAAAAACCTCAGTTCTACAGAAACTGCAGAAGGAATGTATTGAGGAATATAGACAATGTCTCAGAAATAAGGGATTCTCCCAAGATATACTCATCCTAGCAAAGTACAACAAGCCTACACATGTTCAAGGTCATCAGCCAGTAATTTAACTGCCCAGTATAATGAAGAGCAACACTCTTTAGAGAAGGATAAGAGAATCCAGTATCTCTACAACGTTATCATTCACAATGTCCATTATAAAATAAAAAATTACTACACGTGAGAAGAAACTGGAAAATGTGATCCATCCCCAAGAGACAAAAAAGCCAAGAGAAACTCACTCTGAGATGACCCAGATGCTGGAATTAACAGATGAGGGTTTAAAGCAGCGATTACAATAACTATGTCCAAGAACTCAACGGAAATGATGGTTGTAATGAATGAACAGATGGGGAATTTCAGAGAGAAATGAAAACTAATAGAAAGAATCAAATGAATATTCCAGAATTGAAAACTGCAACTATGTGAAATGAAAAATTCAGTGACTGGGCTTAATAGCAGATTAGAGACAGCAGACAGATCAGTGAACTTGTAGATTAATAGAAACTATCTTTCTGGTCAACAAAGAGAAAAATATTGAGAGAGAGAGAAAAAAGTCTAATTGACCTATGGGACAATACATATGTGCAACTGGAGTCCAAGAATGAAGCAAAAAAAATACAAGAAGAAATAAAAGTCCAATAATTTCCCAAATTTGGTAGAAAAACAAAGGGATATATTACATATTCAAAGGGATCAGCAAACCTGAAAAGCAGGATAAATATAAAGAAAACTAAATCTAGGCACATTAAGACAAACTGCTAAAAACCAAAGATAAAGAGACATTCTGGAAAGCAGCCAGAGGAAACAACTCATAATAAACAGAGGAACAACAATGTAGACGACAATTACATTCTAAACAGAAAACAGAGGCCACAAGACATTGGAATAGCATTTCTAAAGTGCTGGAAGAAAAATCAGCAGTCAACTCAGAATTCTATTCAGAAAAAATATTCCTCAATAACAAAGGAGAAGGAAAGACTTTTCAGATAAACAAAAGCTGAGAGATTTTGTTGCCTACAAGAAAAAGAAAGTTCTAAAGGAAGTTCTTTGGGCTGAAGAGAAAGGACACTGGAAGGAAACTTGAATCTGTGGAAAGAAATGAAGATACCTGAAATGAAAGTATGAGGATAAATTTAATGGTTTCTCTATATATTCTTCTCTTAATTTCTTTAAAAGATAACTAATTATTTAAAGCAAAAATTTTAGGGGCTGGCCTGGTGGTGTAGTGAAGTTCATGCACTCTGCTTCGGCGACCTGGGATTCATGGGTTCAGATCCCGGGTGCAGACCGATGCACCGCTCATTAGGCCATGCTGGGGCAGCATCCCACATACAACATGGAGGAAGACTGGCAACAGATGTTAGCTAAGGGCCAATCTTCCCCAGCAAAAAACTAAATAAAATAAAACATTTTAACACTGCATTGTGGGGTTTAAAGCTTATGTGGAAGAAAACATATGATAATAATACACAAGACAGGGAATAGAAATGGAATTAAATTGTTGCAAAATCATTACATTTTATGTAAAGTGATATGACACTGACTCTCAGTATAGACTGTTCTAAGTTAAAGATGCATATTGGAATCCTCACAGCAACCACTAAGAAAAAATGTATAGCTAAAAAGCTATAAAAATTAAAATGGAATACTAAAGAAAAAAAAAATTGTTTCAAACTATATTGCAAAGCTATAGTAATCAAAACAGTATGGCACTGGCATAAAAACAGACACAGATCAATGGAACAGAACAGAGAGCCCAGAAATAAACCCACACATATGTGGTCAATTAATTTACAACAAAGGAGCCAAGAATCTACAATGGGAAAAGGACAGTCTCTTTAATAAACGGTGTTGGGAAAACTGGACAGCCACATGCAAAAGAATGAAACTAGACCCCTGTCTTATACCATATACAAAAATCAACTCAAAATGGATTAAAGACTTAAATGTAAGATCTGAAACCATAAAAGTCCTACAAGAAAACATTGCAGGTAAGCTCCTTGACATAGGTCTCAGGAACAATTTTTTGGATTTGACACCAATAGCAAAGGCAACAAAAGCAAAAATAAACAAGTGGGACTATATCAAACTCAAAAGCTTCTGCGCAATAAAAGAAACCATCCACAAAATGAAAAGGCAACCTACTGAATGGGAGAAAAGACTTGCAAATCATATTAACTGATAAGGGGTTAATATCCAAAATATATAAAGTACTCATACAACTCAATGGCAAAAAAAAAAAAACCCAATTAAAAAATGGGCAGAGGAATTGAATAGACATTTTTTCTAAAGAAGACATACAGATGACCAAGAGATACATGAAAAGGTACTCAACATCACTAACCATGAGTGAAATGCAAATCAAAACCACAATGAGATATCACCTCACATCTGTTAGAATGGCTGTCACCAAAAAGACAAGAGATAAGTGTTGGTAAGGATGTAGAGAAAAAGGAACCCTCGTGCACTGTTAGTGTGAACATAAATTGGTGCAACCACTATGGAAAACAGTATGGAGGTCCCTCAAAAAATTAAAAATAGAACTACCATATGGTCCAGCAATCCCACTTCTGGGTATCCACCCCAAGGAAACAAAATCACTATCTAAAAGAGATACTGCACCTCCAAGTTTGTTGCAGCATTATTTACAGTAGCCAAGATGTGGAAACAACCTAAGTGTCTGATGGACGAATGGATAAAGAAAATGTGATTGATACACACACACATACGGGAATATTATTCATCCATAAAAAAAAGAAAGAAATCCTGCCATTTGCAACAAGCTGATGGACCTTGAGGGCATTATGCTAAGTGAAACAAGTCAGACAGAGAAAGAATACTGTATAATCTCACTTATATGTGGAATCTAAAAAAGCTGAACTCACAGCAACAGGACAGATTGGTGGTTGCCGGAGGTGGGGGTTGTTGGGAGGCGGGGGAAATGGGTGAAGGGTGGTCAAAAGATATCAACTTTCAGTTACAAAATAAATAAGTCCTGGGGATGTAATGTACAGCATGGTGACTACAGTTAATAATACTGTATTGTATATTTGAAAGTTGCCAAAAGAGTAGATCTTAAAAGTTCTCATCACAAGAAAAAAAAATTTGTAATTATGTGAGGTGATGGATGTTAACTAAATTTATTGTGGTCATCATTTCACAGTATATACATATATCAAATCATTATGCAGTACACCTTAAACAAATTCAATGTTATATGTCAACTGTATCTCAGTAAAACTGGGAAAAAAATCAATTAATCCAAAAGCAGGCAGACAGTGGGAACAGAGGAACAAAAGCACATGAGACAAAGAGAGAACTCAGATTATCAACATGGTTCTGGCCCTACCACTGTCATTAAATAGCAGTATGACCTTGAGAAAGCCACTTAACCTCTCTGGGCTTTAATATTTCCATCTGTAAAATGACAGAGAAGGACTAGGTTTTCAACTTCCAAAGTACATCAGAATTATCTAAGCAGTTTAAAAATGCAGATGCCCAGGGCCTCCCCTAGAAATCCAGAAATTTTTATTCAGTTGTAGGGAGGGTCAAGGCATGGTCATCTTTAAGCTCCCCAGATGATCCTAATAAACAGCCAGATTAAGAATCACAGGTATAATAAAATCTCAGCACTAGGCTGCTCCTTCAGGACCATAGTATTTTATGCAACTGATCTTCTCTGTCACCTAGTAGCATCACTAAAAGCACTCATGTATGTGTTTAAATATATGGAATACACACACACACAAGCACGTATATACCTCTGTGTGTGTGCATTTTCACTCGACTACCACACGCTTCATTTGTTCTATACAGGCCTACTATCATCTGGCTTCCCACAACTGCCCCCCACCCCAACCCTTTCCCAAAAAGAAGCATCCATAGAGACGGGTTCTTACCCAAATGAACATCCTCACTTAAAGCAAATGGAAAGTTAACATCTAGAAGCATTATTTTGCTAAGCAGGTTAAAGGCACTCTCTTACAAGGCTAGCAAGTGATTAGTCAGTTATAAAATGCCAATGTGAAAAATAATTTCTTTTTTTCTCTCCTCCTCTTCTTCTTCTTTTCCTGTGCCAAGAGACACTTTGGGTTTAAATTAAAAAAGTTATTATGTAGTTTGTTTAGGGGAAAATATGAGATTTTGCTTTGATCTCGGGATTTGGGTTTACTCTAAGCTTGGGAGACAGACGTGAGTCCAGCAAACAGAGCTTGCTTAGGGGCAAGGCTGATCCCATTGTTCATGTATCTTGAACATCTGGAGTGATGATCTTAGTTGGTTAAAATATGGTGCTGATGGCATTGCCCTAACAGGCTCAATCACTTCATGCACTGATTAGATTCTTGCTAAGAAAAATCACATTCCTTGACTCCAGCTGGACTGCACAGGGAACCAGAAGTAAGAGTATACACTGATCAAGGAACACAACCACCACTCCAGGATCAACAGAGACATCCTCAAAAAGCAAACATGGCACATTTTAAAGCTCTGCCATTTTCCTACACAGTAAGATTTCTCCAGACAATGGAGGAACCTAGAAGCAGCCACCAAGCTCCGTAACAGCACTGATGCACTGGTATTAATTTAACATTATGATTTTACCTTCCTTTCCAGACACTTCGAAGTAATACTTTTCCCCTTTGGAGTCTCTTATAACTGCCAATAAAGTAGCCTCGATGAGCCCAGCTCTGGCAGACAAGACTGACAGTGGGTTCTGGGGCTGGCACGTGCAAAATCCAATAAGCATGTAACTGCAGCACTCTCTCTGTTTTTGGATGGTTCACCTCCAGCAGCCTGTCAAACTTGAATCCCAGTTATTTTATCAGACGCCTGGAGCACAGAGTCATTAAACCTCTCATTGCTAAATCTTTGTTTTTCTTCTAAACTCTAGTACTCAAGGGACTGATAAGACTTCCTAGGTTGTGAAAGAGAGAGAGAAGCCAATTTTCTAAATACATAAATAAAAATGTAATTTGAACTCTTGCCCTTGTATACAAACAATTTCAATTAGTTAAGCTTTGAAAGTCCTTCCCATGCTTTGCTGAGAGAGGCTTCCAAGAGGCTCTGGTAGAGGGAGACAGACAAAGAGACTAGACAGTTAATTGTTCTTTTAGCTGAAACATTTCTTTAAGTTATTACCAGGCTCAAGAAAAGTCAGAATTTAACTGTCTCGGTACTGCATTAAGGAAAGAGTCTTACCTTCTCGCCGATCATTTCTGAGAACCCGTACTTTCTCAATTTTCCCCAAGAGAGCCCCATCCTCGGCTGGGAAAAGAAAAGAAGTAGAGAGTTTTGTAGCTCAAGTTTCTAAAGGGCGTTGTATTCAAGCATGGTGATTATCCATCATCTATGGGCTGATGATCTCCTCAGGGCATCACAGAGGCACTTCTCTCTGTGGCCTTGATTTCTGGCTTGTTCATGAAACTTGTCAGCACCCACACTACAGGAAGGCGAGCCCAGGAGAGAGGCCAGATATCAAGAGAAATGGGTCCCAGTACTTACGGTCATTGCTGAAGTCATCCACCAAGATGATTTCTTTTATGAGGTGGGGTGGACTTTTCTTAAGCACACTGAGAAAAGACAGAAAGATAAAGGTTGCAGGGCTTCTCCGGGTACCACTTGGAGTGGGGAATTCTCCTATCTTGGCCCCAATTCCCGGCTGGAGGAGCCATCAGCCATTCCTTGTGCTGTACACACAGGTGACCTGGCTGCACCCCAAAAGACAGCCCTGGCCTGGCTGCAGTGGGGACAGGGCCCGCATGCAGCATCCCTGCCAGGGAACGTCTCCCATAAGCTGCAACAGGTGGGCAACAGGTGGCATCTCCCGGCCTCACCTGACCACTGTCCTCAGCAAGGCCGACCTGGCTTCATTGTGAAACGTGATGACCACGCTGGTAGCCGGCAGATCCACCCGCCACTGCTTCCGCTGACACCTGAAGGAAGAGAAAGACCGTCTTCTGAACAATGAACCCAGATCAGCCACGGCAAGGCCCCTTGAGAGCATAAGCAGATCGTCCTGCCAGGATGGATGTTCTAGATGAACCTGTTATCTGCAGAAGGTACTGGCCTATTCTGAGACAAAGTGACAAGGGGACATAAGGAAACAGAAAAACACAACCGGAGTTACGTTTTAAAAGATGAAAGATTTCAGTGAAAAGTAACATATTGAGAACATCTTTCTAACATGTTGAAAATAAAGTGTGTTTTAAAACAGTGAAATCCCATTTATTCTCACATGCAGACACACCTCTATAGATGTGCTTTTCACAATCGACAGTGGTTATTTCTGAGGGGTGAAACCAACTGTTTGTTGCTGCTCTTTTCTCATTTTCTGCTTTGCCTACAGCAAGCACGTGGAACTTCTGTGATTCTTCACAAAGCTTATTTGGAACCTGGCATTACCCCACTGATTGCTCTCCCTTACCCTGGAAAAAGGGACGTACGTCCCTTACCCTGCCAGGCCATCTCCGAATGATGCAGGTGACAGTGGTACAGGCTGGTGCGGGGTGAGGGACGCAGCAATGGAACCTGAGCCCACTGGCTCTCTCCTTTCACCTTAAGCAGTATTGAAAGAACCCTGGGACTGCCTCTGAATAAGGCCGATTTAGGCACCTGGCCTACAAACCATGGGCTGATGACAATAAGACACTTCTCAAGTGTGGTCTCTACAGACAGACACAAAGCTGCAAGGGCCCTGCATCACTCTGTTAAAAGGCAGGACTCTTAACAGCTGTAGCTTTACGATGCTGCAGTCTGATCCACTAGAGACAGAAAGGGCCAGGGAAGGGGGGACCAGGCTCAGCAGAACCCATCATCAGGGACACTTCAAGGCAGGCTCCATGGACCTGGAGAACATGTGAGTATAGAGGTGACGTTCCCAGAGAATCCTGAGAGAACATCACATCGGCTTGTTTGGACTGCAGAAATAGTACAATTGTAGCTTGAGTGCGTTCAGAGAGTTACTAAACTAGCGAAACTACTGACACCAGCTTGGAAGAGAGGCTGGGGCAGGCAGGTAAGCGTCTTTGGCCCCAGGGAAACAGTTCTGGACCAGACCAGTCACATTGAATAGCGAAGGTCAAGAGGGTGGAAAAGTCTTGCCGGCAGTCAGGTGGGGACCTGTCAGTTGCCCCACGACAAGGTCCCTCCGCGCCAGCGTTCATTACCTGTAGAGGGTCCCTGCACTCACGCAGTTAAACACGCAGCTGCTGGTGTGGACACAGCCCCCACGGGGCCAATACCTTTTAAAAACTTGCTTTACTCTTTAGCTCTCAGTGTAGTTTACCACAGCCATGAATGATCTGCTCCCATAATTAAAGGTACCTATCTTCAATGGGAAATCAGTGGGAAAGGAGATAGATTAAAAAAAGAAATCTTTGGATCTCAGCCACGGCTAAAAGCATTTAAGCAGTTACAGACAAGTGGACGCTCCAGCAGCTGCTGGACAATTTAAGCAATTCCACAGGAACGGGAATGTCTCCAAGGAAAAGGGTCCACAGACTAATTTTCCCTCACGACTGGGAAAACTACTTCAGAGAAGCAAATTTTGAAAACGGGCAAAAAAAAGTGGTGCAATTAAAAAGCAATTGAGTCAGAATCACAAAACGGGCTTCTTTTGTGTATTTCAGTTAGATGGATAGCTTGATTTTAATTAAAATCACGAGAAAACTGCATGATATACCATCCACTGCTATTGGGGAAAAAAATGCATCCTGGAATTAATATGGTACCTCATTCTAGCTCTTGACGGCAAAGTCCTCAATGACAAGAAGACTGATAGCCTAGGTGTTTTTTTTTTTCCCCATTTCAAGAATTAGCCGATTGTTAAATTAAGCAAGTAAGAATCTGCAAGGAAGGTTCAACTGTAAACAAATTACCGACGACTGTCATTCCTAAGAACTCAATCTGTAATGCTAATGAAATAAGAAGTCCTGTCAGGAGGCGCTATCCTCCGCCATCAGGCCCCACTCCACACAGTGGGGATGCTGACTGCACCTAGTGCCTCACGGAGCACGGGCTTCTGCAGCACGTGAGATCTAAAACAGAAAGAAGAAAGCATTTTTCATGCTCAAATCATAGTCAACTTAACTGATCCAATCACGTCCTATTCTCTCCTTTTCCTTTTCTCTGCGGGAAGCCTCGTCTTCCACGAGCACTGAGAAGTCTCAAGGGGCTCGGGAAATATTTTTCAGAACACACAGGGCTGCTGTACTCACACCATCCTCTACATATTCAAAAGACACCAAGTTCTGCTGGGAATTGGCATCAGAAAATTTAAGAGGTATCCTATTTTTAAGGCAAAGAGGGATAACAAGTAAAAACTGAGAACTATCCTACACACCCATGAGTTAAGAGTGAGTGTATGTATATGAATTCAGATCATAAGCCCTCACACGGAGCCAAGAAAAGGGCGGGGGACTGAAGAATTTCTTTAAAAAGAAACAGAATAAATCTTGCATGTGAAGAGCCACATCCCTGCCAACCCGTCTTCGCTACTCCAGAGCTGGTGAAAGAACGTCCGATATAGAAACTCATCAGGGGAGCTGGCGGCCAGGGCACTTTCTTACTCGAGCTTTCTTGGGAAGTGAGCAGAAACTGTGGTTTGTTTGAAGTCCGCAGCAGGGAAAGTGTGCAGTTCCTTCCGCCCTCCCTTCCAGATGATGCAAACTGGAAGCGCGTGATGCTGAGGCAAGGACAGGGCTTTGGGTCGGATGCTGTGGGCTCAAGTTCCCTTGAGTTTCCAAGGGTCTGGTACTGCAGTGGTCATTCTGGTAACTTCCTGTCTAGTAAAATGGAGACTTTAAAAACTGGACATAAAGATTTGTTTTTAAATCCTTAATTCAGTTTTAAATTTCTCTGAGACCAGATGGCTATCAATATCTGAACTCTCGATTGGCCAGAAATAGAAAAACTGGCTGATCTCAACAGCAATGAGCCCCTCACGGTGAAGAATGAATCCGTCTCTGGGGCAGACTTGTCTCTGATGCAGATATTATGCTTGGGGTTGATCAAGACGTTGACAAAATAATCAAATGCACATCTTCAGACGGGGAAGCTAGGGGCTCTGCTTAATAACGCAGAAGGCTGTTCCATGGTGTGGAGAGGAACATGAAATATGTTTTCTACTCCACCCTCCAACACGCCATTCCCCACCCTCAGCCCAGCTGGCCTAGTATTTTTGCAAAGGGCCTGTGGTAACCTTGGTTACTCACTGTGTGATCTGAGGCACCTCATCACTCCTCATCTGTGAAAATGGCCCGCATAATCTTGTATGGTTATCAGGAAAATCAAATAAAAACATATGAAAAAGGACTTTGAATACTGCAAAAGTCCCTGTAATTCTAACACAGAGTTATAATACGCATTTGGCAGCTGTGTGTCAGCGGTGACTGTCATCAGCCATGGAGGTTCGAGTGGAGCTTTCTCAGTAATTTGAAGATGAGGCCAAAGACACGGGCCTGAGACACACTTCCAAATGTGCACATGACAGTCCGAGTGGAGAACTGCACGGTCACTTAGAGGGAGAAGGGTTCCTGGGCCTACAAGAAGAGCTCAAAGGAAGGGAAATGAAGGGGTGAGGGAGAAGACACTTACTTCAACAGAGAGAGTTCCAGAACCTCTACAAGGTCCAGGGCAAGACCACACTTACTGAGATGGCCATGACGACCAAACAGAGGGTTACAGGAATGAAGAAACACTGGGTAAATATTGTTCCATCTCCCTGAAATGCCCACTTAACTCAGATTTTGTAAGGAAAATACTAAGCAACTTAATTGATTATCAATTGAGCAATATTTACTGTTAATGCAAAGATAGGCTTCTATTACGGAAGAAATGGGAAATATACATTTTAAAAGATAAAAAAAGAAAGTTGAAAAGAATGCAGAGCCTATGTAGGCATTTTCTGGCCACCCAGTACCAGGAGGTTCTCAGCCCCTCTTGGGCCAAAAGGGCACTCCCAGCGGAGTCCCTAGAGAGGGATGTGTAGACCCTGTTACTCTCGGCACTCAACACTCGACATCTGACGGTATTATGATCTGGGGTCCCCCGTAGGAGGAAATCTGCTGGCAATGGGGACCCTGCACGTCAGGCTCCACAGCAGCGACTTCTTACCATGCGTCCATGGCAGGCCTTCCAGCCACGTCGCGGCTTCCTACGTGACAACTGAGGGGAAACAACACGAAGATCAGCAAGGCCACAGTATTTCAATGTTCTGTTGCCGTCTTAGGCATCTCTCTTTACAAATTATTAAATAGGCATTCTTGATTCACTCGATCCGTGAACGTAGTTTGAGTACGCCCGAGAGACACATCTAGCTTTGATTTGCTGACAATAAAAGAAAGCAAAGCGGTGGGGGGAGGGGGAGCGAAGACGGGGGTAGTGGGGCAAATAAACAAGCAAAAAAAGTTTCTGGGTTTGCAAAGCTAAGAGTAAAGTCTTGGACCATAATAAATTCACCACAGTAAGGAGTCTCCGGTGGCCTCTTGAGAAGAGAGGCAGCTGGCCTGCTTTTGCCCAGGCAACCTGCCGCCATCACCATCACTGTGTGTATATGCGTGTGAAATATCTCAAACACAAAATCTAGAGAACCTTATACAAGCACCATGCACCCTCCACTCAGCTTAATCAAATCTTACTATTTTGCAACACTGCAATTTGATTCAGATTTTTAAAATGAAATACAACACGCATAGCCCCTTTCATGTCCCTTCCCACCTCAACCCTGTCTTCAACAGCGGTAACCACTGTCCTGAAGTTGGTACTTCATTATTCCTACATACGTTTTTAATAAACTATGTATGTACATATTCAGAGATAATGTACAGTATTGTTATGCACATATTCAAAATTTATATGGATGACTGCACTGTGACTTGCTTTTTTCACTTTTTGGGGATATATCTTGTTTTGACACATGTAACTCTATTTCATTCACATTCACGACTGTATAGCTTTCCATTGAAGGAACACACCACATTTCATCGCTTTTCTGTTGACTGCCAATTTCTCTCTTTTAGGAAGAACGCAGCAGTGGACGCTGTCTTTTCACATATGTGAGCAGGTTTCTCTGCATTATTTACCCACAGGGGGACTGCTAGTCATAGCTCACATACTTCTTCAACTGCACCTCATGCAGCCAAACTGTCTCCAAAGTGGCTGGACGTACTCAGTTCCCCCCACAGGACGTGAGTTCAGACTGCTGCACATTCTCACCACCCCCTGATATTGTCAGATTTTTCAATTTTGCCCACTGGGCTGGTATGAAATAGCCTCTTCTTATTCTAATTTTCATTTCCCTGATTACTAGAGAGGCCACACATCTTTCCATATGTTTATGAGCTGACTGGATTGTTCCTTCTGTTAATCGCCAGCTCATATTCTTTGTCCACTTTTTGATTAGGTTTTTACCTCATTATTATTTGATTATAGGAATTCATATATTCTGGATATTACCCTTTGTCAGCCATATGCATTGCAAAAATCTTCTCCAAGTCTGTGACAGATCCTTTAATTTTGTTTATGATGTCTATTGCCAAACAACTTTTTAATTTTAATTTTTCAAACCGTGGCCCTGGTGTAATGTTCAGGAAAAGCCTCTTTAACCTAGGGTCATTAACATATTCTCGTAGATTTTCCTCCAAATGTTTGAACTTTTACTAATACTCTTAACGTTTAAGGTATCCATCTACCTCAATATACTTTCATGAGTGGTATGACTAAGTAATCTCATTTTTTCCAGCATCATTTAATAGTTCATTATTTCATCGCTGATTTGTAACGTCATACCGTTTTTTATATGCATAAGTTTATTTCTCTGGTTCTGTTCTGTCATCTATGTGTGTAACCCTGCATTCACACCACACCGCCTTCACAGCTGTGGCTCTGAAGTAAGACTTCAGATGTGACAAGGCAAGCTGCCCCACTATGAGCTATTCCTCAAGACTTTATTGGCTCTTTGTGGCCATCTGCTTTTCCTTATGAATTTAAGGATCAGTTATTTAAATTCCATGAAAAAAAGCACTGTGTGACACTGCATTGAATTTACAGATTAATTTGAAGAGAATTAGTAACTTGATAATACTGATTTTTTTATGTCTGATTGTGTTTTATAATTTTCTAATGTCTCCAAAAAAGTCCTGCACATCCTTTGTTGCATTTATTCCTAAGCACCTTACAGTCCTGCTTGCTAGAGTGCACGGGATCTCTTCCTATTACATGTTCTAACAGGCTGTGACTGGCACTGGGTTTGTATGGGGACCCTGTACTCAGCAACCTCACTGAGCTCTTTTCTTAGTTCCGATAGTTTGTAGGTTCTCTTGGATTTCCACCAATCCATTCATCTGTATGTTGTTCTTTTCTTTCCATTTCTTACACATCTGACGGTTCTTGTCTTAATAAGGCACAGTTTATGGCCTGCAACACAATATGCAATAAAAAAAGGGGGTAGAGAACATCCTTACCTTGATCCTATCTTTAAAGGGGACGTAATTAGATTTTCATCGTTAAGCAAAATGCTTGATACAGATGTTTTATAGAGACCTTTAATCAGGTTAAGGAAATTCCCTTACAAGTCCTAAATTTTACTAATTTTTTTCCCCTTGCATCTATTAAGGTGATCGTACAGCTTTTTTCCTTTAATCCACTGAGAAGGTATATTGTATTAATACATCTTTCTGTTGCTCAATCACTCTTGTAGTCCTAAAATAAACTTTGGTTGGCTATGATTTTTTAAAAATAGAGGTGTAGACTCACTAGCATTTGGTTTAGATTTTTTTGAATCTATAATCATAACTGTGATTGGTCTAAAATATTCTGTTCTTACGTTTTCTTTTTCCAGTTTTATAGCAAGGTACTCCTGCCCTCATGAGGCAAACGGGGTAGCTTTCTCTCTTTTTCTATTCTCTACAATAGACTGTGCTTCATGCAAACACTTGAGCCTTGTGAATTTGGGGAAGGCAAACTTTTCATTGCTGAAAAGTTCTTCCATGGCTTGTATTTATTCATATTTTCTATTTCTTGAGCGATTCTAGTAATTTCCATGTTCCTAGAAAACTATCCATTCCATAAAGGTTTTGAAATTTATTTGCATAAAAGTGTACCTAGAATTTTCTTATGATCTTTACAAACTCTACTGTTTCTATAGTTATGTCTGCATTTTTATTCCTAACAGTATTTAATCCCGGTTTTTATTTTTGTTAATTAGTATTCTTAGAGATTTCTATTTTTTGAAGATCAACCTTTATATAATCCTATTGTTTCTCATTTTTCTAGTTCATTACTTTTTTTTTCTTTTTCTTTCATTATTTTCTTCCTTTTGATTTAGAGGTTTACCCTGTCGTTTCTTTCCACCTTCTTGAGTCACAGAGTGGGCCTGGGCTCACCGTATGCAGCGAACAAGTGGCTTTAAATGCAATCAAATTCTACAGACGGAGAAACAAAGGCAGTTCTGTACTCAGCCTAGAGGAGGGTGGAGTGACATGGGGAGATGTGCCCTTAGGCACAAACATTAGCTCCTTAACTCTGGGAAAGAGTGACGTGGCACATACCTCCGTCCTGTGCCAAGGTATGCACCTAGGGCTGGGGCCCAGCGAGACGGGGCAGCAGACAGAGCCCTGGGGCTGCTCTGATCTCAGTCTCTCTAGCAGACTCAGCACCTGCAAGTGTGCCAGTCTCCATGCCTCCCGCGAGCCAGGTGAGACAAACCAAGAGAGCCCATGTGGGGGTCAAGCTCAGACGGCAGGGCCAGGAAGTTCCAAAAACCAAAAGAACCGATTAAAACAGATTCTGTCACTTCCCAGCCCCTCTGCCTCCTGCTTTACATACAGACGTGTGCGTAGGGGGTGTTAACACGTAGGGACGAAGGCCCTGGGAATAGCAGGTGACCCAAACAAGGCCCGGAAAACACACCTTCTTTCTGTCCTCCTGCCCTCACCCACAGAGAACACTTATGGGATTTCCATTTCAAAGGAAGAAAAGGGCAGGTCTGTTGTTTGGGTGATTATGTCCTGGCAGCCCGAGACAGCTGTCCCCACTGGAGCTAGAATTTCGCATATAAGTTGTGCAGCCAGAGCTCCCCCCAGACTGGAAGCAACCGTGGGCCGGGCCCACACTGGGCACACACTCCTCATTCGAGACCCCAATGTGCTTTGGGGGTAGGGCAGTTGCCCTGGCATGGACTCCTGATCACCACAAAGCTTGGACAGTTCGTGAGTGTCACACTCACCCAAGAATGTATTAAAATGCAGATGCCTGGGCCCTGCCTACCTAAGTGGGTCTGGGCAATGCCTGGGAATCTGAATTTTAGAAGCTCCCTCCCCTCCAGGCGATGCTGATGCAGGTTGTTCTTAGGCCTCATTTTAAGAAGCACTTGCAGAGAAGACTGAGGGACGTTATTACTGACAATGGTCCTCTACTATGGAGCTGTAATTAGACTCATCTGACGAGCTTTGGAATTATACATGGAATTCTGATATGGACCACGTAACAGAGAGGTTCAAAACTCTATCCCCCGGAAAGATTTTGGTTTCCTGTCCACCCCGCCCCCCACAACCTGAGCCCCAGTGTTCATCACACACAAAGGACCCAGTCCCTGCTGTGTTCCTCAAACTCCACCATGGCTTTGAAATGTGACACCTAGAGTCAAGTCTGGAATAAGGCCTCCAAACGTCCAGGGCCCTTTAGAACAAGATCTAGCCCACACCTGGAGTCTGGATTCACAAAGGAAGGGTACTCAAAACAGGCTATCCCTCTACCCCCAGAGCATAAAGAACACTTAGAGCCCAAATTGGGGTGGGGATGCATCCCTCAATCCCAGGCACTCCTGCTCTGACCCACCCAAAACGAGATGGACTGCTTCACATGACCATTCTCACGGTGTGTTTTGCTATGGAGTATCGGGGGGGCCAGGCATGCCAGGGGATAGAATGTGAGCTTGAAAGGGAACGAAAAGAAAAGAGAGAAAAAAACGAAGAAGAAAGTTAAATAGCTGTTGCATAATGTTCATTTAATTAAAACACACTCTTAATAATCCTCCAACAAGTGATAATAGCATAATATTCCACCTAATCAACTAATTTCTGATCAGTCCTAATAGCGAGAGGCCTTATTCCACAGAGTTCCTTTAAAACTGAAGAGAACTAAATTCTAAGATACTTAAAAACCTCTGTAGGACCCATCTGAAATTAAGCTTCTTAAAAATCTAGTTGGCAGGAAATTTGAATAAGCCCCATTAATCACCGTAGGTTTGTCCCCGAAATTATTAGTCTAAAACAGCCTTCTCTCACACCGCAGGCTCTGGCATTATGTGCCGCATATGAAGCAGGAGCATGTTCTAAAATAACAGATTTCTCCTCTCTGTGACACAAGACACTGGAGCCCATCTTATTTACAGTACTCCCTTTGAAGTCCCCTAATCCCCTTGAGAAGCTGAGAGTTCCCAAGGCGAAAAGCACATACACACCGAGGCCAGCGGACAATCCAGGAACACACACTCCAGGCTTCAGCACTGGCCACGGAAGCCTGCCCAGAATACACGAGCGTTCTCCACCCGAGGAGGGAAAACACTTGCCGCTCTCAGCAAGCACTATTTGACGGAATAACACTGTTCTTTCATTCAAGGAGCATCATCTGCCCTTTACTGCCTCCAGTTTTATAGACATTCAATCTTAACTGAAAACTTTTTCAAGAGTCAAGAGCTATTGAGAGTTGAGAAAATAACAGCCCTGGATGAAGCCATCTGAGCTTCAAATTACCTGCAACTACACTTTAGCCATCACCTCCTGCTCACCATTCGGGTGCGGTCAGTGCAGAGAGCAAACACTGTCAGTCCTCTAAACTCATTCCCCCTGATGCCAGGGGAGAAGCTGCCCTCTCTGGATGGAAGCCCACACTGCTCACCAGACAGCAAGAACCCTGTGTTCCATTTCCTCTCCCTCGCCTGTCCCCTAGGACAGGAGGCACCAAGCGTCCGGCTCAACTACACCAGCTCTCTCCGCCTCCACATCCTCCTCCCTGATACATCAACTCTGATCTCCAAGCTGCTGAGGATTTAGTTTCTATTTTCACTGCTCTGTGAAGAGATGTGCTTTTATTTCATCTGCTCCCTACTGTCTCGAACTGGTTAATCACTAAGAGGCCCTTTTAGGGACGATTCAGGCAATGGCTTTCTCTCCTGCACTATATGCTTCCCTTTCAGTCCTCCCCTCAAAACTTGGGCCAAATAATGGAGTTTGTGTGGCCACTTAGCAGCGGTTCTGACTTTTAAAAGTCAGTAGAAGAAAACGTGTGTGCTGTCAAGGACGATGTCTTAGGGCGCCCCCCTCCCTTTCAAAGATACAGCTGATTGCTCTGTGTTTTTGCCTGTTGTACAAAGATCTACTTTTCACTTAACGGTACTAGTAATCAAAGGTTGCACTGGATCCATTTCCTCTGGGTGAAAAAGGACGAAAGGCAAACAGATCTTGTCTTTTCACTGGAAAAGTATAAGAATGTAACCTTTTTTTTTTTTAAAGATTTTATTTATTTATTTTCCCCCCAAAGCCCCAGTAGATAGTTGTGTGTCATAGCTGCGCATCCTTCTAGTTGCTGTATGTGGGACGCGGCCTCAGCATGGCCGGAGAAGCAGCGCGTCGGTGCGAGCCCGGGATCCGAACCCGGGTCGCCAGCAGTGGAGCACGCTCACTTAACCACCAAGCCACGGGGCCGGCCCCAAGAATGGAACCTTAAAGCAGCAAAGTCACTATCGTAACCCCTCCATGGGCCCTAGCGTATCAGAGCTCCACACAAAGAACCGAACACCCAGCATTTGTCTTGGCATGACTTGTTCACATTCTCTCCAACCAAAGCCAGGATAATTTGTTCGATTCCCTTAAACCTTGCTCATGTCAAATTAACAGCATGTTTTTGGAATCTTGCGGAAAAAAATCAGCTTCTGGTTGATGACAGAATGGTATGTTATGGTAAAGAATGATAAGGTTATTTGATATATGCTTCCTGGACACTGAGTTACTATATTTATATTCAGTCTTTCTGACTCTACAGTTCTGTGGAATGCCTTCTATGTATACCTGAAGAAGGGTACATCCTTCTTGGTAACACAAAAATCCTCCTCCTCTGGCTCCTTTCTTAAAGATTTTGTTTTAGGTGAATTGTTGAGCCCCAGAGGTCAGTCTTGATTGGCCTAAGACAAACTCATTTCCTCAGCCTCCATCATGGTTACAAATAGTCATGACTTAGCTATGGCCTAGGGATTATAACAGAAAGTCTGCAGGGGGGATTTATAGAAATGATTTGCTTTGCTGATAAAAGCAGAGAGCCACTAAACAAAAGGCCATTTCTGGCCCCTTTGCTTCCTGCCTTGAAAGTGATCGTGATGCATGGAGCTATGGCAGCCTTCCTGCAACCATACAAGGCAAAAAGGATGAGGCTGAACAACCAAAATGCTCACGATGGTGGTGGGGAAATGAGAATGAGCTCTCAGTCCAGCTGAAGCAGGCTTCGATGGCTACCTCCAGACTTCATGTTACAGAAGTGAATAAAATGCCTTTTTTGCTTAAAGTATCCTGATATAACATAATATATGAACAAAATCAGAATGGCTTCAGGGTTCTCAGTGACAATATTCAACAGAAAACAATGAAACAACATATACAAAGTTTCAAAGAAGGAAAAAAAGGACATGACATGAGATTCTATGCATTGTGAATTTACCATTCCTGTGTGAAGGGAATTGAAAGTAATTCTCAGGTTAGCAATTCCAGAAAATATTTCAATTATCTGCTTGAAAAACCATTTGAAGATCTACTCTAAAGAAAATAAATAAAAATCAAAAACTCAACTTACGGTATAAAATGGTAGGATGCATTAAAACTATTTCAGCTATACAGTCTAATAGACTTGCGTAAATATGGTTACACAGGGGCCCGCCCCGTGGTGTAGCAGTTAAGTGCGCACGCTCCGCTGCTGGCAGCCCGGGGTTCGGATCCCAGGCGTGCAGCGATGCACCGCTTGTCAGGCCATGCTGTGGCGGTGTCCCACATAAAGTGGAGGAAGATCGGCACGGATTTTAGCTCAGGGCCAGTCTTCCTCAGCAAAAAGAGGAGGACTGGCATGGATGTTAGCTCAGGGCTGATCTTCCTCACCAAAAAAAAAAAAAAAAAAAAATGGTTACACAAATGAAAAATTACGGCAAAGAAGATAATTATATATAATTTTATTAAATAATTATGTAAAATATAATTTTAACAATAATCTGTATCTAATTCCAGATAAATCAACAAAAGCAGAAAGTGGGTGTCAGAAAGTAAAAGCATATTAATTCTTCATCTTAAAAAAAATACTATTTTATTCTTGGCATTAAACCAACACTTCTCTAATTTTCAATGGTTTTGTTGAATTTTTGCAAACATAAAAAATTGCAACGAGTTGAATGACATGTATTTAACAAACTTTCTTAACCACCGGAGAAAAAAACAACTAACAAAACAAAAGGCCAACAAAGTAAAACACAACATTTTCCATGTAGAAGATGAAAGAAAATGGTGGAAAAAGCTAGGAAACATGAAAAAAATAGAACGACATAAAAAATTAGATAACAGACGAAACAGGAAAATGGCTAAGTGCCCTATTAAACTTCAGATCATCAGGTTGGCCTAAAAATAACAATACAATACTACGTTGCTTACAAAAGACAAACCAAAATAAAAATGACACAAAAAAAAAAAAAAAAAAAGAAAGAAAACTAATAGAAGACAAACATACACAAAGAATAAGCAAAATAAAGTCGGAGATTAACATTGTACAAAGTAAAATGCATGGCAAAAAAGAAAAACATCAGATGTAATGCCAGAAAGTAATTTCACATTAATAAAGGTACAATCTGTGATGAATACATAAGTTCTATTCCCCAAATCATAGTGTTCAAACAAGCCAAGTAAACACTCTTAGAAATAAGCATAAACTCATAAATTTGTAGCAGAGGCTTCAAACTCTTCTGTCAAGTGGACAATAAAAAGGATCAAGAATGCAATTAATTACTTGGTTTAACAAGTAAATTTTGAACTTTGAAACAATTATAGACACTCCTAGCCTTTGGAAAAACACCCATCAAATATTAATAGAAACGAGAAGTGAAGGCTGTCGCCTCTGGGGTCAGGTGCAGCTCTTCAGACTCTGCTGCTGCCTGGTTATGCTCCCTGTCAGATGCTCAGTCTCTTCATCAGTAAAAGCACAGTAACGATGAAAGTACCTACTTCAGAGGGTCGCTGTGGGAATTACATCACTGATGCATGTGAAGTGCTTGGCATAGCGCTAGGAACAAAAATTCAGTTATAGGCAGCCACCACTGCTGTCACCAATATCCTGTCCCAAATAAAACCCTTCGTATATTCAGAGTAAAATCATCAAGTTGTAAAGTCTGACTACAACACGACGAAGTGAAAGAAATAAAATGATGTCTTAAATTTGAACAGGTAAAAAGAAAAAAAAATCAATTTCCTACAATTTTGAAACTCCCTCCTAAATAGCCATGGTATTTAAAAAGAAACTAAGGGGCCGGCCCCGCGGCGCAAGCGGTTAGGTGCGCGCACTCCGCTGCGCAGGCCCGGGTTCGCCAGTTAGGATCCCAGGCATGTACTGACGCACCCCTTGTCAGGCCATGCTGTGGCGGCGTCCCATATAAAGTAGAGGAAGATGAGCACGGATGTTAGCCCAGGGCCAGTCTTCCTCAGCAAAAAGAGGAGGATTGGCAGATGTTAGCTCAGGGCCGATGGTCCTCACAAAAGAAAAAGAAACTAAAAGTAGAATTCCAGATGAATGAGAAATAACAATATTTTGGTCATTTAAAAGTAGGTTTAAGGGGCCAGCCCCATGGCATAATAGTTGAGTTTGGTGTGCTCTGCTTTGCCGGCCTGGGTTCACGGGTTCAGATCCGAGGCACGGACCTATACCACTCGTCACCCATGCTATGGTGGCAACACACATGCAAAATAGAGGAAGAATGGCACAGATGTTAGCTCAGGGCTAATCTTCCTCAACCATAAAAAAAAAAAAAAAAAAGAGGAAGACTGGCAACAGATGTTAGCTCAGGGCGAATCTTCCTTGCCAAAAAAAAAAAAAAAAAAAAAAAAACAAAAAGTAGGTTTAAAAACAACAAAAAGTAAAATACTATATTTCTTAACGCATGAGACTCAGCCAAAGCTGCTCTCAGAAACAAATTTAACAGACATAAAGTAAACATTCAGTTCTGATGGGCGGCAGTGTGCAGAGGGGGAGAGCAGAAGAAAGCAGAGGGAAGAGAATGTTAAAACACAGGCTGACATGACCATGTTAGAAAACTGAAAAACATTAGAATTTATATATAATCCCAGCACTTGGTTCTTAAGAATGAAAGATAGAAACAATGAAAGAAGAAAGAGAAGGGAAAGGGGAAGAAGGAAAAAAACAACCAGAGAGACAAACCACTGGCGCTTCTAAACAAGACAAGAGAGATTTAAGTGCATATACACACAACACACTGCCAATAAATCTGAAAATCAAATGAAATTTATAATCTTCTGGGAAGACATAAATTACCAAAATTAATTCAAGTAAAACAGAAAAACTTACCATACGTCAATATCCATGGAAGAATTTAAAAAGTCATCAAAGGATTACTTTGATTAAAACAAAAAACAGCTCTGGGTTTAGATGAATTTCAAGGTTTAGGTGAATTTCAAGAAACAATTCCTTTGTAAATAGATTCTTCTTAAGCATCTTTTTTTTAGACATTTGTTCTAAATTCACTTTACAAAGTTATCATAAAAGTGAAGCCAAATCCAGATGAAGGAATGAATGAGGGAAGAAGAGAGGAGGGGAGGGAGGGAGGAAAGGAGACCACAGAAAAGTTCAATTATGAATCTTAATTCAAAATAGTAGCCAAACTCAGCAATATGCTGAGCAAATTCTGGTAGATTCTCAGAACCGAATAATATACTGACATTTAAAACAGTACTTCTTTCAAATGAGTGAGTTATTCAATGACACTGTTAGCACGAAAAAGAAAAGAAACAATCTCCACTTCCATCACCAGAGAACTAATTAAATAAACATAAAATCGAATAAACAAAGCCATTAAAAATGAAAGCTACATTTAAAATGTTTCCTATGTACTACTGAGTGAAAAAAAGACTGCCAAACAGCAAATACAGTATCATATTGTTTATATAAAATTACATGCATCTAACTATAGAGAATGTAAGAAACAGATCAGAAAGGACAGTCACAAGAATGCTAATGCTTATCCCTGCCTACTGGGCTTTTCAGATGAAGTTAAATTCCCTTTAACTTTTTGCTATGACTTTCTTTTCTTTTCTTCTTCTTCTTCTTTTTTTTTTTTTTTGCCGAGGAAGATTCACCCTGAGCTAACATCCATGCCAGTCTTCCTCTATTTTGTATGTAGGTCACTGCCACAGCATGGCCGCTGACAAGTGGTGTAGGTCCACGCCTGGGAACCGATGCCAGGCTGCTGAAGCAGAGCGCACTGAACTTAACCACTAGTTTGGCCCCCTACCCTTTCTTTTTTTTTTGTATGTAGCAAACACGTATCTACTTTTTAAAAGCTACTGTCAAAAGAAAAAGAAACAGTTTAAGAAACTGGGTGTCTCTGGGGAGTGCCTGATACAAGGCTGTCCTCCGCAAGGTGGAACAGATCTTCTGTGCAGATCATTAACGTTTAGATGCAACAGGGACAATTTCAGAGATTTCAGCTACTATTTGCCTAAGATAAGGTTTGCCACAATGGCAGGGGGGATCATGATCATCCTCAACAGCCACACTGTTGTCATCATCTTACCCTGAGTTCCTCGGGACTGGTACTGCTTACATCCCAGAATGGACAAACCCAAGGGATCTCTTCCCTTCAGAAGGCCGTAACCAAGGTGTTTTCAGATGACGACACCACCATGTGCTGGCCTCCAAGGGCGCCTCTTTGCAAACAGGATTCTAGAGTCTGCAGTGCTAATTGAGTCATTTCATACAAGCAGCCCCCAGTGAGGTCCAGTTCTGCCTACTTGATATGTGGTGTATGTGGTGGATGGTAAGTGGGTCCTAAGTCAGGTGCTAACGAATCTCCAGGGTGATCCTTGGACCAGAGGTCTTCCAGGAGATCGAGTTGGTTTCAGACTATTCCGGGGGTCTCTACTCCCCTGTACGACCTCTCCGCTACCATCTAGAGAGCTAATATACCTGGTAATTTGGGTTGCCTTCATCTAAATATGGTAACCCAGGAGTGGGCGCTGGTCCCTCCAAAACTAGCCATTTATCATGTGGCAGCAGAATGACATTTACTTAGCTACTCATCTTCACTTACCTAGGAGGTAAGCAGGGCTTTATAACTCCTCATCTACAATTCCAACATTTGAAACCCCTTAAAAAAATTTGATCCCCACTGAATTCGTCTGGCAGCAAAACCTGACCTGATCTGATGTCTATTACCTTTATTTATTCCACTTCACGTGAATATTCATAAGTTTTGCTGCAAAGATATTAGCGTGTTTGATTACAAGGTATTGCCTCAGGATTAATGATATTATCTAATAAATTGTGAATATACCATAATACCTATCTAGAGTTATAAATATATGAATTCCCTAGGAGTTTTAAGTGAGGGACTGAGGAGCTGTATAATTAGATTTAGTAGGCTTCTGTCCCCAAGAAGCCTACTAAATAACTGGAGAAAGTGTGTGTGCAGTGATGAAACAAGGAAGCCCCTCCGGCACACAGTACCGACAGGCTAGGGGTCTCGAGAGAGGGCAGTGGTCCCCATGGTATGGGGCCAGTTAGAGGTGGCCCTGTGGCAGAAGCAAGGCCAGCTGTGTCTTGAGGGCCACTCCCATTTAGAAAGGCTCAGGAGGAAAATGGAGAATACCATGAATGAAGACACAGAGCAACCAACCCTGCACATCTGGAGAGTGCCGACCCTGCTTGAGCGCAGCCCCGTTCAAGTTATGAGGGAGATGGGGGGGTGAGGCAGGGGCAGCTGCTGCGGATGTTTATGCAAGGCCAGGAGGGTGACGTTCAGGTGCTGGTGTCTTATGCTACTTCTCACACAGGAAGGAGCAGGCAGGAGGGTGCTTGGGGAAGGTGGGTCTGGGAGACGCCTGAGTCTCCTGAGGCAGGCACTGCAGGAACT
Organism: Ceratotherium simum simum; assembly: GCF_057802395.1. Lineage (NCBI taxonomy): Eukaryota > Metazoa > Chordata > Mammalia > Perissodactyla > Rhinocerotidae > Ceratotherium > Ceratotherium simum. Next base: position 22,185,139 of record NC_141905.1, on the reverse strand, counting down.
CTGAGGGGAGGAGCCAGGGACTGGGCCAGGAGTGGCAAGAAGGGGAAGGAGCTCATTTGAGAGGGATCCCAGAAGAACAGAAAGGCACTCCTGTGGGCCAGCCTGCTGGTGTAATGGCTAAGTTCGCGCGCACTGCTTCGGTGGCCCAGGGTTCACAAGTTCAGATTCCGGGGGTAGACCTATGCACTGCTCATCAAGCCATGCTGTGGCAGCGTCCCATATACAAAACAGAGGAAGATGGGCACGGATGTTAGCTCAAGGCTAATCTTCCTCAGCAAAAAACAGGGAGATTGGCAAGGGATGTTAGCTCAGAGCTGATCTTCCTCACCAAAAAAAAAAAAGTAAGGCACTCCTGGCCACATGGGCCACTCACGGTCCCACAGGCCCATATTAGACACCCAGAATCAGGCGGCCAGGGCACTGCTTTACGCAAGCCCAGAACATACAGGAATTTTCCAGTGTCAGCACCCAGCACTTACATATGAATATCAACAACACAAAGTGCCTTGCCCTTTGCACTTAATATTAGAGAATTTAAAAAAGAATTACTAATAATGAAAAGGTATTGGTTTTCACCGATCATTCACCGAAATTCAATGATTATCATAAAGGAGAGAAACTCCACAGAGAACAAGCCTAGGTCACTGAAGCCTATGTGGTGATCAGCAAGATCTCCATGTATAATAACACACATTCACAGATGGATAACAAAATGGCTTTAAAGACCATCTATAAGTGCTATAAAATCCCAAATGTACAACTTCTACCCAGGCTTGCCCCCTGAATTGCAGAATTTATGTATCTCCATGTATCTCCATCTGCCCACTGGACATTTCCACCTGGAGCAGAGGTTCCCTCCTTCCCTTCCCAGCAATGCCTCCCTGATGATAGCTGACAGTCATGCAGTGCCTGCTATGTGCCAGCCACTGCTAAGTAACCGACAGGTATTAACTCATTTATCCCCCTCAAAAGCCCCGGGAGATGCCTATTCTTATTATCCTCCACTAATACCAAAGGCTGTGCAGCTAGCAAAGGGTAAGCCAGGATCCCAACACAGGAAGTCTGGTAGCGGTGCCCATGCCTTAACCATTAGGCTACACTGCTCCTCCTCTCAGGAAAGGGCAGGTTTACTCTTCAGGTTACTCGGCCAAGAACCTTCCCATCATCCATTCACCCCTGTCTTCTTCACACTCCACATCCAATCCTTCAGCATATCTGTCATCTCTAATTTCAAAATGCATCCAGAATCCAGCCACTTCTCACCACCTCCACTGCTACCCCTGTTCCAGGCCACCATCATCTCAGCTGGACTGGTTCCACAGGTTTCCCTGCTTCCAGACTTGCATCTCCCACCCCACCACCCGCAATCCCACCCCCAATCAGCCTGGTCTTAACACAGCAGCCTTTAAAAGACTGATCCTTTACAAACCTAATTCAGATGATAATGTTTCTCTGCTCTAAGACCTGCAGTGGCTCCCACCTCTCTCAGAGGAAAACCCAATGTCCTCACAACAAGCCTCCAGGCTTCTCAGGGCCTGCTCTGACTCCTCCCAGCTTTCCTCTCCCTTCATTCTCCGCTGCTCCCCCCGGCACTCTGGCTTCCTCGCTGTCCCTGGACGTGCCTGGCACGTTCTCTTTTCGGGACTTTCCCTTGCTACATCACCTGATGGGAACTCCCTTCCCCATTATCCAGACGGTCACTCCCTCGTCCCCTCCCTCAGGTCTTTGCCTAATGCCTTTCTGTCAGTGACACCTTCCCTAACCACCTGTTTATTTTTTTCTTTCAGTTTTATTGAGATATAATTGACATAGAGCACTGCATAAGTGGAAGGTGTACAGCATGACTTCACTTAGATATTTTGTGAAATGATTACCACAATAAGTTAATTAACATCCATCATCTCACAGAGACACACAAAAAAATGTTTTTTTTTCTTGTGATGAGAACTTTTAGGATCTACTCTCTTAGCAACTTTCAAATATACTGTGCAGCAGTGTTAACTATAGTCATCGTGCTGTACATTACATCCCCAGGACTTATTTATCTTATAACTGAAAAGTCTGTACCTTTTCTTTTTCTTTGGTGAGCAAGATTAGCCCTGAGCTAACATCCAATGACAATCCTCCTCTTTTTTGCTGAGGAAGATTGGCCTTGGGCTAACATCCGTGCCCATCTTCCTCCACTTTATATGGGATGCTGCCACAGCATGGCTTGATAAGCAGTGCATCAGTGCGTCAGTGCGTGCCCAGGATCTGAACCTGCGAACCCCAGGCTGAATGAATGCATGAATGCAAGAGTAAAAAGAAATCAACACTGAGTATAAAACTTCAAATCCAAGTGCAATATTCCTATTGAGATATTTTTCTTTCTTTTAATAGACTTGAATTTCCAAAGACGTGGATTATCTCTCATCACTGAAAGATGGAAGAAATCAAGGTTGACTCAATATAGTTAAGATGGGTGTTATTTTGAAAATTTGTACTTTTAATTCTACAGATTGAAATGGGGATCTGAGATCTCACAGATTCCACCACTAACATGAACACTCCAAGAGCACATGGGAGCTGGTCGACTCCACTGGTGAGCAGGCAGATGTTTCGGCGTAAGAATGTAGGTACCATAACTTGACAATGCTGCTGTTTCAAGCTCATAAGAAAAGCAACAAGTAATCTTTTGAAACCACACTGTTTCAGAAAAAGTGAAATATACAGCCTACGTGAAAAAGTTAAAACACATTTTATACTGTTTTGACCGTTTCCTAAAATATACAAAACTCTTCCATTAACAAAGAAATTTTTTTTTTTATGGTTCCATGGTGACAGTGAAGCAATGGGTTTAAGTGGATGGCTGATATAGGACAGTTTGTTCAGAACCAAAGATTGATCTCATTTGTCAAGCGACACTCTGATGACCTGATTTTTCTTGGCCTAATTTCTCTCTGAAATAGGTGGGATGGCTGTTTCAAAGTTATTTCCACAACTGTTTTTGGTCAATAATGAAAACTTCTAATGTTGTGGGGCAGCAAGAAGACTCACTTACCCCTCAATGTAACAGAGGCATTCACACTCAGGAGGCTGAGGGTCTGCCCTCAACATCACACACATATCAAGAGCAAAGCTTAACAGAATAACAGCTCATTCTTTACAAGCTGCTAGTCACATACAATAACAATAATACAAAAATATCCTGTACTTGTGCAGTTGTTTGCGGTTTATGAAGTCCTTTTGTAGGTACCTGAGCCTAATAACAATGTGTAAGATGGGCAGGGCAGGCATTATTATTGTTTTGAAGATAAGAAATCCAGGGTTTAGAGAGATTACTTTGACCTCAGTCTGGGAGTAAGTGGTAGAGCTGTTAACAAAAGCTTCACCTCCCAACTTCGAATCCACTGCTATTTCTATACACTCTCATTTAGGAGAGACATTACTTCTCAGGGAAAAATTTATGAACTGTCAAATTCATACTGAATTTGGATTCCAAATAAAACACTCGGGTTTCTTCCTGCTTTCAGGGATAGTAAAATTCCTTATTGTAGACCAATCTACCCACTGAAAACAACTAGAAATTTTGGATAAAACAGACCAAAAAATCTATTTGAAGGCATTGGAGAGTTAACAAGGAAACCAGGTGTTGTATGGCCAGGTTCCCAGAAAGAAGAGAAGCCCCGGAGAGTAAGGCCAACATTCTCTGACCCTCGTCCCCTCAAGCCGTGTGAAGCCAGTGTCTGAACAAGCAGAGCAGAAGTGAGGGCTTTGCAGGGGGGAAGCCAAGTTAAGCTTCTGCAGGCGTCGTGGGCCTAGGGAGGCCAGAACTGGAGGTCAGGGCTTGCTGAGAAAGAGGGGCTCTAATAAACACTCCAGACTTCCAGGCAGAGTCCAAAAGGGCTACTTTCCAGTAGCAAAAGAGAACTGCAAACACACCAGCTCTCTACAAAAGACTGAAATCCAGCTTTACACCAGCTCAATTCCAGACCTGATCAAGGTGATCTGCCCTATTTTAGCTGCCTGTCAGACAGCAAAACTGAATCCTCTCTGGAGGACTAAAACATCAGCTAGAGCCTTTAACTATCTCTATATTTGTTCATACACAACAAAATAACAATAACTGAAAGTAAGAATTCAGGAGATGGATTTAAAAGCAGAACAAATACAGCAGAGGAAAGGATCAGTGAACCAGAAGGAAGGTCAATAGAAATATATCCAGATTAAAGCACAGGGAATAAAAAAAAAATAAAAACTACAGAAAAGAGCACCAGAGGGACAGAGGACATGTGGAAATTCTAACAAAGACGTAATTAGGGCCCAAAGGGAGAGGGGAGAGAAAATGGGGCACAAGAAAAACTGACAAGACATAAAGCTACAGATTCAGGAAATTCTACAAACCCCAAACAGGTTCAATACAAAGAAAATAACATCTAGGCTCATTATAGCAAAATTGTGAAAACCAAAGACAAAGAGAAATATCTTTAAGGCACGCAGAGGAAAAAGTTAAAATGTCTTCAAAAAGCAACAATAGACTAACAGTTGATATTTCACCAGCAACAGTGGAAGCCAGAGGACAACGGATTGACAATGTAGAAGTGCTGGAAGTAACTGTTGACCTGAAATTGTATATTCAGTAAAAATACTCTTCAAACATCAAAGGGAAATAAAGACGTTTTAAGACAAATAAAGAATTCATTGCCAGCAAATTGGCATTAAGAGAAATACTAATAGAAGTTCTCAGACAGATGGAAAATCATCCCAAGTAGAAAAATGAAGATATAAGACATGAGAAAAAATGGAAACATAAGTATGTCAATAAATCTAAAAGATATTTACTGCAAAAAAACAATAAAAGACATTCTGCGGAGTTTATGCATAAAGAGATAATTAAACCAGATGACAATAAGAGCTTAAGAGGAGATGGGAGAGTAAGTACGGGGTAGAGTATTGTAAGTCTGTGCATTGTCTAGGAAGTAATAAAATTATTCATTCATATTCGACTCAATGAGTCAGGAATGCAACAGGCTAATAGGGGGGAGATACTTAATCCAAAACAAACACGAAAGGAGAGGAAAAGGAACACAAAACAAGTGGACAAATAGAACGCAGACAATGAGATGCTAGTGTTAAACCCAAATATACCACGAGTGCTTGCATTAACTATAAAAGGACTAAATACTCTAATTAAAAGACAAGATTGTCAGAGTGAATTAAAATCCAAAATCCAACTATCTGCTACTTACAGGAGATACACTGTAAATATAAGGACACAAAAAGGTTGGAAACAAAAGCATGAGAAAAGAGACACAATGCAAAAACACTAAACCAAAGAAAGACGGTGTAGCTATCCTGATACTGAGCAAGACAAAAAGCGTTACTAGCAATAGAGAGGGCATTTCATAATGATGAGAGGGTCAGTCCACCACAAAGATAACAGAGACGCACCAATAGGTCTAAAATATAAAGAGTAGGGTTCTTAAACATAACCTAGAGCTGGTTAATCACCCTTCCTAGATGATGTAATTGTCTGTTTAGCTGTCTGCCTCTCCCACTGCACTGAAAGCTCCTTGAGGACAAAGACGATGTTCATGTTCATCACTGTATTCCCAGGATGTTGGTGGAAAGAAGGGACCAAGGAATAAAGAACAAAATTACATTACTCATTCAGAACCATCCCATCTCAGCTCAAACTGTAACCCAGACTTACAGCTGGGGAAACTGAGCCATATGTGTGGACAGACACTTGGGGATTAAGTTTTGAAAATATGTTTGCTAACCATCTTTTCAGAGGAGAGCTACCCCAGGCCCTTCGGAGATGCTACCACAGAGACAAACTGAATCTCTACAGTACAAGCATTATATTCTCTCCCAGGCCCAGTGCTTTCTTGATTTTAGATGCAGACAAGGCCTGAAATGGTCAAAAAGGGGAATATACAAAGGGAAAAAGAAGAGCGGTCTGTTGCTGAAAACCTGAAGCTGGTTTCATAAAAACACTAAAAATAAAAACAAAGAAAACAAAAAACCACAAAAGAACAAGCTGATGAATAATGGCATGGCTTTGGTCTGAACTGTGCACATAAGGTGCAATTTAGTCGCTGGGATGAGTTGGCGAGGGACCCGTTAAAGCAAAGAGCCTGTAGCCGGCTCCCTCCGACTGCCCACGTCGCACACATCTCGTGACCCTGCCGCACTCTCACAGCGCGGGCAGAGGGGCCACGCTGACCAGCACACAAGCACACGTCTCGCCTCCTCCACTGCATGGGCAATGTTCCACGGGAACGGAAACACAGTGCACTCTTCCATGACATTTCTTTGGAGAACCTGAGACTGGAAAAAGAGAAACAAAAACCTCGCTGCTTCTCAGTTTCTCAGGATTCTGTCAGCATGTGGCCAGCCGCGAATGCAATTTCTCTCAAGAATTTGGCTGCAAGCTACCAATACCCAACTCTTCCTGCTTTTTAGGTGTATTCAGGCCTCATGCCAATGATTCATGCCTGAAAACCAAGACTATAAAGGACACTCTGACAGGCGAGGCAGCCACATCTAGAACTCAGAGCTCTGAGCAGGGAGTGTAGGTACCTAGTGCTCCAATTCATTCAGTACCGGCCTTGTTCGACCCCAGGCAAGTCGCCCAGCATCTGTGGCTCAGCATCCCCACGTGCCTCACAGACATGTGATAAACTTCATGGCTCAGTAACTGTAATATCCCGTGACTCTCAGGGAAGGGTTCCAGATACAAGGTGGCACCGAAAGAGGCCTAGGGACATCCGACCACCTGCCAACCACTCAACACCCTCCTCCTGACAATGCAAGGAGGGGAGAAGTGCCCCTGCCCAGCAAACTGGGGCCAGGGCCTACCAAGCCTGACTCCCAGGGGAAGCTCCTGTACTTTCTGGAGGTGGCCTCTGAATTCAGGGGCTTCTGGGGACTGGTGTATGATGTCATCAGAAGAATAATCTCCCTACCTACTTCGCAGAAGGGCTACTCAGATTAAACAAAATTAATGCACATAAAAGACTGAGCACAGGCCATGACATCAAAAAAGTGTCCAGTAAATGTTCTGTTACTGTTATTATGGAATAGACTTTTAAAGCTCGCTGTTATGCCCCAGCCAAACCCCTCTGCCCCACTGGCCACAAATGCCAATCAGGCCACCTAAACCTAGAGCAAGCAAATGGGTCCCTGCCTAGAGAAGTGCCCGCCCCACGTGCAACGCCTGCTCCACCAGGACCCTGTCTAGTGGGACGTCCCAAGTTGGAGTTGGGTCCGTGGAGCAGGCGGCCAGGCGATTACAGGCGTGAGCCTGCTGAGCTGCGGAGGGAGCAGGTGCTCTGGCCGGCTCTGCCACGGAGCAGCAGCCACACCAGAGGCCGGCTGCACATGTTAATAAGACATCACTTTAACAAGAACAATATGAAGTGAAAACAAAGCCTTGGGCCCCCTGAAACTAGAGGCCCCTCCCTTGCACCCACTAACAAGGAGCAGAGACTCCCTTCATAGCTGGGCCTCTTGTTGTTTCCCCAGATCTTCCGCTCCCTAAAAATAAAACTCTGAGTCCCATGTTAAGTGCCTTCACCAAAGCGTCACTCCAAGCTGCAGAGTTTATGCTGAAACCTCTTTCTTGGCTTCAACAATGTTTACTCCTCTGAGTAACAATGAGAAGCTTGGATTGCGTCTCTCCCCACAGCCCTTAATCCTGATTAGCCGCTCTTAAAACAACTGACATGACGCTGACATTCCGGCGGGAGGAAACAGCACAGCCCATTACTTGAATGCCTGCCTCTTGGTGAAATTTGCTAAAAAATAAAAGAAATACATCAATAAAGGCCCTCGCAAAAGTTCTGATCTCTGTTTGGGCTGCATTAAAGCCAGACATTTAAAAAACTGGTCAAACTAGAGTCCTTTAATGATGCTTCTAAACGAAACAAAACAAACCTTACCACTATAATTCACAGACTGAGTCTAAACAATGTATTCTTGATTTAAAGTCTGCCAGATAAATCCATTAGGTGTGTAACTTGGACAAACTTCTCTCTGAGAGAAGGCTCCCTTGCGGGGACGTGGTCGAAACAGCCTCGTTGTCCGGAGCGATATTTCAGATTTAGATACAAAAATGCTTCAAAACCCTTCATTTTTAATTTAGTGATAAAAGGAAAGGGTGGAAACACAGGGAGAAAGTTTCTAATAAATTAACTTCTGAAATCGGAAGGAAATTGGTTCCTTTACCAAGCAGTTCTCATTTTTAAGGGACTTAAATAAATAAATGAAAAGGAATGGTGTTTGGCTGACAGGGCAAAGAAGAAAAGAAGATAATGTTTTTTCCTCTAAAGGTTTATTTGATTTTACTTATATAAACAATTTTAAAGTAAACCATCTCAAGCTATCTCCAGTAGACAGAATGATATTCTATAAAGTTCCTGGGTTCCACTCCATCTCTGTACTTCACTTTCCCGTCAGATGGATTTCCAGGCAAAATAAAAAAACAACCCAAAAAACAAAAACACAACACAAACCCCTTCTGGGAGAGCTTCAGCAGACAGACAACCACCTCCTTAACATACCCCAACGCTAAAGAAGGCAGCAAGAGCATTTCTCCCCTGGGGCCTCGGCACCCACATGAAATCGTAAGCCATCTACAAAGTGAAACTGTACTCCAAGTGTTGGCCTTGCTTCAAATTCACGGCTGAAGACCTCAGCGCTGGAGTCATCCCAAGCTCAGTCCTTGGGCGTCTTTTTATTTGTGTCTACATTCATTGCCTTGGGGATGACATCCCATCTCCCGGTTTTAAATACCATCTGTATACTGAACATTCCCAAATTTATATTCCCACTGAGACCTTTCTTCTGAACACCAGACACATATCCAATCACCTACAAAACAGGTCTGCCTACATTAGATGCTTAATGCATCTGGAACTTAATGTGTCCAAATTTTAACTCCTCAAGTGTCCCCTACACCTGCTCCACTCACAGCCTCCCTCATCTCACTAAGGTAACTCCATCTCTCTCCTTGTTCCAGCCATCCTCCAAGCCACGCTCCTCGTCCAATCCAGGAGCACCTCCCGTGGGCTCCACCTTCAGAATACATCCAGAGCTGACCACTTCTCATCACCTCCAGTGCTGCTTCCCAGTACCTTTTGCTGGGCCATAACAGCAGCTTCCCACGGCGGGAGGGAGAAGAAACGAGTAGTCTGAAAAAGCACCTTCAAAATTCCCATTGGTTTAATCTGCTTTTAGCCTTGATAGTTTATTTGAAATTTCAAATAACATTAAATCAGGTAGACAAGCATTTTTTTTTTGAGTTGAGAAACAGTACTTTTAAGAACAGGATGAGCTACCATCTTCTGATTTCTAAGAGAGTCTAATATTTCCTGTACATCATATCTAGTATTTCACTCACAGTAGGCTTTTCTACGTTCCTGCTTCCATGTAAATATTTTTTCTTGGCAAAATATTCTTTTTTGTGTGTGTGTGTGTGAGGAAGATTAGCCCTGAGCTAACATCTGTTGCCAATCCTCCTCTTTTTTGCTGAGGAAGATTGGCCCTGGGCTCACATCTGTGCCCATCTTCCTCTACTTCATATGTGGGATGCCTACCACAGCATGGCTTGATAAGTGGTTCGTAGGTCCGTGCCTGGGATCCTAACCTGAGCACCCCAACCACTAGGCCCCCGGGCCAGCCCCTGCAAAATATTTTTCATACACTTAGAAAGGTAAATAAAACATAGCCCAAAAGCGTGTTGGTTTTTTTGTTTGTTTTGATTTGTTTTTGGTTTTTTTTTGGCTCTCAACCCTGGATTCCTTGTACCTCTCCCAAAGGATAGAAAATAGGGTGGATTGTAACTGCACTACTTTCAGTCCTGGGAGAACACAAACACAGTGCAGTTATTTGGGGTTCATATGATCTCTATTGCTTAGAAATCTCCCTTTTGTTCGCCTTTATTCTTTGATGACTCTTAATATGATTCATGATTTACTGGGCACTAACCATATGCCAGGCACTGTGCTAAGTGATTCACTCACTCAACAAATATTTGAGTTTAGTGAATCCCATGAGCTGTCTGAATAACAACCCTGGATATAGTAACTCACTATTCTAATGAGTAAAGATAGAGGAACAGATAAATCAGTAAAACATAAGGTGTGTAGGTGGTGATAACAATTATGGAGGAAAATCAAGCGGGAAGGGGCATGGGGACAGCTGGTGGGGCTGGGGCTGTGCTCCTAGGGAAGGTGGTGGAGGGGGCCTCGCTGACGTGGCTCTCAGCAACATCTCGGGGGAGGAGGAGCCAGCCCTTGTGAACATCTTGTTTAATCCTCACAGAAACCAGCTGTAGTAATGTTACATCATCCTACAGATGATAAAGGCCACAGAATTAAGAACTGGAGAGTCTGGGATTTTGACCGAGGTCTATGTGAATCCTAGACACTTATTCTTAATTAACCTGCACCTGCACTGCTTTCAGATTTATCACAACTGAAGACTGAATTCTACTGGGCAAGCATTTCCATAGGCCTATGCAAAGAGAGACACTGCATAGACCAAAAAATATGGTATTTATATAGGAAGTGCTTTAATTAAATTAAATGCTTTAATAGCTATTAGATACATGGGGTGAAAATTCAAAGCGGTAACTTGATCTCCTTACCCTGACATTTAACAAGAATGGTAATTCTAAAGCTTACACTTTGAGGACAGTACATTGGTTCAGTTCAGGCATCTATGTGACTTTGGGTAGACTTTAATTTAGCACAAACCCAACAAACGTGGAAGGCATCCCAGCTGCTCCTTTAACACATGCAAATGAACACAACACAGCAGCTGGAACTAAAATTAAAGCCACCTAAAACGCAACCCACCGTGGGATGAATATTCAAACACCTGTTTGGACAAGCTCATATTTCAAAAAGTGAAAAGAATATATATATATAGTTTTGTGGACTTCTAAGGGACTTGCAATGGAGGCAGAACCCCAGCCCACACACTGATGAGCCATCAGAGAGGACACCACCTTCTCTAAGGAAAAGTCATAGTGGGAAAACCAGCTCTTAGACCAAGCAGTGAAGTGACACTCACACCATCTCATGGAGATGTAATTCCAAGTGGTCGATTCAAATCACCAGGTAAGATTTTTGAGCCAGATTCTGCTAGAACTTGAATCACTCTCTTGAGTTTAGGCCAAGCCCCTCTTAAATGCATATGGACCCTTTCTGGCCTTAAGTCAGTTGCTCTTCATCACTGGACAAGTTACTAACATTCTGGGAGCCTCAGAGCCTTTTGTGTCCAATGAGGACAACCTGCGTGTCCAGCACCAGGAGTGGTGAGGATGGCATGAGCGGGCCCCTGAGGAGCATTTGGCACAGGCAGGTATGGGGGTCCTGTTAGCCTGGGGATGGAGGGTGGTGGGGACACACACACTTGGGACACTCTCCCCCGATATGCAGGCATATACAAAACCTTGAAATCATGCACCACAGCTTCAGGACTTTCGTAGGGCCTAAAGCCCCTCTTCTGTGGGTCTTTGGATCCCAGGTCAGTAACCCCTATTTCAGATAGGGTACTTATCAGTTAACCATGTGGACTTTAACCAGCACAACTGAGTAAAATTGCCTTTAAAAAAAATTAATGGATTATAGGAAACATTAAGTGAAGACAATCTTCTGAACTGGATTTAGAAAAATGATGAGATTCTTAATATTATGTACAATGTCTGTGTTTATATATTGATCATATGTTTCATATATTGAAAATATCTCACACACGCACACACACTTACTTCCCTGGTCCGAAAGACTGTACATCTATATATTTATGAGCTGCTGTGGGTAAACAGAGCTGACTAGAACCCAAAGAAAGCTGTTAAGAAAAGGGAGTGAGAGCTGGCAGTTAACCGGTGCCTACACTGTTAGTAAAGTTCCCTGAAAGGCGGAGAGAAAAACCCTCTTTCAATGTATGCTATTAACTTATAAAACAAAGCCCGACTTTAACATGTGTTCACGCGTGATTTAGTTGGCCTTTTGCCTCTCGTCAGCTTACCCTCCTCTCAATCCCTGGAACATGCATCCAGAGAAACTGGCCCCCTTGCTGGTTCTCTGGAAGCCCAGGGCTGCCTGTCACAGCCTCGTCACTGCCCTCCTTCCTGGATGTCTCCAGCTCAGGACTCATCCCTCCTTGGGCCTTTTATGACCCTCCCACACTCCCGATTTGGAGCAGACACCGAGTCCCAGGCCGCACGCCCTCACTTCCTGGTGCACCTGCCATCCCCCCGCCAGCCAGAGCAGAATGAGACTTTTCTGACCAGAATCCCAGCACTGAGCATGGTGTCTGAGTCGTAGCCAGTGTAACATTCAAGTTCCATTACATGATGGATGAACGACTCTGAAAGCAACCTGGTGAGCAGGGAGCCTACTAAGCACCCAGGAACACAGCCGCTCTCCAAATGTAGCTCCAGATTTTCTAATAATCTGGAACTTCAAGACGAACCCTCTAAGGATCCCAATGTGAATGGCCTCCCAATCAAAGATTCTTACCAGCAAAGCTGAAGGGTGCAGAGTGGCAGTGAGGGTGATGGATATCGCTTTCCGGATAAGTGGTGACAAAATGCATGTGAGAAAGACTGGAGACTCCCGAGCTGAGCCTGATGAACCCCGGGGGACTCCACTCTCAGGTCCCAGACCCCTGAAGAATCGAAGATGGATGCAGACAAGAGCCTTTCTCCTGGGCACACAGTGTGGTGAGACTCCCCCGTCCCACCCATCTCCGTGTTTTGCTTAATTTAACACCTACCCTGCTGCGTTGTTTCTTTCCCCCTTGTAGTCTCTAGAACATTTCCAACTTCAGCTGTCCCGATAAGCAAGAATTTAGATTTTCTTCCTTCCAACAAGGTTGTGAACAATGGAAAATTATGCTTTTTTTGGTGAGTGGATTTTAAAAATAACAAGTGATCAGTAAACATGAAGTCAGTAACTTGCTCTTGTTGAGCCCACGCTCTGGCCAGCAACGCACAGCCTCCAGATACCACCATGCACACCTGAAAGACTAGAACTCGATGCCCAACGGTCCTTTTACTTCCTACAAGTGATGTTTCATTGTCATATGCCTCAGAATTTTTCCTAGTTTTATCACCCCCAAAGATAACACATGTTCAGTTTCCCGGAGTAACAGAAAAATTTGAGCATCACAGTCAAAGCCACTCACTGAGTTGTGGGAAAGCAAGTGAAGCCCCAGGCCGACGCTCGGCTTCGTACTTACTGGTCGTGCCTGGTGTCAGGTACGGCTCTGTCCATCCGCAGCTTATCGCTTTCCACTTGGTTGAATTTGTTGCGGGCATAGGGGTCCTGCCCGGAGCGGACCATTGTCCCTCCAACGTAAGCTTCCTGGTTAAAGTCCCGCCATCGCACTTTCCCTGGAAGGAGCAAAGCAGACGGTGTGGGACAACGGGAAACCAGACCAGAGTGCTCGTAACACAGACCACAGTAACAGTGTTACTTCAAGAAATAGTGCCAGGGCTGCTGCTTAGGGCCATTTTGATCCATAAACTAGCTGAAAACAGCCCAAGCAAGCATCATCGTTGTCTCTAAACTGGAAAACAGAATGCTTCTAGTTTGCAACATAAAAGTAAAGACTTGGACCTCAAGTATTTGTCCAGTGAACAAAATTCTCTGCCAGTCAAAGCCTCCCTGAGTATGGCACCATTTAGACTTCGATTAAAGGCAGTTATTATTATCTGCTTGTCCCACCTTTCCAGGGATTATGGTAATGCCAAAAAGCATCTCAGATATGGTGAAAAAGATAACATACAAATTAAACATGAGGTATCCCACCACTTGTGTGGTGGGATAACACAAAAATAAATGTTTAAACAAAAAATAACACCCCCAAAGAACAGGATATCAAAACACCCCTTGGTGAGGTCTCCTCAGGGATATTTCTTGCAGCTGTTACCACATCTGACCCCACAAGGAGGTTAGAGAAGCCATTCCCAGCACACGCACACCCCAGTACACTTGCATCCCAGCGCACTCCCCCCCCGCCCCGTGCACTCACACTCCGGCACACACACATCGTGGCACGCTCACACCCCAGCACATACACCCCAGCACGCTCACACTCTCTCGGGGATGGAATAGAAGCCAAGGTGGCTGGCCCATCCAGCACACATTAGCCCTGACTCAGCAGACCAGATTAGCTGCTGGTGCCCTAGACTGCCACACAAGGTGCTCCAAGAACACAACTCTGGACCAGGAAGTCTTACTAGGATCCGGGGTGGGGCAGTGCTGGTGGGAGACTGGAATCTAGAGGGAAGAGCACTGCTGGGTGGGGTAACCTGGACCAGGCTGGGCATAAAGGCAGAGCCAGGGAGATGAGCAAAGGCACTGAAGCTCCAACAGAGGGAAAAGGTGGAAGGAAAGGTGGACGTGAGGCAAAGAGAACACGCAGGCCTTGATGTCCACCATGGGTTTGAATCACTGTTCACCACTTGCTGCCTATATAGTTTTGGGCAAGTTATTCATCCTTTGAAATTAAGTTTCCTAAAAATAAATAAATAAATAAAATGAGAAAAGGTTTTTCATGAGGATTTAATGGCCTGCTTTGTGCCAGTTCTATAGATAAAGCAAACTCAAACCACCAAACTCAATTAAAAAACAGAAAAACAAGGGGCCGGCCCAGTGGTGCAGTGAAGTTTGCGTGCTCCACTTCAGCAGCCTGGGGTTCACAGGTTCGGATCCTGAGTGTGGACCTACACACCACTCATCAAGACATGCTGTGGCGGCATCCCACATACAAAACAGAGGGAGATGGGCACAGACGTTAGCTCAGGGACAATCTTCCTCAGCAAAAAGAGGAGGATTGGCAACAGATGTTAGCTCTGAGCCAGTCTTCCTCACACACATACACAAAAGAAAAACAATAACAACAACCCTGTCCCCATGAAGCTTATAAAATTCCAAGTAGTCAAAAGTGCTGTGAAGAAACATAAGGCATTAAGGGGCAGGCAGTTCTGGGGTTGCTGTTTAATATAGGGTGGTCTGATAGGGCCTCTCTAATAGGGTGACTCTGAGCAGACACCTGAAACAAGGGAGGGAGTAGGCTGTACAGCCCTCTGGGAACAGCACAAGAAACTGCAGTGCAAAGGCCCTGGGGTGGGAGTGAGCTCACCTCTTCAAGAACCAGCCAGGAAGCCAGTCTAACTAGAAGAGTGTGTAAGGCTCTGGTCAGAGAGGGAAGGCAGGGCTGCCAACAGGTACTGGAGCAGCAAATACACGGAAGCAACGGCTCTTCTCCATCAGGTCAAATGGGTGTTTAGTTAAGATCAACCACATGATTATGACACCATAGCCACGTTATAGCATGTGTACCTACATAATGCTTTCCCAGCGTAGCTCCCTCTGTTCACAATCAAAAGAATGTTGTGCTCCTTTCTCCATTTCAGAGATGAGGAAACTGAGATTCAGTTACATGTGATTTGTTCAAGGCTGTAGAGTATATTTTCTATCGAAAAGATCACCTACTTCTTGTTGCAACTGTTCTGCGAGGTCAAAACTCCCATCTCATCACAGCTGGTTGCCGTGGAAATGATGCTCGGGGTCACAGAGGTCAGCCTCTCAAATGGGAAAGCAGTTCCAAAACCCACGCACGCCCTGGCTACGGCAACGATCCCGTGCCCCGGATAAACGCGTGGCCACGGAAGCCTGATGCAGGGTCAACATTTTCTCTACCTAAGATAAGATGTTTCCCAAACATTGTTTTGGAAACATGTTTTCCATGCTAAGGCCACCCTAGAAATACTTACTGCTTCTCCTCTCTCCCCCTCTGCCTTCACCCTCATATAGTCTCAGGTATAAAGAAGAAACCATCCACTTGTGCTCAAGAGCACTCAGCCCCTCCTCCTCACCGCGTTAGCTCATCCCCTCACAGACTAACACAAACCAGGAGCCTCTAAGTCTATACCTGCAGCGCCTACTACAGAAGCCAAATGCGCTGGTTCCTACTAACTTGTTTAATGGCCTGAACACCCTTCACCGCAGCAGGAACTCGGAACTGCAGAGCCCCAACTGTAGCCAGGGACAAGACCATCACACAAGAGATGTTTCGTCTCTAACTCTGCCTGCATTCCACTTGCCTCTCACCTGGAGTACTGGAGACAGTAAGAGTAGGTCAGTTCACCCTTGGTCAGTGTGGGTCTGTGTGTGGGCAGAACAGTGGCTATGGGGCAAGGCCTCCGCGAACTCTTGGAGCTTCCATCCCTCTCCCACCTGCACCTCCCCTTCTGCTGTCAGACACCCACCCCCCTTTTAGGATAAGACATGAGTACAGCAGAGGGTTTTATGAGATGCCTAATGTCAATCAACTGTGAGGCCGGGGGTACCCCTAACTTGAACCCAAGCCAGTGGTGTATACAGTCATGGGCCATACGGCAACATTTCAGTCAATGACAGACTGCATATATGACCGTGGTCCCATAAGACCAGTACCATATAGCCTAGGGGTGTAGGAGGCTATACCTTCCAGGTTTGTGCAAGTACACTCTGTGATATTCACACAACCACGAAATCACCTAATGACACATTTCTCAGAATGTGTCCCTGTCGTTAACTGACACGGGACCACATGTTGACTAGGTGATGACTACATGTTAGGCATCATGTTGGCTCCTACAGCAACAATGAGCAAAAACAGACCTGACGCCCTCCCTGTGGAGGTCATGTTCTAGGAGACGTGGGAGGACAGACAATGATAAAATGACCATGCTAAGCAACATATCATTAAAAACCGAGCAAAGTGCTCCAATGGTGAGAAACGTAGCTCTGTGGAGGCATCTAACAGAGGAACCTGATGGAGACGGGGGATCAAGGAAGGCTTCCCTGGGGAAGAACTATCTGAGCTGAGACCTGAACAATGAGTAGGAGGAAGACAGGAGAAGCCCTCTGTGACTTCCCAGAAATGCCAGCTTCCTTCAACCTCCAGAGACTGCAGGGACCCCTCAGAGGGACCCCCACGACTCCTTCCCTTTGACACAGGAACATCTGCAACAGGACTCTTGTGGGTCCTGCTGGCCTTGTGATAATTTTCGCAAGGCACAAAACCATTTTACTGGAGAGAGACTATAAATGGTTTTTCTTCCATAAAAGCTCAGTAATATGTTAGGATACAGCAGGGACTTTTGAACATGTTGGACTGTGACATACATTTTATATCATGTCCCAGACGTCACGACGCGAACATACACGCAACTAAAACAAAGGTTCCACCCTTACTATGTGTGAACAGATACAGTCTATCTTTTTAATATGGGTGTGACTCACGAAACTGGCTTCACACTCTAATAATGGGTCACAACCCATAATTTGAAAAACACTGGGCTAAAGAGCTACTACAGAGATCGGTTATTTTTGTGTTATATAGAGTTGCTGGGGTTGGAGCCACCCCAAGAGGCAGAGGCAGGAAAAGCAGAGAGAGCTGGGTTCTCAGAGGGAACACAGGCCCTGTCCAATCCCAGGCAGGAAGGGAAGCAGCAGATACAGAGTCAACCGAGCCCCGGACGGGCCGAAGTTAGAGGCGGAGAGAAACAGTCCAAACAACAGACACAATATCTGAATATACAGAGTGTAAAAAAAACGACATTCATAAATCATCTTGTATTTCTATCACCTCTTTAACATTTTTAGAAAGAGTAATAGAAATTAAGAGCTTTAGAAAACAAAAAATAAGTGAGAATGGACATGCCTGAACAGAAGCAGCAGACAGAACTATCCCAAAGATACAAAACTTGATATGAGAAGGCAGAAACTAGCATCATCACCAAAGATGACAGGAAAACAGAACTGCATTCAAATAACGTGAGAGGTGAAAGAGAACACTACTCTAAGAAGGGCTGTGAAAACAGCTTGCTTATTAAATGAGGTTATGAAAATATTTGTGAGGAAATTTATTTCTAGAAGACAGACTTCTCTTACATGTGGTCTTCAAAGCTGACAGAGGAAGTGTGTGACCTCGTAAATGTCGAAACCTCTCATTCTGTAACAACGAGATGCTTACTGTGCGGGCAGGGGTTGGGATGAGGATTCCCACCCCCCTGCAGCCAAGGCCCCAGCAGCTCCCTCGGTTCCCTGTCCCCTTCCATGAACACGGGAGCCAGCCCAAGGGCTCTTGGCCCTTCCAGGTCACGGAGATGCTCTGAGAAGCACGTGGCCCTCCGTTCCTCGAACAGCACTGGGCACACTCCTTCTCTTCCCAGCTGGATTAGGAGGAGGTCCTCATGCGCACAGACCAAACCTCCTGTTTTGTCGCTATTTCCCACCCACAAGACCCCAGCACCCTGCATGCACAGCACACAAACACTTGTCAACTGACCTATACCGCTGGCCTCGTCCTGGGTCTATGGCACCTGAGACTGATCATAAAAAGATAAGCCTGTTCTGAAGAACATAGCCTCATACTGGCTCTGCAAGATCGTATCATCACGCTGTGGACAGCACATCTGAGAAACGTTCTCGACCCGCGCTGGACCGAGCCTCCCAGACCTCCTTCCATTGGCTGCAGACATTTTCTCAACGGTGCCCTCTCGAGTCTGCCTCCCACGTGGATGAGGAAATCAGTCACACCATGGGTGAGAGCGCAGGACAACTGAGGGCACAGGGCTGGCTAACAGTGGGCCCAGGCCAATGCCCGCGGCAAGGACGGGGCTCAGGGGACCACAACCGGTGTACACAGAACACAAGCAGGGGGGCAGCCAAAACAGCACTCCCACACAGAGCCCACGGCTCCAGGCCCAAAACCTGGGGGTGAGCTCCATTTGCCAATTCCTCCTGATCCTCTAGTCTGTATGGAATCGGAATACATCCCACCTCCAGAGTCCTTATGAAAGGGAAATAAAGTAATGACAGCAAAGTGAATTCCTAAGCCACTGATAGCCACACAAAATTAAGGGCCCTTAATAGGCAGAAGTGGGCAAACACAAACACAATAACCCCACTGCGTTGATGTAAACCCCTTACGCTCCTCACTCGGAAGGAGTCATTGGGAGCTGCCGAGCCTACCACACCTACCATGGTCTCCACTCAGGTGTCCCACCCCTGCACCTGACTCTGGGAAACCAGTGGAAAGCACAGGAGGGTATCTTTGCCTCCAGCCCGAGGTCCCTGTGAGCACCTGCCCAGGTGAGCAGGGGCCAGAACACACAGGTGCGTGGAGTTCATACCCCATTGTCGCTCATGAGCACCTTCCACCTCTGGCCCTATAGTGCCCGTGGGAAGAGAGAAGGGGGGACAAGTAGATAAGTTAACCTACATCTGCACCTCTGTCCTTCCATTCCTATCTGCTGCTCCCAAGAAAACACCTGGAAAAAATAACACTCAACATCATTCTCTGCTTGTTGCATGCAGGAGGACAATGTGAGACATGTCACATTTCAAGGCGGGGCTGGGGAGAGGGACGGGAAGACTTGCTCAGAAGCATGGGTATTACTGATGGAAACAGGAATACTCAGGATCAAGCCTACGTTGGGAAACAGTGGCCTACTCGAAGATGAAATTAGCTTTACTGTTGGCCATGTCACGATGGGTGAGGCTCCTCGGTTTCTCACTTGAGTTGTTTTTAGACTTTCTTAGGAAAGGGAGGCACCCTTAGGACTGGGACAGAGACACCCCAGGAGCATACACAGGCAGGAAGCACCAGCACGCTCAGCACCCAGCCTGCAAGCCGCGGGCGCCTCCCTTCACCCCTCACCACCTGCCCACACCACCCCGAGGGCCAGTGAGGGCCACACAGCCTCCAGAAGCTTCAAACGCAGGCGTCTTTCTGCTCAGAAGGGGACAGGGAGAGAGAAAAGGGTCTGTCCTGTGAGGGCAGCGTGTGTGCGGGACAGGGCAGGAATGGGATTCTGTGCCCAGGGTGGATCTCGACCTTCTCGTTTCCTGTTGAGTCCCAGAACCCACCTTCTCACAATCTTAAGGTTGGAAGAATTCCTTCTAAGGAGCATCTTGGCATTTTGCTCCTGCTAACATTTGCAGTGCTGGAGAACTTACGACTTCATAAGACAGCCATTCTATTTCAGGCAAACTCACTGTGAGAAAGTTCTTAATTTTGGAGGAAAAACCATCCACTGCCCTCTGTTTTCCCGAGTAGGACAGTATGGCTCAGTACAGAGAAAACACCAACCCTAGAAAGCTTAGGAAAACCAGCACAGCGCAGCCTGCGCTCTTGAGCCGCGCACAGCCAGCCAGAAAGACGCGCCAGCAAGTGATGGCAGTGAGATGAGACTCTATAACCAAAGGCAAGGAGCTCCGGGGGCGGGGGCTCAGACAAAGCCCCAGAGAAGGGGCGTTTGGGCTGGGTCTTGAAGCGCAAGCAGGAACCTGCCAGGCGCAGAGGGCTGTGTGGGAAGATGCATCAGGAGGGAGGGAAGGCGCGTGAAGACGGGTCAGCGTGGAGGGACGAGCAAGGAGAAGGCAGTCTGTGCCCAGTCCCAGGCTCAGCCCTGGCTAACGTGCTCCAACTGGCTTCTCCACATTCCAGGGAGCACAGAGATTTGGAGCAGGCCAGTGCTGATTAAATTCGTACTCCAGGAATATGGTTCTGGCTGCAAGAAAGATGCTCAGAGGGGGAACCTCCAAAGCGAGGAGGTAGATGATCCCAGAGAACAGATGTCCCCACCCCCCAACTCCCCGTCAGAAAGGCCCTGCCTGCACCTGGGGATGGACGAGTCCCGTGTCCCTGGAAACATGTCTTTTCTTCTCCAAGCCAGCCCAGCCCCTGTGAACCCTGAACCTGTAAGGGGGTCTCTGCTCACCTCCTATAAGCCTAGTCTGTCACCTCCAGTGTGTCTGTCTCCTCACTGAGGAGCCACAGCAGAACCCAGGGCCCCAGGGCAGCACCTCTCGTTATGTGCTGTGCTTCTAGTAATATAGCTGAGATCTGATGACCATTCTTATCAGTCTTGTCCCTCTACCCTCTATGGTTTACTAAACCATGTCTTCCAACCTGTCCACGCAGAGTGGATGCTGTGTGTACTTACAAATAAGAAATAATAACACTGTCAGGCAGGGCTGTTTCATTTCAAAGTGTTTACTATGCTCCTCCAGCTCGCTGAGCTGCCTCTCAACGTGGCCACCTCCTCCAAGAAGCCTTCCCTGGTGTCCCCAGCTGCAGCCTCTCCCTAGGGCATTCCTCTTCCCTCTTCCTCACACACAGCTCCATTTTGATCACAGCTTTTCTACAAACCTGTTGTCAGAGGACCTTGAAAGTGTTTACCACCCCTCCGTCTAATAACTGAACTTAAAATTCTGCTGACGATAGAGCTCAATCCATCCACCTCTAACTGCTGTTGAAAACAGATGGCCATGTTTGTCCCTGCCCTGCTGGCCCTTCGCGGGCTCATGGCCATTCCCCAGAAACTACAGACAGCGGTTCCACCTGTGGGCCTCGCAGTGCCCTGTCTCTGTATTGGTCTGGACTTGGAAACACATTTGTTCAAAGCAATTAGAGATGAGTTCTCAGCATCTCTCACCCAACTCAGCCTTCAATATCTTCCTAACCCGCCTCTGTTGTACCCTTTTCAGTTTGGAGATCAATGTCTAGATAGAGAAGACGGAAACCAAATGGAAACTGATAAGCTCTGCTTTCTCTTGCTGACAGCCCAGCTCTCAACAGCGGCTGGCTCTGGCCCTCTCCCCCTGCTTGCCCCTCTCGCCCCCACAGGTGCCCCGGGGCACCTCCGCCACACTTTCCACATGCACTGACGCCATGCGCCCACAGCTCTCTTTGCTCCCCAGTCGTGGGCAGGGGCCCAGCCTAGAACCAGCCACACAGTGCATGTTCCATAACTAAGATGAACATACTGCAAAGCCCTTTACAAGCTCGGCATCACCCATAGCCTCAGCTCCTTCTGTCGCTGCTCCCAGAGATCTGTGGAATCGTTGTAAATTTGGCCCTCCTCTTCTGCCCACCTGCCTGCCCTATCTGGTCTCTGACGGGAGCAGAGGCCAGTTGCGGGAAGGGCCGAGCTACCGGCAAGAGGAAGCCAGAACGCTGTCCGCCCAGCACCCTCAGACTAACCGCCCTGAGGCCTTCCAGTGTGGGCCAGTTGAAGAGGGAGTAATCCAGCTCTTGCCCCTCCAGCCATGAAAACAACGCCCAGAGGCAAGGAGAGGTCGAGGCCCGGGGGTCCTCAGGGAGAGAAGAGCCAGGGCCTGAGGACAGACCAGACTCTCCACATGGCCTGATGAGTCCCTGCAGGGAAGGGGTCCTAAGGTTGGTGCTGTGAAGACAACTTTCTGCCACTTCTACCTGCTGGCCCACTCTGCAGGACACAGACTGTCCACTGCTCTGTCCCAGCCGTTACCACACCCTGCTCCCTGGTTATTCAGACCTCAGTCCCAGCAATTTCTTCTTCTTTTCCCATCTTTGACTTACTCGGCAAACCTGCCCACTAATATCCTTCCTCTGTCACACCTGCTGCCTTTCACGGAACAAGCTTTTGAAGTTTGATACTTCCTCCTATCCAGAGTTTCTTCTCTCTCCCCTAATCCACTCACCAGGCTCTTGAGTTACATCTACCTTTTCAGAATCTTTTTCCTCCTAGTTGAGTCTTGGGATTCCTCTCCGCTCATCTTATCCAGACTGAAGAACAGCGCAGCATCCCACAAGCAGAGACCAGCTGGCGATCATAACCACACGTGGGCCACAGCTCCTGCATGGAGGCTGCGGGCAGCACAGCTGGTGAGGTCCATGGAAGGCCCCAGCTCCGTGGCCTGCGGGTCAGGGCATGTTCCGGCTCACGCAGGAGTCCTAAGCGCCACATAGGATGTGATTTCCACGGGAAAGCTCATTCTAGGCTCCTAATAACAATCTTTTGGAAAAGACGCTTTTATAATCAGGGAACTGCTTGCATTTGGATGACTTGTTCAATTAATTTTAATTTAAAATAATGCCACGGGGTCGGCCCAGTGGCGCAAGCGGTTAAGTGCGCGCGCTCCACTGCAGTGGCCTGGGGTTCACCGGTTCGGATCCCGGGCGCACACCAACGCACTGCTTGTTGAGCCATGCTGTGGTGGTGTCCCATATAAAATAGAGGAAGATGGGCACGGATGTCAGCCCAGGGCTGATCTTCCTCAGAAAAAAAGAGGAGGATTGGCATTAGATGTTAGCTCAGGGCTGATCTTACACACACACACACACACACACACACACACACACACACACAAAATAAATAAATAAATAAAGTAATGCCACATTTCCAAACAACGTCATCTCTTTCTTAAAATGTTTGTTTTTACTAAACCTCGTATCTAAAGAAATAACAACGTAAACCTATGAAAATGAATCTCCAAGGATTAACACCCCCAAACATATGGAAAACCAAGTGCTCAGACACATGCGTGCACGCACGCGCGCGCACACACACACACACACACAGTCTTCAGATTAGAGACCTCTCAGGCGTGACCGTCCTTTGGCAGATCAGGACTGTGCTGACCTATGCCCCCGAGGACAGCCCCGTCACCCACACTTGCGGGTGTAAGAGGGGAAGGAAAGTGCCTTGGCTGGTGTGGGTCCCACCGGGCCAGCAGATTCAGGTGGCAAGAGACTTCTGGATTCTGTGCTGGTAACACAGCCATGCTGCAACTCTTAAGTCAAATCCTCCCCGGGAAGGATGGCTTAAACAAACTGAATAGCCTCTTCTGGGAAAGCAGCCAAGAAGGAAAATAGACTGTATTTTAAATCAAAAGACAAAGCTCTCAGATTTATTTTAACCTCTTAGTTGATCTGAAATTGAATGTAATTTTACTATGCTTAAAAGAAAAAAATTCCTAATATTCTTCCTCTAGAAGGTCATAAAGCTATACCATGAAAGAGCAGACCAGGCCAAGGCCAAGATTACAAACAAATATATACATTTAAATGACAAAGACATGTAAATAATACTTTATTATTTGTCACTGGATATCTGGTATGACAGGAAACTTTGTCCACCTGTGAGAAACTGTCTCCTGAAACAAGGAATCCTACACAATTCATTTTTAAGGTTGAAAAAATAGGAAATTCAGAGAAGTGATGAAAAGCTATTTAAAAGAAAATAGGAAAAATCAGATGCTACAGGGTAAATCTCCTAATTTATTTAAAATTATTTGTGCCATCAAAATAACTAAAAAAAAAGCACCATGAAACAGCCTGATTTGCATTAGGAGGTCTATACCTGGCTTGAAATCAAGGAATCTTCATATATTCTCCAAATTTTAAATAGAAACTCTCCATTTTTCCTCTATGTGTGATAGTGTCTAATCATAATAAATGTAGTTTGTTGTGCACAGTCTCTATGGACCTCCTTTTTCATCCCAAATATTAGTAAAAGTATCAAAGCGAGCCTACAACCTGGAATTGAAGCTGACACACGAAAGGCAGGAGAGAAAGAGGGCATCTATCAACCAGTGACCACAAGACAGCCACTCCATACAGACCCAGTCCACACCACACAATAACCCTACAAAACATATATTATTATTACTGTTTCCATTTTACAAATTAGGAAACCAAGACTCAGAAGTTAAACTTAACACATCACAGCTACAAAATGATGGAACCATAACTCAAACCCAAGTCTCTCTCTTCCCAAATCTCTGTTCCTTCCACTGTGGCTGACAACTCACTTTTAAGTGGGTGAAATTTAAGCGAAGCACCAAAAAGCAACCGCACACGTCCATGCAGGTCCCACATGCCCCTGGCAGGCACCCTCCAGTGGCGCCAGCCGTGGCCCAGCCTCCCCGACCTGTCCCAGTTGCTGGCATAATGGAGTCTCTGAGTTGAGGATGCAGGTTCCTCTCTTGAACGCTGACATCATATGTTGGAGTCAGAAGGAACCAGGGATGTTCTCTCTCCACACGTGTCATAATCTCTTCATTAAAACCCCTAACGTCCAGCCATAGCTGACGAGTCTCCAACAATGAAGAGCTCGTTGTTTCAAAAGAAGCTGGTTCACAGAACAGCTGGAATTGTTGGCCCAGGCCTCCTTACACAGCAACAAAAACCGTTTCCCTATAACTTCCACTCTCGGGAGTCTCAAATAAAAAGAAAAAAACTAGTCTTCAGCCTCTTTTGTATGGCAGCCTTTCAAGTATTTGGGCATCACAGTCCCATTTCCCCCTTCTAAGCCCTTTTGTAAAAACATCCAGTTATTTTAAGTGTTTTTCATCGGACGCTGTTTCTGGCCTCCTCACCATCTGAGTCATCATCATCTGGACCTATTCTAATCTATGAGTATCTCTGAAAACCCTGTGCCCAGACAGGACAGAATACTTCAGGTGTGGCGTGACAGCACAGAGGGCACTGGATGCTATCTGAATGGTTTTGGATGCTGTATTTCCACTAATAAGCTCAGGATAATCCAGTTTTAATAACTCTCTCATACTTTTAGCTACTGACCTAATCTAAGTCCTCAGTTTTGCTTTCTTACTTGTTGGAATGCGGGAAGGACAATGGAAGACTCGTTTCTTAATGCTGGCTAGGGTGCAAGGAAATCGGCCCCCTCTAGAAGACAATTTGGAAATTAATATAACAATTCCTTAAGCACATGCATTGCCATTGACCCCACAATTTCACTTTTAGGAATTTATTGCAAGGAAATAATTAAGGACATGTAAAGATCTCCCTCTAAGGATATTGGCTGGAAACCCTCTACATGTCTTACAATACAGCATAAGTTCAATGAGTTATGGTAATGGATACATTACTGTCATTAAAAATGCTGTAGGAGATGCTTATGGACATGAAGAGGTGTTTATGATATATTACCTAGGAAGAAACAGGTCAAGTACAGCGTGGTACCATATCTGTAAAAATGTCAATGTAAGCAGCTGGTAGGGGCTGCCTGTAGCCTGTCCTGAGCTGTCTCAGGAGGGAGATGGAAGAGGGTGGCCTTCTCCTTGAGAGACTTAGAGAGAACCCCGAAGTGCTGCTGTCGGGAGAGAGGGTCACATGTGGTTGGACTTCTCAGCTAATCCCCAAAATAATCTTTAGCAATGTTACTCCCCTAGTGAATTACTTGGTTATATTTTTACAAGAATTCATGGAAAGACTGAACTTTGAATGTGTGATAATGTGAACAGGACACGTGGACAGAGAGGCCAAAAGGCCCAGGAGCTGACTCAGAAATTATGTCTAGGACTTGAGGCCTCCTGTGCCCGGGCTCAGCACACCTGAGAGCACGCAGAGACCAGCTCACCTCAGCCACAGGGGTAAGCGACCCCAGACACAGGCCCAGGAGGAGTCCGGAGGAACATGCAGCGGGAGAGTCACAGTGGTTATTTTCAGGTAGTAGAATTATGTGTGAATATAATTTTATTTTTGCTTATCTGAATTTCTTAAATTTTCTACAATAAACATATTGCTTGCTTTCAAAAAGATGCTTCCCTAAAGATGCTCAGAGCCACTTATTTTCCTAATAACGACACTGTGCAGACCCCTGGGCCCCAGGCCCGAGGCACAGCGAGCTATGTGGAATTAGCTGCGCCACAGCCACCACACAGTGCTACCCAGACGATGCGGCACGCAGGGTACATGTGCGTAGAGATACAGTGGAAGAGTGTTCCATCTTAAGAAGGAAGGGAACTCTGACACATGCTACAGCATGGGCGAACCTTGAGGACCTACACTAAGTGAAATAAGCCAGTCACAAAAAAACAAATATTGTATGATTCTCACTTATATGAGGTGCCTAGAGAAGTCCAATTCATAGAGACAGAAAGTAGAATGGTGGTAGCCAGGGGCTGGGGGGAGGGGAGAATGGGGAGTTAGCGTTTAATGGGGACAGAGTTTCTATTTGGGAAGATGAAAAGGCTCTGGAGATGGATGGCGGTGATGGTTGCAGAACAATATGAATGTATTCAATGCCACTGAACTGTACACTTAAAAAGAGTTAAGATGGTAAATTTTATGTTATGCGTATTTTACCACAATTTTTTAAAAAACGCACAATGCCAGAACCCATTAAATCCCTGAGAAGGAGAAAAGGTCAGGGGAGCACTTCTCCCCGACTCTGCAGCAATGCTGAACAAATACACTAAGTGGTTCATCTCATCCTCTTCCAGCAGGCGGGAAGTAGAAAAGCTAAAAGGCTTCTGTTCACATCAGTAGCAATTCCCAGCTGGGATTTAAGTTCTATTATGCATTTCACCATTCCCATTTCATTCGTCTTTAAGCGAACATGAGCAATGTCTGTTTTGAGAAATCAACTGTCTCAGGTAATGAAGCGGCAGCAGGTGGGGGGGCAGGATGAAGACACAGCCGAGGACGGGAGGGACCTTCCAGAGAATCCGAAACTTAATTAGGACTCTCCTTTCTCAACTCTCTCCCTACCCATTTCTCTCCAAGGCCTGCCCCCTTACACGAGGTCACTAATGAACACAAGAATGACGCTATGGTTTCATAAACGCAAAACCAAAATCTGCTCTCAAAGGCCGTGTCGTCTCAAGGATGAGTGCTCCCTGACACCAACCTCCATCCACCGCTGTCCTCAAAGACAGACCTCGGCCTTTCAGCCCTGGCTGGTCTCTGTTCCTTTACAGGTCCTTCTGCATCACTGGCTATCCTGCCAGCTAGTCTCACCAGTCGGATTTAGAGATGCTGAGGAGACAAGAGGAGAGGACGCAGGAGGGAGAATTACTGAGAGAAACTAATTTACCAAACCAAAGGGCTTTTTCCACACCCAGGGAGACAAAAAGATAAAATTCATCTCCATCAGATACATTTTCAAAAGACATTGATGAATAAATACTCTGTTTGAAAAAACACTTTGAAAATCGACATTGGAAAAAGACACTCAGTGGTTCCAAATGGAAAACATGATGCTGAGGTAGAAGCAATGGTCATGGAATCTAAGGGCAAAAGTCCTTCCACTCTAGACCTGAAATCTGGTATGAGGGCGGTGGACAATGAAGATGGATTCTTACTCCACCTACAAGATAGTAAGATTGGTGGTCCTGATCTAGGAAGAGAGGTTAAAAGGAAATGGAAAGACGGAGAGTTAAAACAACAGAATCAAGGGGTCTTAGAGCTACAAAGTGTCTCTGTTTTACAGATAAGGAAAATGAAACTGCAAATATTCACTGACTTTTCAAAGGCCGAATAACTGGTGGCAGGGCTGAACCCTGAGCCCTGATCCCCAGCTCCCAGGCTGATGTCCTCGTCCTCAATCCCTGTGCTTCTCAAAGACAGCTCTCATACTCCAGTTCCTGTGCCAGTATTTCAGAAATGGGAAAGAAACTGAGAAGCAGATGTGAGGTGTGCTATCCTAACATGTTCAGGAGTTCAAGAATCTTGCAGCTCCTCCTCAACTTCTGTTAAGCAGTAGCCCTAGAAGAATACATCCAACTTAAGAACATGAGCTGCCATCTCCCCGGAGCTGGTGGCCTCCTTAGGAGCAGCGAGGGGTAAGCAGGATTCTCCTGGAGAGCATGACCACAGCCTTCTCTGTAAGGCACCAGGAAACCCACCCCACAGGGGAACAAATCAACTGCTCCTTCCTTTCTTTAGCCAATTTGCTGTGAACTATCTGACATTTGAGCTGCCTGCGACCCAAGCGAGGTGTAGCTATAAGAAGGGAAATGTAGGGCCGGCCCCGTGGCTTAGCGGTTAAGTGCGCGTGCTCCGCTACTAGCGGCCCAGGGTTCGGATCCCGGGCGAGCACTGACGCACTGCTTCTCCAGCCATGCTGAGGCCGCGTCCCACATACAGCAACTAGAAGGATGTGCAACTATGACATACAACTATCTACTGGGGCTTTGGGGGGGGGAAGGAGGAGGATTGGCAATAAATGTTAGCTCATAGCCGGTCTTCCTCAGCAAAAAGAGGAGGATTAGCACGGATGTTAGCTCAGGGCCGATCTTCCTCACAAAAAAAAAGGGGGGGGAATGTAGGATTCACTAAGTGATCCCTGAACTTAGGGAGCTTTGACAGAAGAATTCCTGGCCAGCATTACCAGTGTAAGGTCAAAAGCAAATCACTTCACAACCACGCCTGGTCTCAACTGATAACAACGGGACCCAAGTTAAGTAAAACGAAAAATCACGCCGACCAGATAGAGCTCTCACCCTAATTTCGAGACTTCCTTTATGGACTGGGTTTCGACCGAAGAACCTAGAGAGGAAACCGTGGGTCTCTAAAAGGCAAACACGGTGGATCTGAGTTGTTGATGAATACAGTTGCTGGTGTTCACTCTGGCAGTTCTGCTCCTGCACGCTGCTCATGAAGCCCTCCTAAGCCAGGCTCCGGCTCTGCAGGACTTGGCCTGCGCTCCTCAAGCCCCAGGAATTTACTGCTGAACACAGAAGACCGAGCTCCCAGCAGAAAACGAAGGCCAGGACCCCAGCCTCAGGCCTCCTGTCTGTGATAGCCACTCTGCTGGTGTACCTTACTGAAATTCCAGACTCTACGCCAAAGTAGGGTGGGCTGGGAGAAGAAATTAAGTAAAAATGATAACCTGGGCTTTTGTGGCCACAGCCAACCCAAGAGCAGTGGTCTCCAAAGTGGGGCCACACCAGACAATCTTCTGGGGTATAAAAAGAAAATAGTAGACATTTTCAAGTACTTTTCCTAATCCTTTACAATATCTTATTTAAATATG
Organism: Ceratotherium simum simum; assembly: GCF_057802395.1. Taxonomy (NCBI): domain Eukaryota; kingdom Metazoa; phylum Chordata; class Mammalia; order Perissodactyla; family Rhinocerotidae; genus Ceratotherium; species Ceratotherium simum. The sequence continues at coordinate 22,155,537 of NC_141905.1, read as the reverse complement.
CTTTAGAATGTATCAGTGGATTAGCATGGTACTATGTGTGTAATTTATGAGTATTTTAACATATATGAGGGAGGATGATCTGTGCTCAAAATACTTTTGCTCACAGAGTATATGGTCAAAAAAATTGGAGGCTGTTGCCTGGGGGCCTCACTGCTATCTTAGATCTGGCTCCTTCATCTGTCAGTGGGTTTTGTGAAAGACACCAGGCTCCTATACGCGGCTCAGAGCCGCCTCCTCCCACCCATCTGCCTACAACTGCTAGAGATCCAACACCTAGAACACCGGAAGCGGCTGAGCTTCCTAACAACCCACTTACACAGTGGAAAGTGCTGTGACAAGTGGTTCCTTGCGTACCACAAAATTCTAGCTGTGTACATCATTCTTGGGGAAAATATATTTCTTAACCATAACAAAATAATTTCTAAAGGAAAAAATCATGTGTATGCTGGTTTAGTAAGAAAAAAGTTTCCAACAAAAAAGGAAAACAAAGTCCTTTGGCAAAATAAAAGGACATAATACATTCATCAAAAGCTATTAATAATAACTCAAAAAACGAGGAAAATCAGTACATTCCTATCTCTTTGAAGATAGGACAATCAACTGTATAACAGTTAAGAATATGAAAGCCAGGGCCAACACCACACTGAATTCATTTTAACTATAGCGTAACTCTTAATAGTCACATCTAGTGTACACCCTGAAGATGGCTTCTCTCTCCCTCTCCATATATGCCTTAAAATCCACTAGAACACTTGGTTTTTTTAATAGAAGACAATCCACAGGAAGTCTCTCATTAATCCACACAGCAGAAGTATATCCTACTATAATAAAAGAGGCTTATTAGCTAACTATTCTATTCAGAGGCTCCCTACTGCATGGGTAATGCCTATTTTACATAGGAAGGAACTGGGGCTCAGGGCTTCATGACTCACCCAGGAGTTAAGGAAGAAGAAAGGGGGCAGACCTAACAGAGACATCTAACGCATACAGATGGCACACTCCCACTCACCCAGGAGTTAAGGAAGAAGAAAGGGGGCAGACCTAACAGAGACATCTAACGCATACAGATGCACGCTCCCACTCACCCAGGAGTTAAGGAAGAAGAAAGGGGGCAGACCTAACAGAGACGTCTAACGCATACAGATGCACGCTCCCACGTCTAGTGCAGCTGGGACAATGGAGAGGGCGTGGACAAAGGAGGGTTCGTACTCCCCAGGATGATGCTTGTCCAACCTCAGTAAGAAACATGAACATACAAACTCTGTCACTATCACACAAATTTCATAAACCAAATTCTGGTTTCCAGTCCAGCATGTAAGCAGCTTGGAAGTCATCACTCTATTCTAACAACAAGTACAAAGCTGAATGGCTGAAAAATCAATAGCCCTTCTTAGATCCCTCAGAGAAGTGAGGTCATATGGCAAAATGCTGCTCCAAAACTCGGAGAGACCAAGACCAACAGGTGAACATAGAGAATCACAACTTATCAGAATAGCAACCTCTGCAGGAACCAGCGCCCAGATAGCAAAACCTGAACTCCAAGTGATGAACTGCTGGAGGCTCACTGTGGACAAGCCTGAGAGATAAAAACTCCAGTGGGGACAGTCACAAGGGGACCCCCACACTTTTGTGAATTTTACTTCCAGGAGCTTACCCAGGTTTCTCACAGTAAATATCGAAGACAGATTCCCTTATTCTTCCAGCAGAGGGAGGGGAAAAGGAACCATTTTGAAATAGGCCAGAGCACTCTGTCGTTAACAAGGCCCGCTCTCAAGAGAAACTATTTTACCAGAGCCTAACCAACCCGGAGGAAAAAAATGCCCGACTCCAGTCTGCCCTAGCCTTCCACATGGGGGAAGGAAAATACTCAATTCCAGTAGACTCTAGTCATTCTGTCCTGCCTAAGTGGGAGAAAAACTGAGAAGCACTTGTGAAGTTCACAGCCCAAGGGCACAGGCTCACTAAAAGACAGAGGCCTATCATATAACTATAGAATGCTTCCCCTCCCCTCACCCCTTACGACCACATCACTAAAGGCCTATTTACTGGAGCTCCTTTTACCCAGTATATGATATCTGGCTTTTAAGAAAAAATTACAAGGCATACTAAAAGGCAAAAAACACAGTCTGAAGAGAAAGCAAACATCAGATATGGCAGGGATGGTGGAATTCTCATACCAGGAATTTCAACTATATAAATAACTATGATTAAAATGTTAAGAACTCTAATGAAAAAGTAGACAACATGGAAAAACAAATGGATAATGTAAGCAGAGAGATGAAAGTTCTAAGAAAGAATCGTAAAGGGATCATAGAGATCAAAAACACCATAACAGAAATGAGAACGGCTTTGATGCACTCACTAGTAGACTAGACACGGCTGAGGAAAGAATCTCTGAGCTTGAGGAGATGACAACAGACGTTTCCAAATTGAAAAGCAAAGATGCAAAAAGACTGAAAAGAAAACGGAACAGAATACCCAAGGACTGTTGGACAACTACAAAAAGTATAACGTATGTGTAATGGGAATACCAGATGGAGAAGAAAGAAAGAAAGAAATAGAATATTTGAAGCAATAATGACAGAATTTCCTCAAATTAATGTCAGACATCAAATACAGATCCAGGAAGCTCAGAGAACACCAAGCAGGATAAATACCAAAAAACAACAAAAAAACACTATTACCTAGGCATAGCATATTCAAACTGCAGAAAATTAACGATAAAGAAAAAATCTTGAAACAAGATAAGAGGGAAAAAACAGCTTTAGAGAAACAAAGATAAGAATTACATCCAACTTCTCCTCAGAAACCATGCAAGCAAGAAGAGAGTTGAATGAAATAACTAAAGTGTTGAGAGAAAAAAAATCACCAAACTAGAATTCTGTACCTTGTGAAATTAATCTCCAAAAGTGGAGGAGAAATAAACACATTCTCAGAAACGAAAATTGAGGGACTCTATTACTAGTAGACCTGGCTTGCAAGAAATGTTAAAAGAAGCTCTTCAGAGAGAAAGAAAATGACATAGGCTAGAAACTCAGATATTTTCCTTAAAGAAAGGAAGAGCCTAAGAGATGGAATAAGTGAAGGTAAAATAACTTCAATTTTTCTTATTCTTAATTGATCTAACAGTTAACAGTTTTTTCAAAATTATAATAGCAACAATGTATTCGATTATGTATGCTTATATATTATATATATTCTTACATATATGTGAAATGAATGACAGCAATGATACAAGGGATAGGAGGGAGGAATTAGTAATATTTTGTTATAAGATACTTGTGCTGTGAAGCAGGATAGTGTTATTTGAAATTAGACTTGGATTAGTTGTAAATGCATACTGCAAACTCTAGGGAAACCACTAAAAAAAGTAGAAAAAGAAGAGAAAAATGGAATCATAAAATGCTCAGTTAAAACTATAGAAGGCATAAAAAGAGTGGAAGACAAAATAAGAACAAGAGCAAGGAATAGAAAAGAATAACAATTATGATAGATATTAATACAACTATATTAATAAACACCTTAAATGTCAATGGTCTATACACACCGATTAAAAGACAGAGATTGTCAGAGTGGATCAAAAATCAAGACCCAACTAACTATATGCTGTCTATAAGAAATCCACTTTAAATATAAAGACACAGAGATTAAGAGCAAAAGGGAAGGAGAAAGAGATACCATTTTAAAGATTTTATTTATTTATTTTTTTCCCCCAAAGCCCCAGTAGATAGTTGTGTGTCATAGCTGCACATCCTTCTAGTTGCTGTATGTGGGACGCGGCCTCAGCATGGCCGGAGAAGCAGCGCGTCGGTGCGAGCCCGGGATCCGAACCCGGGTCGCCAGCAGTGGAGCGCGCTCACTTAACCACCAAGCCACGGGGCCGGCCCCAAGAGATACCATTTTAATACTAATCAAAAGACAGTGAGAGCAGCTACATTAATTTCAGACTGAGCTGACTTTAGACCAAGGAGAGTTATCAGGGATAAAGACGGGCAACACATAATGATAAAAAGGTCAATTCTTCAAGATAACATAACGATTCTTAATGTGTAAGCACCTAACAACGGAGCATCAAAATACATGAGACAAAAACTGATAGAACTGTGAGAAACAGATAAAGCCACTATTATAGTTGGAGACTTCAAGACTCCTCTATCAGAAATGGACAGATCCAGCACGAAGAAAATCAGTAAAGACATAGCTGAACTAGACAACAACATCAATCAACTGGATATAATTGACATCTATAGATTACTTTATCCAACAACTGCAGAATACACATTCTTCTCAAGCTCACACAAAACCTTCACCAAGACACCACGTTCTAGACCATAAAACACACCTTAAAAAATTTAAAAGAATAGAAATTATACAATGTCTGCTCTCAGACCACAATGGAACTAAAAATCAATACAGAAAGATAGCTGAAAAATACCAAAATACTTGGAGATAAAACAACATACTTCTAAATAACACATGGGTCAAAGAACAAACTCAAGAAAAATTTAAAAATATTTTGAACTAAATGAAAATGGCAATACAACATCAAAATTTGTGCAATGTAGTCAAAGTAGTGCTTGGAGGGAAACTTACAGCATTGAATGAAATATGAGATAAGAAGAAAGATCTAAAATCAATCATCTAACATCCCACTTTAGGAAACTAGAAAAAGAAGAGCAGATTAAATCCAAAGTCAGCAGAACAAAAGAAATAATAAAAATTAGAGTAGAAATCTATGAAATAGAAAAAAAAGGAAATCAACAGAAAAAAAAATCTGGTTCTTGGAAAAGATCAATAAAATCAATTAAGCCTTTAGCCAGGCTAACTAAGAAAAAAAGAGAAAACACACAAATTACAAATATCAGAAACGAAAGAGGGGATATCACTACAGATCCCATGGACATTAAAAGGAGAATAAAAAATATTATGAATATCTCTATGCCTGCAAATTTGATGACCTAGAGGAATGGACCAATTTCTTGAAAGACACAATCTCCCAAAACTCAGACAAGAAGAAATAGACAATTTCAATAGGCCTTTATCTATTAAAGAAATTAAATCAATAACTATTAACCTTCCAAAACAGAAAGCACCGGACCCAGATGGGTTCATTAGTGAATTCTGCCAACCATTTAAGGAAGAAATTATACTAATTCTCTATAATCTCTTCCAGAAGATAGAAGCAGGGGGAATACTTCCTAACTCATTCTATGAGGCCAGCACTACCCTAACAGCAAAACCAGACAAAGATATTACAAGAAAAAAAAATTACAAACCAATACTTATGAATATAGATGCAAAACTCCTCAACAAAATATTAGCAAATATAATTCAACAATGTATAGAAAGAATTATATACCATGACCAAGTAGGATTTATCCCAGGTATGCAACACTGGTTCAACATGTGAAAATCAATTAATATAATCTATCACATTAAGAGGCTAAAGAAGAAAAATCACCTCATCATATTAATAGATGCAGAAAAAGCATTTGATAAAATCCAACACCCATTCATGATAAAAACTCTCAGCAAACTAGGAACAGAGGGGAAACTTCTTCAACTTGATAAAGAACATCTACAAAAAAACCTACAGCTAACATCATACTTAATGGTGAGAAACTAGAAGCCTTCCTGCCAAGACCAGGAATTAGGAAGGCAAGGATGATGCCTCTCACCACTCCTTTTCAACACTGTACTAGAAGCACTAGCTAATCAAATAAGACAAGAAAAAGAAACAAAAGGTATAAAATAGACTGGGAAGGAAGAAATAAAACTGTCTTTATTCACAGATGACATGATTGTCTATGTAGAAAATCTGAAAGAATCAACAGAAAACTCCTAGAACTAATAAGTAATTAGTACATGTGCTGCCAAAGCAAGCTTGGAATTAATAATTAAAGCAAGGTTGCAGGATACAAGGTTAATACACAAAAGTCAATTGCTTTCCAATATGAACAATGAACAAGCGGAATTTGAAATTAAAAACAGAATACCATTTACATTAGCATCCAAAAAAATGAAATGGTTTGGTATAAATCTAACAAAATAGGCACAAAATTTGTATGAGCAAAACTTTAAAACTCTGCTGAAAAAAATTTAAAAAGAACTAAATAAATGGAGAGATATTCCATGTTCACAAGTATGAAGAATCAATATTGTCAAGATGTCAGTTCTTACCAACTTGATCTATAGATTTAACACAATCCAAATCAAATCCCAGCAAGTTATTTTGTAGGTATCAACAAACTGATTCAAATTTATATAGAGTAGCAAAAAACCCCAAACAGCCAACACAATATTCAATGGGAAGAACAAAGTTGGAGGACTAACTCTATCCAACTTGAAGACTTAATATAAAGCTAAAGTAATCAAGATAGTGTGGTACTGGTGAAAGAAAAGACAAACAGATCAATGGAACAGAACAGAGAGCCCAGAAATAGACCCACACAAATATAGTCAACTGATCTTTGACAAAGGAGCAAAGGCAACACAATGGAGCAAAAACAGCCTTTTCAACAAACAGTACTGGAAGAACTGGATATCCACCTGCAAGAAAAAAAATAAATAAATCTAGACACAGACGTTACACTCTTCTCAAAAATTAACTCAAAATGGATTATAGACCTAAATATGAAACACAATACTATAAAACTCCTAGAAGATAAGATAGGAAAAAACCTAGGTGACCTTAGGTATGGTGATGACTTTTTATATACAACATCAAAGGCATGATCCATGAAAAAGCTGATAAATCTAAACTTCATTAAAATTAAAATTTTCTGCCCTGGGAAAGACACCATCAAGAGAAGGAGACGACAAGCCACAGACTGAGAGAAAATATTTGCAAACGCCATAACTGATAAAGGAATGTTATCCAAAATATACAAAGAACTCTTAAAACAAAACAATAAGAAAATGAGCAATCCAATCAAAAGATGGGCAAAAAGACCTGAACAGACTCCTCAAAGAAGATAAACAGATGGCAAATAAAAATATGAAAAGATACTCAATATCATATGTCATTAGGGAATTGCAAATTAAAACAACACAGATACCACTTCCAATCTATTAAAATGGCCAAAATCAAAAACACTGCCAACACCAAATGCTGTCGAGGATGTGGAGCAAAAGGAACTCTGATTCATTGCTGCTGGGAATGCAAAATGGTACAGACACTTTGGAAGATAGTTTGGCAGTTTCTTACAAAAATAAACATATTCCTACCACAGGATCCAGCAGTCTCCCTCCTTGGTATTTACCCAAATGAGGTGAAAACTTATGCTCACACAAAAACCTGCACACAGATGTTTATAGCAGCTTTATGCATCATTGCCAAAACTTGGAAGCAACCAAGATGTCCTTCAGCAAGTGAAAGGATAAATAAACTGTGGTACATCCAGACAATAGAATACTATTCAGTGATTAAAATACAAACATGCTGGGCTGGCCCAGTGATGCAAGCGGTTAAGTGCGCGCGCTCCGCTGCAGCAGCTCGGGGTTCGCCGGTTTGGATCCCGGGCGCGCACCGAAGCACCGCTTGGCAAGCCATGCTATGGCTGCGTCCCATATAAAGTGGAGGAAGATGGGCACGGATGGTAGCCCAGGGCCAGTCTTCCTCAGCAAAAAAAAAGAGGAGGATTAGGAGATGCTAGCACAGGGCTGATCTTCCTCACAAAAAAAAAAAAACAAAAACAAAAACATGCTACCAAGCCATGAAAAGATATGAAGGAACCTTCAATGCACATTACTAAGTGCAAGAACCCAACGTGAAATGGCTGCAGACTGTATGATTCCAATGATATGACATTTTGAAAAAGGCAAAACCACGGAGACAGTAAAAGGATCAGTGGGTGCCAGGGATTGGGGGAGGGAGGGATGAATACAGAGGATTTTTAGACCAGTGAAACTACTCTGTATGATACTGTAATGGTGGATTCATGTCATACGTTTGTCAAAACCCACAGAATGTACAACACCAAGAGTGAATCCTAATGTAAAATGGACTCTGGGTCACTACGATGTATCAATAGTGGTTCATTAACTGTAACAAATGCACCACTCTGGTGGGGGATGTCAGACAGTGGGGGAGGCTGTGCATGTGTTGGGGCAGGAGGTATACGGAAATCTCTGTATTTTGTGCTCAGTTTTGCTGTGAACCTAAAACTGTTCTAAAAAATAAAATCTATTAAGAAAATTTGTGAACTAATACATATCATCCTGTCTTTTCTATTTTTTCTTTCAACAAATTTTAGTCACCTCCCAGTGAACTTACTTCATTACGTACTAATGGGCCACTAAGCAAGTCAGCAAAACACTGTTCGAGGGCAGTCTCCAGCTGCCCTATGAAATCCATTCTCTACCCCACAGGCCACATGCTCCAAATGTCACATTCAGCTTGTTCACAATTAGTGGGCAAGATGACTTCCTGACCACCAGCCACCAGCCCAAGGCTGGACTGGCCGCTGTGGGCTGCTGCGGTACCTGGAGGGAGGGTCTCCATGCTTTGTGCTTTCTCATCCCCGTTGCTGTGATGAAGGTCTTTCTTTTTAATTGGGTCAATTTCATTCCAGTCCTCCTAGGGGGAAGAAAAACACCAAATGAGTCGATTGGTTCTTCAAGCACACCTTCATTCATCAGTTCAATAAACACTGAGTCTTATGATGCCAGTGGGCCCTGGGGATGTAATGAGAGAGAATTCCCATCTCCAGGACCTGCATCCCAGAACTTCTCCGGGTGGTAGAGGTGCAAGGGGAGAAAAGCACGGGAGTGACCTTTTCCAAGAAAGGATTTGCATTTCTCTCTTCATTTTATATTTGTATTGCATATCTATGGGAAGGAAATAGTCTGGAAACTCCCATGGCTTTGAGGATCTGTGAAGGTGGAGAAGGGAGATAGGAAAAGTAGATTAAATAAAATAATTCAATAGTGGTTAAATTAAAGCCATTAAAATCAGGGTAGCTCTCAAGACATCTTAGATGGTGTAAGGACATCCTAGGACCCTATGGCCCCTTTGAGGCCTCCTCAGAGGCTGTTAAATGATTTGTTTAATTCCACTGAATAACAGCGGAGGGAGAGGAAAGGACCCGCCAAGCTTTTCCTAGGGCTTACTCTAATAAGACTGCCAATGGAACAGAGCTGCAAATTAAGGGCTTAATGTGAAACCAGAATAAGATATAAACTGGCAGAATTTATTCAACTCATCATCTGTGCAAACGATTTACTCTAATATACCAACATTAAATCAAACTAAATAACAACTCCATGACCACAGATCTAAATATATTTTTCAACCACTTGGAATCTGATTTCTGTGAATAAAATAAGAAAGGTTTCTGTAGTAACCCAAATCAGAAATATCCTGTGGCTACTAAGTCTCACATAGACTTCTGTGAGCCAAACATTGTCAACTGGCCATTTTCCTGAGCAGATGCTATTAGGATGATGTGCAGCATTAAGCCCTCCCTGAGGGGAGACCCAACCAGTTCTGTATGGGTTTGTTAGCTGGCGTTCCTCCAGATCAGGCTGCACGCTGTGCAAAAGCTAACCGCTGGAGACACTGTGGCTCTTCAAAATGTAAAGCGAGAGCTGCAAGATGGGTAATCCTCAGGGGCTGGGCCAAATATACATTTTTTCCCAAAAGCAACTTGCTCCACCAATAATCTGCATTTCTACTCAAAAGGACAGTCATTAAAGAGAAACCGTGGCTTAACTTCCTCCCTCTAGAGGCCAGTTTTTCAACTTCAGTTGCTTCTGTAGTGAAGTGATACAGCTGCGTTTATCCCATCAGGGCCATCACGGAAACCATGGGCGGGGGCACCCGGGGAGGAAGACGCCACTGCAGACACAGTGGGCTAGTGAGAGGAACCACCCTGTGGTCCTAGCTTCAGCCACCACTGCAGGGCATTCCTCAGGCCTTGAAGTGCCCCAAGTACTGGGACTTTTGAAGATCTTACCCCACATTGTAACAAATGTATGAAAACGCATCTGCATCCCAGTTTAAATATTTTTTTGCTGCAAAAAAAAATTGAAAGATATTTATAATTTGGCTTTGGGGATTATTTGGTTATAAATAAACTTTCAATTTACTATTGGCAATGACTTCATAGCAATCTTGGCAAATGCATAGGAGTAAGAGAATCGAACCTACTAACTGCCTTTACGATATCAGGAAATATGTGTGAATACTCAATTCAGCAAGTAATGAAGTTACCAGAGTCACACTGTGTAGACTTTCAATTAAGCATTACTAATTTTTATTTTGTAGCTTGCTTGTAGCATTTTGTGGCTAATCACTTTTTTCCTGCAGGCATTTGGCCTACTACATACACCGGCTAATGGATCAAACCATTTCACCTTGTACTCAAATAAAATCAAAAGTGAATGTTGCCATTTCATTTCATTCAGTGGGGCCAGTGACTTTGGTCTTATTTTCTACATGTAAGAATCAAGGCATTATCCGTAGTGTTCACGAAATCAGCATCCACAAGTCAACCATCAATGTTTTCTCAGAAAACAAACGTTTCCTTCTTCTCACAAACCAGATTGGCTAGTCCATGTGTAACATTCCTCAACCTCCCTTTCACCTCCCCACCATAAACCAAGGCCGGGGAGGAGGATGTGCTGTATGACTAGGGCATGGCAAAGTCCCAAGCAGGTGAAATAATGCTGAGGGCCATTTATGGAGGCCCACTATGCACCAGGCATTGCACACAGATACTTTCTCATCCCTGCAACATCTTGGCATTTTATAATTCCTATCTTACAATGGGGACACAGAAGATCAGAGAGGGTAAGCAATTTGTCCAGGTTACATAGCAAGTGAAAAGCTCAAACTGGCCTTTATAAATCAGGATGGGGATGGCAGCCCAGGGCTCAGTTTAATCCAAGTTACAAGAGCCTGATTCTCACAATGTCACAAAAATCCCAGGATACATTTCTAGGAGGTCATTCACAAAGGACAGCTTTGTTCTGGACTCCCAAGCCAGAAAGTACAAATTACCATGTTAACTACCCTCTCCTAGAATAAAATGACGAGGCAGAGGAAGAAAAGGAGGAGCCACCTCAGACACTAACACTCTTTACTAGGTGCCAAGGCCCAATAACCTGTGCACACATTAACCCTCCTGACAATGCTAGTACTACCCCCATTTTACTGATGAGGAAGCTGAGGCCCTGGAAGTTTAAGTAATACAAAGTACATAATGAGGGGAGATTCGAACCCCAGGGAATTTAGTACTGGAGTCCCTGGTCACAATCACTCCACTGTACTGCCTTTAGATAAAAGATAGCCAAAATGAAAGTAAAACAATGTACAAAAAAAAAAGTAAAACACGGCATTAACTATCTCAGAATCTCAGAATACGTCTGATCACCAAATTCCTGACAGTTCAAGAGGGTTGACTGGATTCACGGGATGAGACATTGCCCAAGTACAACCCACCACCTGTCAACAGCTCACCCTTCCAGACGCTTGCCATTTTCCACTCTCTTCTTGTCACCCTAACCCACAGCCTCTGCTGGATATTAGGCAAGACCCCAGAGATATAGTGGGGACCAGGCAGCTTTTCCCTGGTTGAGTGTACACAGTCTGCACACAGACAAGCATTCGACAATGACAGCACAGAGTCATGCCCTACACAGTGCAAGGGCAGGGACTCCACGCGGAGGGCTCTGAGAAGTCTGTGCATGAGAAGGGACACCTTAGCAGGAATCTGAGGGAGTCAACAATTGACCTGGCAAGGAGAAATGACGGGGGATGGGGGCTCCACTTGGAAGGAACAAAATGAAAGGTAGAAAATAGGAAGCCATGGACGAGGTAAGATATTCTGAGACTTGAGGCTTGTGTTCTGGAAACACCCCTTTGGCTGTGGTGTAGGGAGCAGGCTGGAGGGGGACAAAGGAGAGACCAGGAGGCCATTAGGGCAACGCAGCAATGGAAGGTGGTGAGCTGGCTCCACTCCAGGTCCTAGAGATGCAGAAGGAGACAGGCACAGCCAGGGGATGCCTGGAGGAGGCTGAGAGAAGGAAGAATCAGAGATGGCAGGTTCCTGACTTGAAGATTTCATAGACGAAGTGACATGCAGCAATAACAACACGAGAAAGTTGTTTGGGTGGGGTAAGGAGTGGCGCTAGGAAATCAAGACAAATTTGTTTTGGAAATGCTGAGGTTCCTGCGAGATGCTAAGAGGACGTATCTGGAAAACAGATGGAGACACATGTCTGGAGTTCTGGAAAGGCATGAGGCAATTAAAGCTACTGGTGAGCATGAGAGAGACTACCCAGGGAGGGTGTGAGCCAAGTGAGAACAGGGTCCCAGGGCAGCAGGAGACGCCAACATTTAAGGGACAAGTGGGAAACATCGTGCGTTGGGAAGAGTCCTGGCCTAGGAGCTGGAGCCTGGGGTTCTAGCGCTGGCTTTTGTCAATGACTGTGGGGGTCCGAGGAGGTCGCCTCATTTCTCTAACACCAGGACACTGGGCTAAATGCCTCGAGGTCCCTGTTCGCCCTGGCATTCCCATGTAGCAGACACACTCAGCACTCCATCGGACTTCCTACCTGTTTCACACGTTTGGTATCCAGAAGCATTTCAGGTCCTTTGGGGGCAGGAGGGCTGTGTCACATCTTTTGCACACCCACAGTACCAAGTGTGGTGGGGGACTTACAGTAGTTGCTCAATAATAAATGCAGTTGCAAACAAACCTCTCACCCTACTTACTCAGACTGATTTTACTGGCTTCTCCCACTTCGCAGTGGAAGCTTTTCATTACAACAATCGCCCTCCCATACATTTACATACATTATAAGACTAATTTACACCAGTGGCGGCTCCGTTTAAAAATGGCAATGTACTGAATGCAAATTTATGGAGAAGGCTCTGGTTCCCAGTAACCATTGGTATCCAGGAGGTGCTACCAACTGATTTGTTTGTTTTCTCCGTTAAGAGAAAATGAGGCAGTGACAGATAGGTCCTCTTTTTTGTGACAAGTATAAACTGCTGAGATTAGAGGAGTAATGATGTGGTTTGATGCTGGGTCAAAAGTTGCAGAGAATTCAAAGCCTGTGATCCAGTAAGCCTGCTTTTATTTCCCAGGATGCAGACCCATCTCTGCTTTGTTTCTCCTGCCCTCAAAGGAGGGCGGTTGACACTGAATACATAATGACTAGCTCACAGATAGACAATGCTCAGACAAATGTAGACAAGGGCGGGCTCAGTGTTCTGATGGAAAACTGAATTCTGTCAGGGAAATTTCCAGAGGTCTAGGATTCTCTGCCAACTAAATCAAGAAACATGGAGCAGGGAGGATGCCGTTGTCTTCACTCAACTTGACCATTTGGACCACAGTGTTGGATCATCCACACACAACCTCCAGAAAGACCTAGAGAGCCTCATCTAGGGCCTTGAGATTTTCTCTTCCTTGTTAAACGGCACTTGAGCCAGAGAATGCACACACTAATTCCTGTCCTCCTATTTACTAACTGACCTAAGTTGGTAGCTACCATTATTAGATATTTGAATTTGGTTAGTTTTCATAGTCTAAAAACTCAAGAAATGCACCTTGCCCACATTGTTCTTACAAATGCATACAGCAGAAGCAGACTATTACCTGAAGCACAAATGGAATTAAATCAGGCCAGGAGTGAGATCTGATGGAAATAAATGACTGAGTGACATCTCTTTATCTTCCATAATTAGAGTGCACAGCAGCCAAAATTCATCCTATTTCTAAGTAGATAAAAGAGCAATGACTTTTAACACAATCACATTATTTTCAGAAAAGTAAATCCAATTGGTTGGTTTACTGAATAGTTATAAAAATTAATTAAATATAGGTTTCATTACTATTAAAAGAAAATTATCCATTATATTCCCAATATGAACTGTCTTTTTCAAAATAAGAATAAATAAAAAGTGGGCTTGGCTTTTGCCAGAGACAAAATGTCAGTCGCTTTGGAGGGAGGGACTGTGCTAAGGAGGAGACGGGGCTGTGTAAGCTGCTCCCCAGGTCAGAGGGATGGCGGTAGGAAGGCTGCTGCGGCGGAAGCAGAAGAGATAGCACCAGCTGGTAGAGCAGTCTCTGAAGTACTAATAGTCTGCTATCAACTTGTTAAAGGCACTATTTAGTCCAACCCTTCATTTCCCAGATGAGGAAAGAGATCCAGAAGGGCTAAGTGACATACTGTGTAATCAACTGCCGTAAAACAAATTACCTCAAAACTTAGTAGCTTAAAACAATTAACACTGTTATCTCACACAGCTTCTGAGGCTCAGGAACCTGGATGGTTCTGGCCCATGGTCTCTCATGAGGCTGCAGGCAAGATGTCAGCCAGGGCTGCCATCATCTGAAGGTCTGACCGGGGCTGATGGGCTGCTTGCAAGATTGTTCACTCACATGGCTGTTGGCTAGAGGCCCCAGTTCCTCACCACAGACTCATCCACACGGCTGCTTAAGTGTCCTCACAACATGGCAGCTGGCCTCCCCTATGGTAAGTGATCCGAGAGAGGGGGAAAGCAGGACGGGGGGAGGGGGAGGCAGAGGGAGAGAAGAAGACACTAGGACTCCTTTTATGACCTAGTCTTGGAAATCATACAGTCACACCACCACATTCTATTCATTAGAAGAAAGTCACTATGTCCAGCCTACACTCAAGGGGAGGAGAATTAGACTCCACATTTTGAGAGGAGGACTGTCAAAGAATCGGTGAATATATTCTAAAACCACGACATTTATCAATGCCATAAAACTTGATAGTGGCAGAGATGAGGCCAGAATATGCCAAAGGCAGACAGAACACTGATGTTGTAACAGACAGTTATTCATGTGTGGAGGCTATGAGTGCTGAGAGTCCAAGAGCTGAGTCACAAATCAGGCAAGTCTGTGCAGTAACAATGTCATTTCATCTCACACCGACCTCTTATCCACAGTGCAATATAAAGACTATTACCATCTATGAGAACATGTTTGAACTATGAAAAACCACCAAAAAATATGCTTATACATGTAAAACTAGATAATAAAAAATAAACATATATTGCTAAATCATCAAAGTCTGTCTTCATAAAATTTAAGTGGCTAACATTATATTTGTTAACAAAGACAAAAATACCACTGTGGAAGAAAAAAGAAAATAAATACGTTGTTTTTAATTTCCCCTTACTGAAATACGTTTTGTCACTGTTAAATTATTTTAGCTGACTAGACCATATGCTCAGAGGCAAATGAAGTTACCAAAAATACCACTGGAATGACTACTTGATTCCTTTCTCATCAGTTGTCTACTTTTCACTATCAGTTAACGACTGTTCAGTAATTATCACTACCATAACCAATCCACACAGCAACATTTAAGTTTTTGGAAAAAAAGCCAGGTTGCCAGATCTGTTAAAAAGATGTGATACTTCATATTTCCACAGCCCATTTCTTAAGAGCACACTGCCAAGCTAAGACACCGATAACTAAATTGTTAACTTGAAAGCAAATTTTTAAGAGTAAACTTTGTTTCCTGCTAAAGACAAAACCTCCCATAATCCAGCATTCTCACTATAAAGTGATCCACAGAGGAACCCCAAAGAGTGTTTATGGTTTCTAAATCTTCAGGGTGGGTGTCCCACCAGGGTAGTGCAGGGGAATAATCCGTAGGTCTTACAGAGGATGAAGAAAACTGCTGATATAAGGTGTCACTATCTAAACTTCTACTTTCTAAATAGGGTGTGCGACCATTAACAAATTGACAAATGTAATTTTAACTCACTGGGAAAAGGTCCTGAGAAAAGAATGCCAGAATGCCTAGGGGAGGCCCCCATAGCTAGGCTAGTAGTCAGGTCACTCTGAACCATGGCAAAACTTCCTTAAAACCAGAAGCCTGTACTCTGCAAGCACTGATATCTATGCATTTATAAAAGACATTGGTTTCTGCTTCTAAATAAGAGCTGCCATTGAAAGCAATAACTTGGTTTCAGAGGAAGAGTGTTATCTTACCTCCTAATCCTCATTAGAATAGGAAGGAGACATAACATACCTTGGAGACCAGAAATGTGCCTGGCTCGGTCACTCAACCATTTCTGAACATACATTTTGTGCGGGGGCAGCAGTGAGAACCCTCCCACTCCCCCTTTTCATCACTTAGGGAGAGCTGGTCGAACAAGCTGGAGGAGTAGGACAAGCTCAGAGTGAGCTTCCAACAGCAACCTCCCGACAGTTTTCAAAACCTTTACTCAGGTAAGAATCAAAAGATATGAACTGTTTAAGAATCAGGACCTGTGTAGACCAGTAAGTGAGGGAACAAGGCAGAAAGGCCACGTCTCCTGGCTTCTCCAAGGCCTGGTCCTGACCCAGCCAACTGAATCACAGCCTCTGGGGATACGGCCCAGCCTTGGGTATTTTCTAGAAGCTTTCCAGGCAGCTCTAATGTACAGTCAGGGTTGAGAACCACTGACTTTATTGATGTACTGAAAGTTTCACATTCGTTACTCCAACTTGGTTCACGAGACACAACGTTGCTAAAATGGGAGAGGGGCAAATTTCTATTGTGGATTCAAAGTCACAGACTGCTTCATACATAATCACTTGCTCACAAATAAAAATTATATTATGATAAAGGTCACCACTTCATTTCTTTTTCTGCGTACCCTCAGAGAAAAGCAGGCTGGTGAGAAGGACCGTGGGGCTGCTCGGTATCTGGGAGCTGTGACAATCACTTGTACTAAGTCACGAGCTACAAATACACTTCTATTACTCCTCTGTTAACTGAACGTTTCTAACGTGCAGAGAGAGGGCCGCGTGCATCATCCTGCACACTCAGCCCATAAGTAGTCAGTCAACCGCCTTAATTTAGTCAAAATCTTCCCATTTAAATTCCAGTGGCCACATACAGATGAAATGTCCATCAGTGACCCAGCCTGCTCAATCTAGAAACTCTAAATAATCTGAAATGCACCTAACAAAGGTCTGGAAATGTGTTGTTGACATGGCAGATCAGTCCTCGTCTCTCTCTATCCCCTTGGGCAACTCAGGTTGCCTCCCTGGGCCTCAGTTTCCCAAAACGTAACATGGAAACTTAAAAACACCTCTATCTTACCCACTGAAAGCACGTAAGTGACAGGGCTCCTCTGAACTGTAAGGCATTATGCAAGTCAGACATTAAGTCTCATCGCTGAGAACATTAAACGTGCCTTCTTCCAATATGAGGGTCCAGTCTTCACTTCTCTTTTAGTTACACTACTCCAGCTACTAAACTTTCACCTTTCCTCCCCATAATTAGATCAATCACTGACTTGTTAAAATGTATGCATATGTTACCTCTGTGGTCTTCCTCCCCAAAACCCATAACCCCACTCCAATCACAAGAAAAACATCAGACAAACTCCAAATGAGGGACATTCTACAAAATCCCGGGATTCCTCAAAGTTGGCAAGGTCATCAAAAACAAGGAAGGCTGAGAAACTGTCACAGGCAAGAGGAGCCTAAAAAGACGTGACAACTAAACGAAATGTGGTATCTGGATAGGATGTTGGAACAGAAAAGTACATTAGGGAAAAACTCAGGAACTCGGAATAAAGTAGTGACTTTAGTGAATAATAACATGTCAATATTGGTTCTTTTAATTATAACACATGTATCACAGTAAGTGAAGATATTAATAATAGGGGAAACTATGCGTGGTATATGGGAACTCTTGGCACTATGTTTCCCAGTTTTTCTGTAAATCTAAAACTGTTCTAAAAAATAAAGTTTTAAAAAAATTAAAAATAAAATGTGTGCATAGATCTTATTTACATAAAAGGAAAATAATCACATTAAACACTCCTGGGCCAATACGCATCAACTATGTATTTCAAGGGCGTCTGTCAAGTTTTAATGGCAATTTTAAGCCCTGTCCATTCCCTCTCCCTTCAGGAAACTAAGGTGTGAATCTCCTGATAAATGCCAATTTTAAAGCCAATTCTGCAATGAGACACAATGCCCAGGAGCAATCTATTTCATGCCACAATCCTCTTTTCAAGAGCAATCAATCCATCCTAAACTCCCATGCTCACAGTGGATGACCAAAGCAGTAGGTGGCCCAGAGCAGGGGGAGCACAAGAGAGGCTATTAACATGCAGCTTTTCCTTATTCCTGGTTCTAAATAAGAGTTTATGAAGCAAGACAGCTCTGGGGCTAGGTCATAAACGTCTCGAAGGCAAGAACAGCAGGCCCTTTAAAACAGAGCCATGGATAATGGAATTAGAGCCCACAAGTTAGCTGAGCACCTGCCATTGTAAGGAGCCATTTATGGCCACCTCCATTATCGCCTGCTCCGGTTCCTCCCCTTTCCTCCTATAAACAGAGAAACGGCTTCTCCTGTTAGGGGATCTCACACCAAGCCCCTTCTTAACTGCTGCTCCACTTCTTGTTCTGGGATTCTCCGTGTTAGCTGAAACAGGTTCTCTTACTTTAGAGAAATGATGAATTTCAACAAACTTGACTAGAAAATGTCTTTTTACAAAAAAAAAAAACGTATTTTAGAAATTCTTTCCCCAATGACTTACGTAAAAATCAACTGTATTTTAAAATTAAAAAATAATAATTACTAATAGATGAGAAAACAAGTGGTAGGAGAGAGGTTAAGCAGGCAGTCAGCACGACAAGATGTTGAGCCACACTCCAGTGCAGCACAGAGCGGCCAGCAGGGAGAGAGAGGTAGCATTCACTAGGCTTGTACCACCCTGATCTCCCCTCTACCTCTGGATTCCACACCCACACTGCCCCACCCTCCCCCACCCCAGGCACCACCAGGATTCCTCCACGCTTGGCAGCACCCTGATTTCAGTGTCAATTCTCTAGCAAAGCTGCTTCTCCACTTTGCTTCAACTCACAGCTTTGTCAGGTCTCATAGAACTGTGCTGCAATGCCACTCTTTCACCAGTAGGAGCCACCATCTTATACTAGGTTCACTGGTTAAATCACTCCCACCGGGGGCCCAAGTCCACACAACAATTGGTTGCTTCCTTCCTCAGCTCTGTAATCACCTGAGTCAGAATTGGCTACAGGAAAGGATGGGTGGAGATCCTCCAGGGACATCAGATCTTGAGTCTGTTTTGAAGAGCATCTCCAAAAGAAAAGTGAGTCCTGGCACGATATGCTAAAAGGGCTCCAAGGGGGCCCAGGGTTAGAAACGAAATGGAAAATTTTAATAAAGTTTTTTTCCCTTGTCTAATCACAAATCATCACAGAGTCAGAAATTCCTATGGCCCAGGTACAGCTGACCAAGTGTGAGTGGGAGGGCCTACCATTTACTAAACACCCACCCACACCAAGCCCTGGGCCAGCACTGGTGGTCTCTCTTACTCCTCAAGGCAGATACAGCTCCCCTTACAGTAAATTACCTTGCTCGTCAAAAGGAAAAACATCAGTTCAAGTACAACTTAGATTTCAATTCATTTCTCTTTTGGGACAATCAGAATCAGAGAGACCTGGATGTTGGAAAAACGGATGAAGCAGGGAAGTCAGGGGAGGGGAGGAAGCCTTCCCCAAGCTGCCCTGGGAGAGCAGCAGGGGGCAGAGCCCAGCACATCTCCATGGTCATGGTCGAGGCCAAGGCCGCGAAACCTGAAGGATGAGGAAGGGGGTGTTTGAAATTTATTGTGATCATTCACGTCAAGGTTAGTAGCTAAAATGATGATGACCCACACAGTTTTTTTAGAAACTAGTCAATGTGGCTGGAGGACTAGAAATACCACGGATGACACACACCTCAAAAGATGCATGTCATCTGCAGCCAAGGAAAATAAACTCATAAGCATCTTAGCGAGATGGTGGGGAGAATTTTTCTAAAGTTTCTAACAAATGAGTAACAGTACATGGGAAATGTACAGCATTTATTTTTACTTATTTAAAATTTACATGTTCTCATTAACATTCTCTTGGTTTAGGGTTCAATGGCTACCTGTCATGTAAATAAATATTACCCAAAAACCGTAAAAGTGTTGTCCTAAATCTATTTTTCTCATAAGGTCTTTATTTTATTAATTACAAATTGTTCTTTCACAAAGGATTTGTGCAAACAGGACACTGTCAGGCATCATTAGCCCATTTTATAGATAAGTAAACACATGGGGAAAGGTGGTTGATGCAGTACCACCAGAGCCCAGATTCCACTTCAACCTGTTCCAAAACAGTGTTTTCCCCACAGCTCTGACCTCTTTTCTTAGGTTATTTAGATGAGATCACAGAAGCCAAGTGGAGCATTCACATCCAACCCCTAATGCGAGTGACATGTGGCAGGACTCTGTTCAGAGACCTGTGCCTAAGAGCAGGGCACTGTCTGCTAGTGTGTCCCAAGGTGCTGGCTGCCACAGGAGCCTCCTTCCCTCTGTGTTCTGCCTTGAGGCAGGAGGGACAGTGCCAGTCAGGGACAAGCTGTTTGATCCCTTACCTCTGGCACACTTCTTTACACGCCCATTCTCTGCCTTCAACAGCTAGGACATTTTCCACATTATTCCAACATGTAGTATTACAACATGGGCTGCAGATGTCCCACTATCTTATTTAAAAGCAAAAGGAAAGAGTGTAAATTAGTTCAACCCGACTGGAAAGCAATTTGGCACCACATATCAAGAACTAAAAAGACACTTATAACCTTTAAGCCGAGAAATCTCATTTCTCTGAATTTATCCTAATGAACTAACCCAAAATAAGGAACAAATTTTATGCATGAATGTTGCAGCATTGTTTATAAGAGAAAAAAAAGAAGCAACTTAAAATATTCACCAATAAGAGGTTGGTTAAATTATGTTACAGCCCCTCAAAAGAATATTATGCAACCATTAAGAATTATAATTATAAAGATCACACAGCCATATAGAAAATGCTTATAATATGTTAAATGAAAAAGCAGGAGACAAAATTTTATGTACACAATGAGAGAACTATATAAAAATACGTATCCATATGGATTAGCTTGGAATGAAATTCACTAAAATAAAAATGGTCGTGTTAGAGTGGAGAATGATGAGCGCTGTCTCTACTTCTCAAACTTTGTCATGTTTTTAAATTACCTTCATGAATAATAAATTTTAACATAGACATGTTTAGGTTGGAACTTCAAATCTATGCAATATTTCATATCATTGAGGCATCATGGCAGTCTGGCCTGAGGCTATGAATGCAGCCCAAAGCAGCTTGGGGAACCCAGTGGCACAGGAGCTGTATCTAGAAACAGGTGTGAGGTCAAGGCACTATTCTAGAACCCAGGGAGGTCCCCCTTTCCTCAGGAATTGGAGAAAGGGCCAGAAAGGTCCCTGCTGTCCTGGGCAGGGTTCGGCACTGCCAGATTCAGCTCTGATGGGCCTGTTAAGGGGCCCCTCTCTTCTGTGTCCATCCTCTTCCCTACTGAGTGCTTTTTCTAAGAAACTGGTCAACAAAAGACCAAATTGGTTTTGTGTGCTTATGGCCACCGCTAGCATTGAATTACTAAACTAAGCGGTACGCTAGACCCTTACGCTGAGTTCACAGGCAACTACATGCACACAGAGAGAAATCAGAGCACATTCTTCTCCCAGGCCGCTCATCCTGGCTCCACTGCCCTTGTTCCCCCAACATAAAACATGGGGGAATGGAAATGATGACGACAGTGCTGCCACTTCCGCAGCACTGACACTTACTGAGAACTTCCCGTGTGCTGGGAGTTGTCGCGTAGCGGCACGTCTGCTACGCCGGGTGTTGCTCACAGTGTCCTTGAGGTGCAGTAGTAACGTCCCCATTTAAAAGACGAGAAATGAGGGGGCCGGCCCGGTGGCGCAAGCGGTTAAGCGCGCGCACTCCGCTGCGGCGGCCCGGGGTTCACCAGTTGGGATCCCGGGCGCACACTGACGCACTGCTTGGCAAGCCATGCTGTGGCGGCGTCCCATACAAAGTGGAGGAAGATGGGCACGGATGGTAGCCCAGGGCCAGTCTTCCTCAGCCAAAAAAGAGGAGGATTGGCAGATGTTAGCACGGGGCTGATCTCCTCACACACACAAAAAATAATAAAAATAAATAAATAAATAAAAGACGAGAAACAACATCCAAAAAGAATCAAGGGCATGGAGCAAACAGGCAGTGAGTGCACCAGGGTCACACTCAGGTCTGCCTGGTCCAGAGCCCACACTCTATCCACAACGCCAGGCCAGTTCTGGGATGGACAACTGACCCCAGGCCCACCCGGTAGTCAGAATCCCTGAATCCAGCACACCGACCTACAGTGCCCAGCCCACGGGGGTTAGGCGGTACCTGGGGACTGCCCATCCTTCCACTTCTCTTCTCTGACTCAACTTCAGAAAGTTTTAATTTTATACTAATATTTGTTTTCGAGGGTTGCTGCTTTTCCTGCCCACACACTGTCTTATTTAATCATCAAGAGAAAAGTTGGGAGAAGGTGATTTGCTGCCAACAACCCACATTTTGCCGGCAAATTCAAATGCCTGCTCTGGAGCTCAGAGCAATAGGAATCATGTTTTTTTCCCATTGTGATGCTGCAAGAATTACATGAGATAGGGCCGGCCCTGTGGCTTAGTGGTTAAGTGTGCGCACTCCGCCACTGGTGGCCCGGGTTCGGATCCCGGGTGCACACCGAAGCACCACTTGTCTGGCCATGCTGAGGCCGCGTCCCACATACAGCAACTAGAAGGATGTGCAACTATGACATACAACTATCTACTGAGGTTTAGGGGAAAAAAAGGAGGAGGATTGGAAACAGATGTTAGCTTAGCGCTGGTCTTCTTCAGCAAAAGAGGAGGATTGGCATGGATGTTAGCTCAGGGCTGATCTTCCTCAGGAAAAAAAAAAACTACATGAGATAACATGTATGATGATGATGCTAGCAGGGTCTGACACACAGTAGGTTTTCAGTAAAAAGTGAGCCCTGTCTCACACAGCAGCCTTATGAGTTGTAAGGCACTCCATTTTATAGCAGAGACAACTAAGGCACAAAAAAATCATTTGAGTTACCCAAGACCCCATAGCTATATGATATAACCAGTCACGAGCCTTCTTCCCACTGCAAATCCATAGTCTGTGGAATTCAAAAATCACCACTATGAGTGCAAACTGGTACAGCCACTATGGAAAACAGTATGGAGATTCCTCAAAAAATTAAGGATAGAACCACCATACGATCCAGCTATTCCACCTCTGGGTATTTATCCAAAGAACATGAAAACACAAATGCGTAAAGATGCATGCACCCCTGTGTTCACTGCAGCGTTATTCACAATAGCCAAGACTCAGAAGCAATCTAAGTGCCCATCAAGGGATGAATGGATAACCAAGATGTGGTATATATACCCAACGGAATACTACTGAGCCATAAGAAACGATGAAATCCAGCCATTTGTGACAACATGGATGGACATTGAGGGTATTATGCTAAGTGAAGTAAGTCAGAGGAAGAAGGTCAAATACTATACGATCTCACTCATAAGTAGAAGATAAAAACAACAACAAACAGACACGTAGAGACAGAGGTTGGATTGGTGGTTACCAGAGAGGAAGGGGGGAGGGAGGAGGGCAAAAGGGATGATTAAGCACATGTGTGTGGTGATGGATTTTAATTATGGATTTTAATTAGTATTTGGGTGGTGAACACGATGTAATCTATGCAGAAATATAAGTATAATGATGTACACCTGAAATTTATACATTATAAACCAATGCTACCGCAATAAACAATAAAAAATAAAAGAATTCACCACCAAGATATGCCAGCCCCATGGAGTTTGTTCCAAGTGGTGTTTGCATCTCACCTCTACTGCATATTAAGGTCTGAGAATTTAACAATCTCTTTTGACATAGTTTATTTTTTTTTAAATGCTGAATTCCAAAGAGCCTGTTTACCTGTTAATTTATTCTCTGAAGGCCAAAGATTCTCATGTGCCCATTGGCTTTAAAACTAGAAAGAACTAGATTCAAATCCAGGTTCCAGAACTTTATAAATGATCAATCTCTTTATTCTCAGTAGCATTATCCAGAATGCTAGACTTTGAGAGGTTTAGAGAAAGTCTACATGAAATGCTTGGAACATAGTGGATGTTCAGATATAGGAGCCTCATCATAACACCTTGAGGATGTGTTGGACCAGCTGAATTAAGTGCCGGAGGCAACTCTCTAGAAAGTTGGTTGGTTGTGATAAACAGCAAGGTTCACTTGACTCAAACCAAGCAGAACATGCAAACTCACTTTCATTCAAGTGTATACAAGCTTATACAATAGCACTATAGTTCTGAATCTTTCCAGCAAAACCAATGAACTGGGAGTGCCAGGATTTTTTTATTTTTTAAGAAATTTTGCTAGTGAGTCTTACCAAAAGTTTATACCCTATATTCTTCCAAAAGCGGTTAGTCGGCATAAAACAAAAGATCTAAATAGAAATACAAAAGAAATGGAACATCAAGATTGAGGAAACAAGGAAGCAAAAATGCTGTAGTCGACTTGAATTTTAACTCTGAGCTTCCCAGAGATGGAAGTGAAAGGAGTAACAGGAACAAGAATTAAGATGTAACAAGAATCAGTCATGGGCCAGAAGAAATGGATGCAAGTAACCCGCCATAGGCAAAAGGTAAAGTCATCCCCCATTATCTGCAGGGGATACGTTCCAGGACCCCCAGTGGATTCCTGAAACCATGAATAGTACCGAACTCTATTCTATTGATAAATAAATGAAAAGCAATAGGATATATTAGAGCACATGAGGAAGCCATTTGGTTTAAAACTAATTCGGCCTGACCTGTTTTTCCAAAAGGGCCTGATGTGGCCTGTTGAACATGCATTGTATATCTGCTTTAAACATTTACAATGTCTCAAAGACAAGAACGCTGCCCTTAAAGATAGGGATGTAACTTCCCCCGTATCGGCATGTCCTTTAGGATAAGCATCTCTCCCTAAACTAAGGATTAATTACTGACCCGCTTGTGACCTTATGACCACCAACCTGCTGTGTTCACCAATCTGCTGTGCCAGCAAAGCAATCTTGTGACTATTGTAAAAGAGATACTCCTATCATGTGTGATGTATGCTCTTTGTTCCAAGATGGTATACAACCACTCTGTATACCCTACTTCTTTGGTGCCCTTCCTTCCTCGGGGAAAGAAGGCCACAGGCTAGTCCTGAGATCTGGCTCATAATAAACTCACCCCAATTTTGATTTATAGATTGATTATGGATTATTTGTACGGACAGACACTATGTTTTTTCCTATGGGCTAATGGCCAGGTAACATATATAGCGTGGATACACTGGACAAAGGGATGATTCACATGCCAGGTGGGACAAAGCCAGAAAGCACAGGATTTTAACACACTACTCAGAACTTTAAAATCCTAATATCTGTCATGAAAGTAACAGATTTGGAGTAATAGATTGTGGTGGATTAAAAATGGCCACATTTCTTTGCTACTCCTCCTACAGGGAGCTGGAGTGGAAGGCTCCTCCCCTCATGGACTCTGGGCTGGGCCATGTGACTTGCTTTTGGCCAATCCGATGTCAGCAACCATGAAGCAAGAAGAGGCTAATAAGTGCTTGTGCACTGAACCTGCCTTCTCAGAATGCTGCCCTGAGGCCATCATGCTGTAAGGACGCTGACCTAGGCTACTGGCGCTTAAGAGGCCAATTGGAAAGCTGAGGCACCCCAGAGAGCAGCCAGCAATACTACTGGACATGTGACTGAGGCTATCTTGGACCAGCCAGCCAACTCAGCTGCCACTTGACTGCAGGAACACGTGTCAGCCCCAGGGAGAACAGAAGAAGGATTGTCCAGCCAACCCACAGGGTTGTGAAAACTCATAAATCATTCCTGTTTGAGGCCACCAGGTTCAGGGTGGTCTGCTAGATGGCAACAGGTAACTGAGACAAGGATGCACAATGAAATAATACAGGAAATCCTCAACAACAGCTATACAGTAAACAGGAAGCTGACTGCTGCCCATAAAAACCTTGGGGGCTGCCCGGCACGGTGGTGCAAGCAGTTAAGTGCGCGCGTTCCGCTGCAGCAGCCCAGGATCCGCCGGTTCGGATCCCGGGCGCGCACCGACACACTGCTTGTTAAGCCATGCTGTGGTGGCGTCCCATATAAAGTGGAGGAAGATGGGCATGGATGTTAGCCCAGGGCCAGTCTTCTTCAGCAAAAAAGAGGAGGATTGGCATCAGATGTTAGCTCAGGGCTGGTCTTCCTCACAAAAAAAAAAAAAAAAAAACCTTAGGGGTATGATATGAAAGGGCAATTCAAAGGATTCTGCATGGAGCAAAACCAGTTCCACCCACACAGTTTGAGCCAACAGCCCCCACTTTGAATATTATATCCGTTTCAGTAAATATGAAAAAGGATGTGAGAGAGCCTGTGCATCAGCAGGGCTAAAAAAGCTTTTGAGCTTTAGAAGCCACCTCTGATATAACCAGTTTATTCATTTAACAAATTTTTTTTGAATGTTTACTATATGCCAGGTCCTTTGCTGGAAAGTAGAGATGCAGAGATAATTATACAGGGTCAGGCCCTACCCTTAGGAGTATAAGAGTCACGGTGAGTACAAGGTGTGGTGTATGACATTGGGCACATCTAGACCCTCCTTGGGCTCAGGCTTTTGTCTACAGAATGAGGACAGAGGTTAATGGCCACCGCATAGGATTTCCACAGGCTCTTGGTATAGTGCCCAACACATGCTACATGTTCAATAACATTAGTATTGTTATTAATATTAGTGTAAAATCTTGACAGTAATAGCTGTGATACGAAGATGGGTTTGAGAAGTCATCAGTGGGAGGAAGTGAAGAGAGACTATTAGAAGATGACAATGGTCACCCTGAAGAAAAGAGATGAAACTGTGATCAGTGAGCAGAGACTTAGGACACAGAGTCTGGAGCCAGGGAGGAAGCACCTGGGTGGGGCGGCTCCTGGATTGAGAACACACTCCCACAGGGCTGTGACTTCAGCCTCCCTATCCACACCTCCAAAACTCTCAGCAGTCATTCCAGGGCAAAAGGCAGAAATGGAAGGCATGGCAGCCAACTCCTCCAGAGCTGAGAGCAAACTCTGGCAAACAGGCTTAGCCAAGGGCCTGAGAAAGCTGGCACTCCCCAGGATTCCATTTCCCCAGAGGCATCTTCGTCCAAGAGGTCCCTAATGAAAAGGGATTAAAGGAAGAGGAGGGCCACTGTGGCCAGAGTCAGCCAGCCTGCAGGTGGTGGGGCAGACTCAGCGTTTCCTTGTGGAGCTGACCAATATTCACCTGGCCCTGCTCCACCCAAAAACATCCAATTCACAATTTCACTGTGATTCAGTGGCACAGCCTGCCCAGCCAGAACCAAGATGGCCCTAGGCGATCCGGCACCGAGGCCACAGTACCCCCCAAGGGTTCCCGAAGACTCTGTGTGGTCCTCATGCTGGCCATGGCAGCATGGAGCCCTAGGGCCAAGCACAGAACAAAGCCATCCTCCCTTTGCTGCTGAGAAAAGTCTGGCCCATGTGGTCCCAAACTAGACTTCAGTTTTGAATGTTTTCTTCAGACCAAGCCAAAATGCAAAGCAGGGATCCAAATATAGAAACAAAATAACTGGGTGACATTCTCTTGTTGACCTCAGTCTCACACTGAATATCTCTTTTCTTGAGATCCTTTTAATAAACTCAAGGGAGTGCTAAACATTTTGAGAGAAAAGCAATAGAAGGATTTGGTGTCATATGCACATACGAGAAGTCATGCACATTAAACATTTTTGTGGAGGAAGGAGCAACTATTAAGAGAAAGAAGTCAGTTCCCCAGGTAAATAAAATATCACATTGCCAGCAGCCAAAAGTACAGGGTGGAGGTTGTTCTTCCCAGGGCTGGGTAAACTCAGAGAGATGTTTGCAGATTACAGGTTAAAGAGTGTGCTTGCTGGAAAGCTCTATTCAACCACTGCTCTTTGTCTCCTCTAAAAGCAGTGTCAGCAACCTCACCAGACACATGGAAGCTGCCCCTTCACCCACTTCAAACACCTCAGTCAGAACAAACAAACTGCCGGGCAGGCGATGGGAATCTGAATGGCATGGGGGCTGGTGCTGCTCAGAAACACACCTGCGAGGCTCAATTCTCTGTTGCCAGTTACTGACAACTCTGTGTGTAAATGAACAAAGCCTTTCCAACAGCATTCATCCAACTGACTTGGAGGCTGATGGTACAAAACCTTTATCTGTGATGAGGATGGCAACACACAGGAGCTCCCAAGGCAGAGAAGAGAATGGGCCCTGGAAGGCTGCTGATTCACAGCCTGACTTGATTTATATGGTGGGAGAGATGACAAGAACCCCTCAGTAGACCAGGCCAGCTGGCTAACGGGGTGGTTTGAGCTCTGCAGACCCCGCTGGCTGCTTCTGCTCTCATGTGAAGAGGAGGATACCTGGCTAAAAATATTTTGCAGACCACCGCACAGTGGGTAAAATGTGGCAGTGTCACAGGAGGTCAAGCTTTCACTCCTATTTTTGGCATTTTCCCAAAACAAAAGTTGGTGCCATCATGCCTTAGTTTCCCCATCTCTAAGAAAGGTCGCACACATTAGCGATGGTCTCATGTCTCTCTCTACAATCCTTCAATAGACCCACTGCATTCAGGCCTCATCCACTTGCTGGAGAAATGCACTGGCCCCTGGCCGGGCCTTTATCCATCATGTGCACAACACAAATGCCCCCCTCACCCATCACCCCACTTCCTGGGAGTCCCAGGGCTCCCTGTTGTATATCCCATCAGCTACAAACGCTCACTTTCAGTCCCGTGCAGTCAGACTCCACCCTGCCCACTCTAGCTAACTCCTCACTGATCCCCGCACTGTTCAGTTCAGGCCTGTTCCAGCAGGTTCTCCACATACAACATGGTTGTTCTCACGTCCTTGAGTTGGCTCATGATTTGTTTTTCCATTTTTTAATTAAGGTATAATTTACATACAGTAAAATTCAGTCTAGTGACATATCTGTGGGTTTTGACAAGTGTTCACAGTCATACAACCACCACCACAAGCAAGACACAGAACAGTTGCATCACCCAGAAAAATGCCCTTGAGTACCTTTACCCCTCGCCTAGCCTCAGCACCCTAATCTGTCTTCTGTCTCATAGTTTTACCTTCTCCAGAACGTCGTATAAATGGAATCATCCAGGATGTGACTTTTTGATCCTGGGTTCTTCCACTCCCTTGAGGACTAGGAGTCCTCACTGTGTGGATCGGTGCTTGTGTCCTGCTGTGGGGTGGTATCCACTGCACACTACCACACTCCACCATGTGGGCAGACCACAGCTTGTTCACCCCTGACCCAGCTGAGCGACAGTTCACTAGCTTCCATTTTGGGGCAAATATGAATTAAGTCACTACGAATTCTGTGAGTACATAAATTTCTATTTCCCTTGGATAAATATCAAAGAGGGGGATTGCTGGGTTGTACAGGAGCATATGTTTAACTAAGAAACTGCCAAACTGTTTTCCAAACTGGTTATACCATTTTGCATTCCCACCAGCAATGTGTGAGAGTTCCAGATGCTCTATATCCTCACCAGCACTTGGTATTATCATTTTTGTTTTCTTATTAAGTCATTCTAATAGGTGTACAGTGACATAATGCAGCCTTCTTATTTGCCATAACTATGCTTACCACATGCCAGGTGCATGCTCAGTGGCTCACATACATGTCAATTAATGCTCATTTCAACTCTTCAATGTAAGTTCCAGTATTTTCTCTGCTTTTAAATGAGGAAACTGAGGTGGCACTTGAACCAGGGTAAAATAAAATTCATGGCCCTAAATAAGATCTCTCCTAGGATGACCTCATTTATTCCTTCATGGATTCTCCATATTCTTTCAGGCCCTGGCTCAAATTTTACCTCCTGTGTGATAATGTCTCCAAATCATACCATAATACAGCCCTGTCTGAGCTTGTCTTGTATCCCACTTGATAAATTCCCCAATTATTTCACTTATCTCTAATTAGAGAACCGAAGAATTCTCAAAATAACTAATGTTTCTTGTCTCCCAAACAAGATGTTTCGTTTCTTGGGGCCAGAGCACCTGCCTCCCCAATACTTCTTTTTCATTGTCTACATTTCAGGCACTGATTGAAATGAATCAGAATATGTAGAAAATTTTTTGAAACCAAGGGTGGAGGTGTGCTATACAAACCAGATGACACCAACTTGCGCGTCATGGCCCCACAGCTCCACACTGCTTTGTACAGCCACAACCTGCAGGTCACGTCCTGCCCTACCAGGATCAGAAAATTAAGGCAGTTTAGTTGCAGAAAATATAGTAGGTTATGGGTCAAGATAAAGCTCCCTCCCCAAAAAAATAACCATAAACTGATCCATGACAAAAGATAATAAAATATCTAGTGTCTAGAAAGCAGGGTGACGATAGTTGGCGACATCATGAAGGAAGAATCACAGTTTTAGGAAACAAACATCAAAGGGAAAAAGAAACACAAGGAGCCTCTTGAGTTAACTAACCAGTTAACGTCCAACCAGGGACATGGAGACTTCCCTAGGATGACAATGCAAACCAGTGGTAAGCCAGAAGTGGGTCCTAAAATAACACAGCAGACCTCAGCCATGTAACGGAAGGCACTGGGAAGCAGCCACACCGGGAGCCCAAGCAGTGCATGCAACCAGCTCCTCACGTGCTTGACGCACATTACTTTATCCCCGAGATTCGGGAGTCAGGTCTTTGCTATAAATTCACCTCTGTACACTCTGCTCCCCGGCCCTCTCCAAACCCCAGCCCCACGTCACAACCAAAGGCTAAGGCCTACCTGCTGTTCCAGTCAGCACTTCAAATCAATGACCCCACACACATCCCCCCCCACCTCTACTTTTGTCAATCACCCACAGAAAGCTCCAGTCACCTCTATCTTCACCCTCACTGCCCCATCATCCGGGTCGTGCAGGTCCTACCACAGTCTCTCTCGTACTCCTCTGGCCATCTCTACAGAGCCAACATGCCCAAGTCCATGGCATGGATTCCACGTTTTTTCCTGACCTGACTCAATGGTTCCCTCTTCTCTCCATCTGGCAAGCCATTACAGAATCTGCCCTTTTAAAGCAACCCTTTCACCCTCTGCTCAAACTCTAGGACGAACTGTCTGGACAGTGATGTTTCATTTCTTAGCAACCCTCAGGGCCTTCTCTTGAGGTGGCCCCCTATCTAACCTCTCTCCCCCTCTTCTCAACACTCTCCTCCAGTCAGGCTGGGCCATTCCTGATCTTCTGCAAGTTCATTTATCTGTGCTGTTCGCTTGGGTGTCCAGTTTGGGGTTTATAATCACTCTTTCTCTTAGAAATGGCCTTCAGATTACAAAAGCTTTAGTCCCCACAAAGCCTGGCTCTGCCCCTGGCTCTGCTGTGCTGGAAGAGTCCCGCCCTATCCCTACCAGGCCCAGGGACGAGACTCTGTTTGGCCATAAACCCCTACACCCATACTCCTCATCATAACATTTGGGGGGAGGGAAACGTAATGACCCATTCCCAATACATCCCAATTCCTAATCTGATTTTGAAGGAACTGGAATAAGCTCTACCCTTATGGGGGGGAAGGGATGCTCTGAGACAGGAGGGAACCCATGAATCTGAGGATATACTTGTGTAGAAAACTACACGGAGGAGAGCCATAGGCTGTACACCTAAACTGCGGACTTAAAAGTAAAACTGAGTGGAGGGCCAGCCCCACCTGGGAGGTCCTGACGTTTGGGCAACAAAGCCCCAAACCAAGGCCCCACTCAGCAAAGACCTGAGAGGTCACAGAAAGTCTTTTAACTACTAGTATTTAAATACTAAAACCGCAAGGGGCCTTTGACTAGCATGCCAACGGTAAAACCTTTTATAAGGTCAATTTATGATAAACTGACAAACACGACTTGAATGAGTTTGCTGGGGCTGCCATAAAAATGTACCACAGACTGGGGGGCTTCAACAACAGAAATTTACTATCTCACAATTCTGGAGGTGGGAAGTCGGAGATCAAGGCATCAGCAGCACCACGCTCTCTGGAGCCACCAGGGAAGAATCTGCTCCAGGCCTCTCTCCTTGGCTTGTAGATGGCAGTCTTCTCCCTGTGTCTTCTCATCATCTTCCCTCTGTGCCTGTCTGTCTCTGTGTCCAAATGTCCCCTTTCTATAAGGACACCAGTCATACTGGAGTAGAGCCCATTCTAATGACCCCATTTTAACTTGATATCTCTGTAAAGACCCTGTCTCCAAATAAGGTCACCTTCGGAAGTAGTGGGGGTTAGGACTTCATTATATCTGTTTTGTGGGGGGGTGTGAGGGGAAACACATATAACACTGCCTCTCTCCCAGAGATTTCACAGAAGGAGCAGAGCACACACACCAAAGGGCCCAGACCCCTCTCCCTCAGCCTCTGGCTTTCCCACCGACCTGTGGCTATTTGTTTACGTTCCATCAGACTCGAGACTATTTCTTAAAAAGGCGGACGGCACCGGCTTGGTACCATTCTGGGAAAGCTGGAGCAGAGGTCAGCGTGCTGAAGGGCCTATAGTTCTTCTCTACTAAGAATGCGTCCCACATGGAGAAAAACTTCTCCCCCATGTGACTAAGGGCCCACATCTCGATTCCAAGCACAGGGTGTTTGGCAGCTTGATTTCCAATAGGACCAAACAATGAAATATGTAAAACGTACAAAACATACATTCCCATTGCACAACGGGAATAAGTTCTTGGCGTAACAGCTCAACAGACACTCTGATTATGCAAGCTCTTTTCAAAAAGCTTCGAGCCTCCAAGAAGCTAATCTGACAGAGACTTATTATTCTCTCCAGATAATGGGTGAAAAAAGAAACCACTTCTGAGTCTTTGTAAGACAGACACCCAGGCAGACAGGCCCACACAATAAATCTGCGTAAAAGTTGGTCAGAGGGACGGGGCACCAGTAGCTTTTATTAATGTACAATTCCCCAGACCCCTCCCACAGGGAAAGAGAGTGACCGATAAGGGATAAGGACCACCGCTGCGGGTCCCACTGGCCGGCCCCCTACCGCTGTGGGCCCCAGGAGGGCCGGGGAGCGAGGACAATGGCTGTAATCCATCTCACACGGGTGCGGGGCAGGGCCAGGCCAGACGGCTGAGCCACTGCGTCTGACAAAAGGAACTTTTCACAACAGAGACCTTTGGGTTGGAATTTTTAAAAGACAGCAGGGGTGGGGGCTGGCGGGCGCGCTGGGAGCCTGACGATTGGTGAATCGAGAAGGCGTCCTCAGACAAGATTGGACGTTCTCTACGAATTATTTTCTAAAGGACTGGGTAAATTAACACTAAGGTCACTGTAATGCTTGTTGCTATGTAGAAAGTATTTTCTTCTCTGTTTCCCTAACACCCTAAAATGTGCTTATACCATGATGTAAAAAAAAAAAAAAAAAGGAAAAATCTTTAAAATGTTAAGGGATGAATCCTCATAAATTATAGTTTCAGGGTGCTGGTCAAATGTGACTACAGAAACATTCTTGTATGTGAGAAAAACAGAACTGACCATCAGTGACTACCTACTGAGTCCCAGGCACGGCACCAGGCCTATTTGTTTTCATTATTTCATTTAATTTTATCTCATTAAATGTATTGAGGAGGACTGAATACATTTTAGTCAAGTTACCAAGTATCAAGTCACAGTGGTGGACAAAAAAATCCTAAGGCGCAGGAAGATGGGAGTGATTTTCCCAAAACCAGAGCCAGGGAGAAGGCAGCAGAAGAGGTAAGACAGCAAGAACCTGAAGCCTGAGAACAGGAAGGACCCGTCACCCTCGGTCAGTGCACCTGGGAGCCGGAACCCGGCGACGAAGACAGACGTGAGGGATAGGCGGGTGGGAGACAGACCCTGCCCCACGGAGACAGGCGGATTCGAGAAGAGCCGTCTGTGGACAGGACCAAGGCTGCAGGTGAGCACAACATTCGCCATGTCACACTCACACAAAACAGGAGTGTGTGTGGTCCAGAGTAGTTGGTGCCCTGAGAGCCTCTCCTTTTATTCCTCCCCTGGCCACGCACTAGCCCAGTAGCTTTCAAACTTTTTTGCCAAAACCCACAGTAAGAAATAAATTTGACGTAGACTCCCAACACACAATTCATATATTTATATATATATGCAAAATATATATATGCACACATATGTACACACATCCATATAGATGCAGTAAGTTTCATAAAATACAACTTACTTTTACTGTGTGTGATATGCTCTAGTATTTTCTCTCTTCTATTTAATTTTCCTTTTAAATACTAATGCCATCCTCCTAAATTAGTTTCATGATCTACTTAGTGGGCTGCAACTTACAATGTGATAAACCTTGCCCTACCTAGTCTTTGGAAGAGTCACGTTCAAGGTTCCAGCCTGGTGTCAGATGCACTTACAGGCCATGAGTTCAAGCCTGAGTCAAAGAAGTAACAGGAGACCATGAGTCTGAGCCCTGGAGGGCCTTCTTTTTGTTCACCTGCAGCTGAGGACATGGATGAACCCAGGGGCTGTGCTGTCCTCCCTCAGGCCTGTGTGGTAGGAGCAGGACCAAGTAGGGAAGATGCCCTGGGGGAAGGCAATTCTGAGCAGATTAGACAACTGGAAATCCTCCTCCCAGGGCCACGTTGGGGAGGATGGGTGGTCAGGGTCTTAGTGCTTCATTAAGGAAACACGGACCATACACCACCTCTATGGCGTCCTGTACTCTGAAGGCAGTTTACATTTCTGGCTGGGCCATCATCTTGGGCTCTCTGGAGGCACCTAGATGGAGAATCAGACCCTCACCTTTATCATCACCCTAGTCTGGATCTAAATGTGCAGCACAGTGTCTGAATGGAAACAGCAGTCAGAGCAAGAGACGCAGGAGTGAGGTTCTCCTGGGACACCTCCCCAGTGCTCCTCCCTCCAGGAAGAGGTCCTGGAGGCCCCACAAGCTGCAGGGGACGGAAGGAGCAGAGAGAGAAGACGAAGAAGGCCACGGTGACCAGCAACTGTTCCATAATCATTATGCTGACAAAGGTATAAAATCCAGCCCAGGAGGTAGCACAAAATTTTCTTGAACGTATTTCCCCAAGAGGAAGAATAGTCTGCTCCAGGAAGCACTCGGGAAGTGTGCTTTAAATAGAAAATTGCTGAATGGAAGTCACACGAAGGCACAAGACACACCTGCTCTCCCGCTGCATCTAGCCTAATCCTAAGAGCTGCCAACAGCAGCCCTAACTGGGAGTTCTCAGAGTTGCTTTGAGACCACAAGCACAGATTCCTCAGGGAAGGAAAGGCAAAGATAGATTCCTTCGTGCTCAGTAGACAGCAGGCTTCCATCCAGGAAACTGCACAGAGATGAGAAGCAAAGCCCTGTTCGGAGGGTAAATCCCGGGATGAGAAGAGGGCTTTTCTTGTGCCTCCTGCCATCTTCAAAGGGTGAGGGGAGGGCTGACGTTCCAGCACATTCTCTAAAGGACAGCCAACACGGCAGCAGCTCTACAGAGGTGTCCTGGACAGAATTATAAGTAGTGCTTAAAGTCTCAAACAAGACAAAACAAAAAAAACCCAGAAGAACTCTGAAACTACTGTAAAAGGGGAAAAGAGATCTAGATAAGAAAGGTCTATGCAATAGAAGAGAAGAGACTTTCAGAATAAAATAAGATACACATCCTCTCCCAATTTCCAACTCGAACTCCAATGGAGAGATTCACTTTTCTGGGAAGGTTGCTGACAAAAACAAAGCATAAGGAAGAGGAAGCTGAAGTTCTTGTTTTAGTATATCTTCTTAAAGTAGCTTTCGGAAATAGGTTCAACAATTTAAAAAGGATTTTTGTTTGTTTTATCCAAAAGTAAGTTTCTGGGAGCAAATATGCCTCCTTGGGAGATGTATGAATTGTTGCCTTTCATTCCCAGCCTGTGAAGTCTCTTCTGGGTGTTGTATCTCAAGCCTCCTCTGGTGAGATAAAGGAGTAGTGAGTCTTCCACACAGAGAGATAGAAGCACACAGCGGTGTGCAGCTGCCCAGTCACCAAATAAGCTGACAGCCTCCCTGGCTCCAAAGCCCAGAAATGGAGAGCAACCTTGTGGATCTCTGGCTTGGGTGGCTCCTCGAGCCTGTGCAGCCATCCTTATCCCGGGGGCTCTCACACCGTGTGGCTGTCACTCTACGTCATGGCATAATTAGGTAAGACGCTGGTGTGATGTGAAGTATTTCTAAAGATTAAATCTCGAGTGGGAAGCCCGAGGAGGCACCCCTACACGTCAGGACCGATTGCTCTGATGGCCACCAGAGAAGCCCTGCTGAACTAATTCAGTGATCTGCCCAGAGGTGGCTCTGCCAATCTCAGAGACAAAATCCTAATGAGGCAGGAGAGATTGGAAGGCGGGTTCATGGGTGTTCCATCACATCACACTATTCTAAAAGTGAAGAGCACTTGCCTGCAATTTCCGGCTGTGGATACAGAATCATTCAATATATCAGAATTATTCAATATGTTTACATTTACATGGCTGAGATGTAAACCAACAAAGCCCACCACCTACCTCCTTAAGCCAACCTAGGTGGCACATCTGGCAGGACACAAGCATACACACACACACCAACCCTCCAAACACTAGGGTCCTCGACCTTCTGTTGTACTCCAGTGCACCCAAGGAGTCCTACGTGCCCCCATCATGACAGCGGCCCATCCCAGAATCACTACAAAGGAGAGGGAATGTGGCTGGATCGGAAACCTCCCTGCCCCCAACACTAGACCCAAGAATCACCACAATAATACAACGCTCAAACCACTAAACCTGCACACACACTGTGGGCACCCTACAGAATAAGGATCCTAGAAGCCAAGCCGGCAATTAGGCAGCAACCATGACCAACACTCCTAAACCGTAAGTGGCCCTGTACTGGCCCCCGCCCAGGAGAGATGAGGTCTAGGCCATAAAGTGACCTCAGGAGCCAAAAAGCAGCAGCAGCAGCAGCTTTTGTAATCAGGCAATCAAGAATCAGATAAGGAAAACCCTTTAAAAGGCTGACCCACCCTAGAACTGACTTCGAGAACAGGGGCATATCTTCCTCAACAGACATTCAGGAACAAGGTGTCTGGCCATCTCTGCAGCCAGAGGGGGGCGGGAGAGGGGAGAAAACCTGTGTTAAACAAGGGCTTTTCCAGTCCTATGGGACCTGAGGGACACATTACCCCGACACATAAATTTAGAAGACGATTCTATGGTCATAGAGACTGCGCTAAAATGTTCCAGATCTAAAGAAGGCTCCTGCTGCGTGTCAGGTGCCCCAATTTCACATCTGGGAGAAAAGTAACTCATTACCATACGGTTCCCCCTCGGTGAGCATTCAGTGCGCACACAGCTTTCTCTGTTTATTTTTCTCTCCTAGTGGGCGGCCTTCATCCATGGTCCACTGCTCACCTCTCAGCTGGGTCAGCATGTCTGTCTTTTATGACATGCAGCCTAAAAATGGGGAGGAGAGGTCTGTGTCTGCTGGGCTGAGCACAACACACAGGTGTGTAAGAGGGTCGCACTTGTATTTACTCTCTGGGAGTCAGCAACTCTCCTGGGAGTCAGCAGGTGATAACAGTTTCAGAAACAAACAGGACGACTCATAGGGCAGTGTTTGCCATGAAGATCTGAGACATGTGCTTCCAAGCACTTCGTGCACCTATACCTTGAAACACAGCTCAGCGCCAGCCCGCCCCTGCCCCCGTAACGCAGCCTGCCTTCCTGGCTGGGAACCACAACACCCACCAGGCGAAGCTGAGGCTGTCAACCATGAGACAGAAGGTGGCAGAGGCAGGAACACCCCCGGAAGGAGGAAGACAGTAACCCCATCAACAGGGACCCCACGGCCCCAACCCTTGCAAAGGAGCGCAGACGAGGTCACCAGCCAGCAAATTCTCCCAGAATCCACCGAAAACATGAACTAGGAGTGGCCCTGGCCTGAGATTTAAAAAGAAGGAAGAGAAGGGAAGGGAAAGGAAGGAAGAGAAGGGGGAAGGCGAGACAAGAGGGGAGGAGGAGATGAAGAGGGAGAGGAGATGAGGGGTAAAGGACAGGGATGACGGACGAGGGGGAGAGGAGACCACAGAGCCAGGAAAGGAGATATGGTCAGGGGGCTCTGCACAAGGGACCTTTGTGTCTTATTTCCCCTCTCTCAGGGGAGAGGCACTCAGCAGCTTCAGACCATGGCGATCACTGCTTGAGAAGCTCTCCAGTAATTTCTGCCAGGAGTCAAGGAAAGGGAAAGTGAATACACAGGCAAAACCACACCTTCGCCCAGAAGTGGTCAGTTTTCTGTGAGACATTTTCACCATAATGAATGTTTTTAATAAAATGAAATCACTATAACTCATGGTCAATTTAAACTAGGAAATGCCAGAGGAAAAGGTTTGGGGGATGTTCATTTTAATCGCCAATTTATCAGTCCAGTAGCAACATTCAGAAGGAGTACAAAAGCAATTCCTCCAAATTGAGGATGGTGTCAAATCTCAGAACATCATTTGAGCATCACTGTCGACCATCTCCCCAACTCAGTGACTCCACCACCCACGCCTCGTCCAACACCACACAGCTGTCCAGTTCTACCGGCTCTGCCCCCTAGTTCTCTAGCTCCAGCCCCTCCCTCCCGATTCTCCCGGCCACAGCTGCAGGCCCACCTGCCCTCTCACCTGGACTCGGTGAAAACCCCTAATGGCCCACCTGCCTCCAAGTCTGGCTTCCCTGAGGATTCCTCCTGCCCAGTGCTGCTCGGGGAACATTCCACACAGAGGGCCTCCACCATTCTCACTTCTACCTTCTCACCAGTCCCCTTTCCAAGTACAACCCTCCCACCATATGAGGCAGCATGAACCACACACGGCTCCCCAACATGCCATCGCACTTACGCACGACCTCCCTTCCTTTCCCCTGCCCCCAGCAGCGACCACACCTCCGGTTTAGTAATCATTTTCATGCCTTTCCTTCTAAAAACACCAGCTCCCTGACAGCAGGGTGGGCTCCTTCCCCATCTGATAGCCAGCGTGTGGTGCACGTGCAATGAAAGTTGGCTGAATAGTGAACGAATACAGTCATGGCTGCATAACGATGTTTCAGGTAACGACGGACTGCATATATGACAGTGGTCCCATAAGATTGGTCCCATACAGCCTAGGTGTGTAGGAGGCTATACCATCTAAGTTTGTGTAAGTACACTCTATGATGTTCGCACAACGATGAAATCGCCTAACCACACATGACTTTTCCACGAGTGCTTCCTGAACGAGCTTTCCGAAGGCCACGCCTGCTCACTCCAACCTGGTTGGGAAGGGAGAGAGGCAACGGCCTCCAATCAACACAAACAGAAAAGGAAAATTCTTCTCAGAGTAAGGAAAGAATCAGAAATATGACTTAATTATTAACAAACAATCCTGGAGAAGGAGGGATGGTCGCATGCATACACGAGCTGGCAGGAGCAAGCTCTCAGGCGTTGGATTGGAGACATGATTCAAGACTCCTCCAGGGGCCGGCCCCGTGGCTTAGCGGTTAAGTGTGCGTGCTCCGCTACTGGTGGCCCGGGTTCAGATCCTGGGCGTGCACCAACACACCGCTTGTCAGGCCATGCTGAGGCAGCGTCCCACATACAGCAACTAGAAGGATGTGCAACTATGACATACAACTATCTACTGGGGCTTTGGGGAGAAAAAGGAGGATTGACAATAGATGTTAGCTCAGGGCCGGTGTTCCTCAGCAAAAAGAGGAGGATTGGCATGGATGTTAGCTCAGGGCTGATCCTCCTCAAAAAAAAAAAAAAAAAAGACTCCTCCAGCCCTGCTCCTCCAGGACTCCCCAATGAGTTACATGAAAAGGGAGGGGAAAACCACCAGTCTGCCTTTACTTTATCAACTCCTCACGTGCACTCCAAAGAGCAGAAGTACGACTGTCTTTTTAATTCGCAGCCCAGCAAGAGGAAGGAAAAAAGGGCTTATTTTTAGCCACGCCAAAAAATATAAGCACCTACAGATCAATGAAGAGTGAAGGAGAAGAAAGAACTCGCACAAGAGATCAGAACCACAGCAAAACCCCACAGGTAGCAGCAAGAACATGTTCATTGACTGCCCGAAGCAGCCTGGACAAGGAGTCAACCGTTTTCTCTCCTCTCAGCTAATCTTAGGATGATGAAAATGTACGTTGTAAGCTTCCTGAGGACACACACTGCCCAGAAGGACCGGGCAAGTGGGTGAGACGTGAGCTGTGCTAAGTCCTGTTTTCTCTGTAATTATTTACAGAGACCTTGTTTCAAACGTGATGTTTCCAAATCCAGACAGAACTACTGCCACCAAGAAGACAGCTGACACTCTGTGGAGCTTCCTGCCTGGGCCTGGAAACACCACCCAATTTCCTCCTGTCCCTGCTGCTCAGAGGGGCACCAACACCTACATGGCAAAGCCCCACGCAGGCACCATGCCAAAAGAGGTGTCTTCCAACACTAGCTCTGAGTCAGAATCTACTTTTTTTAAAAACCATGTAAATACCTAGGCCGCAACTTTAGCTACTGAATAGCTAGGTCTAAGATACCCCCAGGTGATTCTGATAGGCTGAGAACAACTGCCTTGGCTGCATTTCTCATCCACCACCAAAGTGTTTTAAAAACAAAATGTAACACCAGACACACAGAACCAAAGCATGCAGAAAAAAGACCTGATTTCCAGGATGAACCACCTTGGAAGTCTGGGCCTGACCCAGGGTGCCCAGGGGAGCTTAAATCGCAGATTTCTGAGCCACCCCAGGGATTTGGATTCAGTGGGTCTGGATTGGAATTGGCCTGTTATCAAGCAACATGGAGGGCGCTCTGAGAAGCAGTGGTCTGAGCACAATCCTGGTACTGAGACGGACGGAGGAGGATGAGTGAGCCTGCAGACATCACAGCAGAACAGGCGACCTGGCTCTGGAGGGGCCGTCAGGGAGTCGCTGGGACGCTCAGCCCTTGGTCGCCTTGGTTTTGTAGGTTTCCAAGCAAGAGGAGACCACCTTCACTCAGAGAGCTTTCCCAAAGGCCTGCGAGCAGATACCTGGTGATTGCCAAAAATACACTCGGAGTCGCCATCCTCCCCACAATAAGTTAGGAAGCCACTGTTCTAGAAACGATGACCATCACCTCTGCACCAAATCAACCCCCTACTCTCAAGCTTTCTTATACCTTATAAATATAGCTTCTTTCCAAGTCCTCCAGTCTCTAATCCTTATGCTCTTCTTGCCCCACATGGGAATACTGACATAGGTTAATGACGCTTACTTTGAAGTAAGAGAAAAAACATGGGAATACTGACATAGGTTAATGACGCTTACTTTGAAGTAAGAGAAAAAACAATGTCTGAGATCTGCTTGAAAATATACTAGGCAAAAACAAAACAAAAACAAATAAATAAACAACAAGCATATATAGGAAAAGACAAGACAAGCACAGTAAAAATCCTGACTGTTGGGGGAGGGTAGTTCGTACATAGGAATTCACAACATCTATTTCCGTGGATGTTTTCATAATGAAAATTTTTTAAAGAAAAAAGTACTGAAAGTCTTTATGTTTATTACAATCATAATCATAATTCTGGTGGCAAGGAACAGAGATCACCCCTCACTGGGAGGTCATTCGGTGCTTTGGGTGACACTGGATCTGTGGTCATCTGGTTATGGACAAATGGCCCCAAGAGTAGCGGTCTATGGCTACTGTCCCCGTGTGATTATTAACACTCCTGGCCCCTTCACTCTCATAATGCACCCTGGTGTGGACACTAAATTGCATGGTCACTCTAGATCCAGGGAACCACAGCCATAAAACAACAAGGTCATCTCTGAGATGTGGCCAAAAGCAGCACAGTAACGTTTACTCCCCTGACCTGCTCCACATCGCGATCTGGGTCAAAATCCTGACCCAGATCTGCTTCCACACGCCACCTCGCTACAGATGGCAGACTGCAAAAGGTGCGCGAGCCGTGCTTTAGTAAGTCGAGAGTATATCTTGGCAGATTTTGGAGGCGTGGTTCTGAATGTTTTAAAAAGCACCACCTCTGTCTGAAAGGGTGCTATTTTTAAACTGATTAAGATTTAAAGGTTAGCAATTAAAGCTATTAAAAACAAAACTCTTGGTATCTGACAAATGCCCAAAAGACAGAAGGAACACCACCCCAGAGAAACACAGCAAGCTCTTCACCACTGAGCACGGTGACCATCAAATGCTGCCTGAAAGAAACGTCAATGAACAGCTATCGCCTCTGGAAAGTCTGGCCGTCTTATGGACATCACCCACGTGGTGTCACAGATAAAGACAGGTACAACATCTCTGAATTATCAGAGCAGCAACAGAGGCCTGGAAAACCAGGCGCTTCACTATGGGTGTGGAACCGACACTTTCCTGTGTGAAAACAGTAGGCCACGTGAAGCCCAGAAAAAACAGGGAATATCTGGGCCCAACAGACCTTCTCTTTCCCCTTGGTCCCTTCTGCATCCGTCCCATCTTTTTACAGAGCAACATTCACAGAAATGTCAGATGGCCTCTGCGGCAGGTTGGTCACGGGACATCAGGGTCACCTGAAGGGTGGGAGCTGGCGCAGAGCGCAAATGTGCCCACCTGTGCACACTCGCACTTTGCTGCTGCTTCCGCTGCAGCTAACGATCCGCTTTTTGTATTTCATTCCTGCTGCTGCTGCAACAGATGGACAGAATGCCCCTCCATATCACTCACCAGATAGTAACTACTTGTGCCACAGAGCCCGTCAGATGGTTTCTTCCTGAGTTTGCAGATGCAAAAACCTAAAGCCAGAAAGAGAGGGGACCTTGCCCAGGTCATGACGCTTATCAGTGATGAGGCAGACAGTGCCCCGGTGCCCTGATTCCTATAGTCTACTGCTAAGAAATCACTAGAGGGTTCCTCCTCTGGATCCAGGATCCAGGATCCAGGAATACCAGAAGCCATGCTAAGCAAGCACCATTATGTCTGCCAGCTGCTCGTACACAGGCAGCTTTCCAGCCCACTCCTCCAAAAACAGCTCAGACTGGCGGCTAGCCCTGCTTGCAGGCTGGGGCTCTGAATAGCGGCTCCTACCAGGACTCAGGTGGGGACTCAGCATCTTCTCCCGGTGTGTATTCAGGCCAATCCCCATTTTGGTTTTAAAACGAACATTAAAAGGATAGTTTATAAATGAGTATTCAGAAAAACCCATGAAAACCAGCCTACCAGGCCCCCAGGTAAGGCAAGGGGATGAGAAGTAGCTGACCAGTAAGTACCCAGAGAGCATTTAGCAAATAAGCCAAGGTATTTTACTAAAGAAGTGAACAGAACAGGCAATGCCCTGCTTATAAAAGTTAAACTTCCACACTCACCAGAAGCCTGGCCTATCTTTACCCACAATGTAGTATCCACTTAAATGAAGCTTTAACTATATTAACTCAGGTAATCCTCAACAGCCCTATGAGTCAGGTACTATTTTATTTGCATTTCACACAGGAGGAAACAGAGGCACAAAGAGGTTGAGTTACCTGCCCAAGAGAAGCATGCTGAACTTAACCAGTGGACCACCAGGGC
This sequence comes from Ceratotherium simum simum, assembly GCF_057802395.1. Lineage (NCBI taxonomy): Eukaryota > Metazoa > Chordata > Mammalia > Perissodactyla > Rhinocerotidae > Ceratotherium > Ceratotherium simum. The sequence goes on along the minus strand of NC_141905.1, from coordinate 22,112,005 downwards.
TGGCCCTAGAAGTTTTATTCATAATAGCCAAAAGGTGGAAGCAACCCAAGTGTCCATCTACAGACAAATGGATAAACAAATTGTTATATATCCATACAATGGAATACTAGCCTTAACAGAGAAGGACGTTCTGGCACGTGCTACAACATGGATGAACCTGGAGGACATAATGCTAAGTGAAATAAGCCAGTCACAAAAGGACAAATACCGTGTGATTCTACTGACATGAGGTACCTCATAGACAGAAAGTAGAATGGCAGTTGTCAGGGGCTGGGAGAGGGGATAATGGGAAGTTAGTGTTTAGTCGGGATAGAGTTTCAGTTTGGGAAGATGAAAAAGTTCTGGGGGCCGGCCCCATGGACTAGTAGTTGGGATAGAGTTTCAGTTTGGGAAGATGAAAAAGTTCTGGGGGCCGGCCCCATGGACTAGTAGTTAAGTTCCGTGTGCTCCGCTTCAGCAGCCCAGGTTCGGTTTCAGGGTGTGGACCTATACCACTCGTCGGCAGCCATGCTGTGGCAAGCGACCCACATACAAAATAGAGGAAGACTGGCAACAGATGTTAGCTCAGGATGAATCTTCCTCAGCCAAAAAAAAAAAGAAAGAAAGAAAAGAAAAAGTTCTAGAGGAGGATGGTGGTGATGGTTGTACAGCAATGTGAATGTTCTTAATGCCACTCAATTGTACACTTAAAAATGGTTTAAGATGGTAAATTTAATGTTATATATATTTTACCACAATTGAAAATATTTTTTAAAAAGCAAAGTAAGGGGTCTGCCCAGCTGTCTGGACTCAGAGCCCGTGGCTGTCTGAAATGATGGGTAGGGTCTCCTCTTCCAGTTGAAATAGTACGACTCCATGATATACTGTCAACAAATGTTGCTAACATTTCCAAAATAAATCAGCTCCTACTATTCTCCTGTAGGGTGACCTAATTCACATTTATTCACCACGCCCCCTTGAAAAAAACAGATCACCTGGAATATTCTTAAGAATCTTCATCAACATAGCCACGCATTCTTGTTTAGTTTGTGGTTTGTTCCAAAATATACACATTTGCAAGGAATGCTGAAATTTTTCCATGACACAGAACCAGAGAAATAAGGATACAGCTCTTTAGAACTATATAAGACCCAGGAAAGCAAAAGGCTTCTTTTTCCTTCCCTTTAACGCCATTATTTGTTAATCAGAAAAGAGATCCTCTGAATAAATTTAAATACTGTATAAGTGGGCAGTATAAAAGGCACATGCTACCAGGAGTCACCTCATTTCGCGCTATGCTAAATGATTTAGACAATTCATTTACCACTGAGCGCACACAAGCCTCTCTCTGAGGAAGAGGGTAAGGGGGGCTGAGGAGGGGGTTCGTAAACAAGACAATATCTAAACACTGACACAGACAGAATTAAGAGTAGGAGGGAAGGATGAATCCGGAATACATTTGCAAAAGAGCCTCCCGCCACGGAAGTACGCCACCCTAGGAAATCAGCCTGAAAAAATGATGAATTTTCCCCAGCACCATCGACATTATTCCCAGTTATGATTCTGAATTTCTATAGCAACAGGCAACAGGCTTCAAGGGGAAGTCACAAGCCACTGTGTTTCCATTTCCTTGGGCAGACAGAGGCCAAATTCCGTCCACCTGAGCACTGCTGGACAGAGAGACTGGGGCTGTGGAGAGGAATGGGAACTTCGCCCCAGGGAGGGGGGCCAGACCAGGCAGCAGCAGGGTTAGAAATCAACAGAAGTTCTTGGCCAAACCTCCTGGCCACTATACTATTTATTTACACACCACCTGGCAGGGACTGTGGTTCTGTTAACTCTTGGCTCTCCCCAAATATGAAGCACAGGGATGGCAGGGACAAACCATCCTCACACACCCAACCATCCCCCCCACCCCCCACCTTTAGATCTGCTGACTACAGGCCAGCCCCACTGCTCTGGCACTCATTCCTCCTCTTCCCCCCCTCCTCCCCCTCCAGCAAGGATGAGCTGGTAGTTAACAGGCAGACCCCAGGGGAGAGCGGAAGGGAGGCCTGGAGAGCAGAGAGCAGCCCCACAGCAGAGGGTGGAGGGGGCAGTGGCAGATGGCTCGAGTCTGGCTGCAGGAGGTACACGGCAGCCCAGGCAAGCACGACCTCTCTGGGCCCGTCTGTCTCATGATGTCTAAAGAAGGCTAGGCCAATTCACCTTCACGGTCCCTCCCAGCGCTGTGCAACTCTGTGAGTCTGTGAACCTACAACCTGAGTGACCAGCCACAGGACAATGAAATGCCTCCTGGAGCTTTTCATTCCAAGTAAATTATTTTCATTATGACCCAAAGCAAAATGATTCTCCAGAAACCTGAGTAATCTCCACAGATAGTAACAGGACCGATCTTCCTTAATGACATCACAGAATCCCATCTTTACCCCCCAGTCCATGGACTGGCAAATTATTGGGCTCAGTGCTTTCCTTTTTCTTCTCTAGAATTGTATTAAAAAAACAAAAAACAGAACTCCTTACTGTTACACTGCTCTTGCCACTGGTGGCCATTTTCTCAATTCTACGAGCTCTGGGCTGACTGTTAGGCTTCTCTAAGGCTTCCAGCTTAACAGGAAGAAAAGGAGAGTGTTCAGCAAGAATTCAGCTACTCAAGGTGGCATAACCCCTGCCCCACAGGCAGAAAGTGTTCAACACACCTGTCCTGCAGCACCAACAATGGTCAGAAGGTGTTCAGCACACCCGTTCTGCAGCACAGATGGTGGCCAGAAGGTGTTCGGCACACTTGTCCCACAGCACCGACGATGGTCAGAAGGTGTTCAGCACACCCGTTCTGCAGCACCGACGATGGTCGGAAGGTGTTCAGCACACCCGTTCTGCAGCACCGACGATGGTCAGAAGGTGTTCAGCACACCCGTTCTGCAGCACCGACGATGGTCGGAAGGTGTTCAGCACACCAGTCCCCCAGCACCGACGATGGTCAGAAGGTGTTCAGCACACCAGTCCCCCAGCACCAACGATGGTCGGAAGGTGTTCAGCACACCCATTCTGCAGCACTGACAATAGTCAGAGGTGTTCAGCACACCTGTCCCACAGCACTGACAATTATTCCACTCTGAGGAAAGGCAGGAAACTGCAGCAGCCAATCTACCCAAGAGCCAAGGCTCTTTAATCTCTCTCTTTTCCCCCCTAGCAGAGGCTGCAGAGGAGAGGAGCAAAATCCTACCCTGTTACCCAATAGTTCATCTATTAGCAATTCAGAGGCAGAGAATCAGCCATTCCAAACCCTCCACACCCCTCACAGCCCCGAAAAGCACACTGTAAATCTTCTTACTCAGAGGAAGAGGGAGGCTCACTGTGCACACGGTTCTTTTGACTCGACTTAATTTTAAGATGAGTTTGTCCCAGTTTTCCTTGATGCTAATGGATTTTTCACACCCGCTTCCAGGCCATCCAGTGTGTGTGTTAGTAAATGAATGTCCTCTGCGTACAGAATAAACCACCCTCCCCTCACTGGGCAGAAGGAGGAGTAGGCACTCCTGAAGGCAGAAGCCAGGATCTGGAGCCCCAGGCCACTCCGAGGTCTCAGCTCAGAACAGGGGTCTCCTCATGGCCCAGACAGCTTGGAGGTGGGGCAGGGGACACAGGCAGATGAACCTCTCATCACCAAGAACACACATGGGGAGAAAAAGTACTTGGGCTTCAACACGAAAATCATGATTCTTCAGATTGACCAATTAGACCTTAGTGTTCTCACCTAAATTTCCTCTTTAAATATAAAAACCCAGAGATGGGGATAAATCTACCCCTTTTTTTACACAGTGAGGAAAGGAAAGCTCAGGGAAGGGAAGTGACTGTCAATGGTCAACAGCAACTAGAAAAAGCCAGAAGCTTCTGGTTGGTCTCATCAGACTATAAATCCCTTGAGAGCAGATGCTGGGCACAGTCCCCCTGTGTCCCCATCAGGTGCATGGTCAACAGCTGATGAACAGTGGGGAGCGGCTTAGGAAAGAGGCAAGCAGTGACAGGCAAGGCGCTTTTCTATCAAGCCGTCACTGAACAAAACCCAAGGAGAAAAAGGCAAAAGGGATGGGGCACAGCGACTTGTACAACAGATCAAAACTATAAAGCTAGGGAACATAATAACATGGTTTAAAGACTTTAAGGAAATCTTTATTTCCAACACAAAGTCAACAGAAGTCAAAGGAGGATGTGTTTCAATTTTCATTAATGAAACAAAATAAAAGCTGAACCAGACGCAACAAGCCAAATCTTATTTTGTCTCCCCTTCTTTCCTCTTTTCAGCGTGTTTAGTTAACTGGGTTGCAGTCTAGGGCTGGACGCATCCAGAAAGCCTGGCAAACACCCATGGCGGTGGGAAGACACTGGAGTCTGCAGCAGGGCTCTGGGGCTCTGGCCAGGGAGCGCCCTGGAACCAGAATTTAAGTAAAGAGCAATGGCCCTTCTGCAAATAATTAAGTAATTTACACCCACCTCTCAGCCTTAGAAGAGAAAGTAATTCTCCTCTGGTTGCTGGAACAGGCTCAGTTGGCTGCCCAGCTGATGGTCACCAGCAAGCACTCTCCCCAGCAGCAGCAGTTGAGGAGGCAGCAGACCAGCTCCTCAGCCTCAGCACCTGATCAACTGCACCTTCTGGGGGACAGCACTGGGTCACATCTGCCTGACCACTGTATGAATCACAATTGGACTCAGTTCCCTGGGAAATTCTCCTCCTGCATCTGCCACCTCCATGCAACACAGACCCCAGCCTACACTCCGTTTCACGATGGAGCCCCAGAGCAGCAAGACAGACCATGTGATTCCTCCCCACAAAGCAGTTGGGCCTCCTAGCACCCATTCAGGTCACAATGAGCAACATCATCTCGCTCCACCCAGTAAACCCTTAGGGAAGTCCCTGCACCGGGCAGTTCTGCTCCCCAAAGAAACGGGGTGTAACACAAGCTCCTAGTGGGGAAAGGTCAGCCTTTTGTCTCAAGGAAATAGTTTCTTAACTTAAGAACAACCTACTGACTACTGAAAGCTGCTCTGACCCTAAACTCCCCGTCTACCTGCCTCACTTGCTATGCCCACCAGGAAAAGAAGCCTGATGAGAAGGAAGCGAAGAGAAGAGCCGGGCTTAGCTGTGCGAAAAGCAAGTCGCACAGACTGTGGGCTCTCTGGTCTGCGCTTATTTCAAAATGTTCTTGCTGAATGACCTTGGACTAGATAAACGACATTTTAGTTTCCTGCAAAATAGCACTACTAGGGACCTCCTCCCACTCGCTGCTCTCCGTGTCCTATGAAGCTACAAACAAGAGGCGTTCTGAAGATTCTAATAACAGCATCAAAGCAGAACACTGCCCCCTTTATTTCTGAAGTCACTCTCTCATGCCCAGTTCTCTAGAAGGAGCAGAGCCTCAGAGGTGAAGCCCTAGAGTTTGATCTGAAGAAAACGCCTCCCTCTTTAGGGACGGACGTATTCTGACAGGGAAGACTGTGCTTCTGGGTCGGAGGAGGTCAGGAGGCCACACAGTGTGCTAGAAATCACGTCAGGAAGAGAACACACGACAGACGGGCTTACAGACTTAAGCGTACTTTGAAATTCTAGGTTAAATGTAAAAAGAGTACAATTCAACAACTCAGGCAACAAGGTATGAAGCCCATCCTCTTGGAGCTCTATGGCAGGGTCACCTGTAGAGAGCTGGCAGCCAGACACACCTGCTGAAGGAGGCCCTGGACAGTAAGACGAGAAGCAAATGGATCAGGCACGTTCCACTACGGCATTAAAAAACACGTGCAGGTTCGACTGCAGTTACCTGACACACCAAAACAGTGAAAACTTACACCTCCTGCACTCTGTTACGTCACCCTCCAACTCCTGAGAGAGACAAGAAGTGATGCTTATAGAGGAGCTACTGCAGGCCCAGGAGGCCCTGCTAGGGCTGTACACACATCAGCTCATTTACTACTCCTGACAGGCTCCTGATAAATTACAGAAGAGACAAGTGAGGACCAGAAAGATGGCACTTGTCTCAGATCTCTCAAGCAATAAATGGCAGAGACAGAACTCAAATTCAAAGCCAAGCCCACCAGACTGCAAAGGGTCCTCCCCTCTCTGCAAGGGGGCAGGAGGAAGGATGCACCCCTGAGGTCTTTAAGAGACTCCACCCTCCCACCACTGACTTCCACATGGAAGCCAGATTCTGATGGCTCCTGTGGCTTGTGCCTGACAATTCAAAGAAAGAAACGCAGACGGCACCTGGGCTGAATTCAGAGTTTCTCTGACAGTACAATGGAACTGAGATGAAGAAATTTGGAGAACAGTTTCTTCTCTAAGACAAGCATCACAAAGTGAAATTACAAAGAGAAAAACACGAGCCTCAGGAATCAGTGCAAAATGGAGATGCTGTATTAGAGAATGAAATATGGGTATATCAATGACTGTCCTCCTGTGCAATTCCTATATGAGCACTCAAAACCCATGCCTGCAGGTAGGACCCTGTCTCCACCATTTCTCACCCCTCAGGAGAGGCAGATCCAAACACCTGTTTGTCATGTCATCTGTTCCAAGGTGCAGAATTTTTCCCATCTCAACATCTCTGAAATGGAGTTGAGTCTTCAAATTGATGGTGGGACATTTTGTCATAGTTTTTTCTTAGAGATAATAAAATGATGGTGCATCTTACAATCTTTAGCACTTAAGACTGAATTTAATATAATGCTTTGAAATTATATAACATGTCATAATTTAACATTTAGATAACTCAAAACACTCTCAAATACTTTGTTTCATTTAAGCTTCAAAAGAGGTAAGCTGAGCAGTTTTAATTCCCATTGTTCTCAAATAAAAATGGAGAAACTGAGGCAGACTGCTCAGTAACATATTCAAGCAAGTGGAAGCACCAAGATTGGACCGAGATTTTCCTCGAGTTGTGCCCATGGGGTGGAGCCTGGAACTAAGTGTAGATGACGCAGGTAAGACGCTGGTGGACTTGCTGCCGACATCTTGTCTACTGACTGTATTCTACCCCCTCACTCGGCACCCTTTCCATCACACAGCAAAGAGGATGAAGATAACTACAAGACATCTTGTGAGCTGATATGGGGAAGAGGTTTGTAAACACAGAGCATCACTGGCCTCAAAAAAGAGGCTGAAACAACAAATGTTGGAGAGGATGTGGAGAAATAGGAACCCTCATACACAGCTGGTGGGAATGCAAATTGGTGCAGCCTCTATGGAAAACGGTATGGAGATTCCTCAAAGAGTTAAAAATAGAGATGCCCTATGATCCAGCCATCCCACTACTGGGAATCTATCCAACGAACCTGAAATCAACAATCCAAAGAGGCTTATGCACCCCTATGTTCATTGCAGCTTTATTCACCATAGCCAAGAAGTGGAAGCAACCTAAGTGTCCCTCGACTGACGACTGGATTAAGAAAATGTGGTATATATATACAATGGAATACTACTCAGCCATAAAAAAAGACAAAATCGTCCCATTTGCAACAACATGGATGGGCCTGGAGCGTATTATGTTAAGTGAAATAAGCCAGAAAGAGAAAGACAAACACTGTATGATCTCACTCATATGTGGAATATAAACCAACACATGGACAGAGAAAACTGGACTGTGGTTACCAGGGGCAGTGGGGGTGGGGGGTGGGCACAAGGGGTGAAGGGAGTCATATGTATGGTGATGGACAAACAAAAATGTACAACCCAAAATTTCACAATGTTAGAAACCATTAAAACATCAATAAAAAAAAAAAAAAAAAAAAAGAGGCTGAGTCAAGGAAGCTGGTCCTCCCCACCGAGCCTGGGACTCCCTCCACTGGCCCCAACCCAGAAAGAGGGGAGGATCGGGAAGGGATGGTTAGAAACTGCTCCCCTGAAAACAAAGAAATAGCAAATGGCTGTCACGCATGGACAACTGGTTAGCTAGGGGGAGAAGGGGAGGAAATCAACTCAAATCTTTACTTCTCAAAAATACCTAATAAATTCAGATGGATGAAGAGTTAAATACAGAAATCAAGTAAAATTAAAACCAAACACCAGACTAATATCTAAGTAAATACTATTTATCTGATTTCTAGATGAGAAAGGCATTTCTAAGCTTAAAAGTAATGGAAGAAACCACAAAGGAAAAGAACGATAATTTAAGTACATAAGGTTAGGTCTCCCTGTTTAAAAAAGAAAAGAAAAAGTCTGGGGAAAATATTAGCCCCAGAAATAGACAAAGGGATGTGATTTGTAATATTTATTAAACAGCATATACGAAGTGATGAGAAAAACAGGCTATGAGATCAGTCAATACATATGGGAGGCTGTTCAATTCAAAAGAATTAAAGTACTGGAAATGGCAATGTCAATTGCCACCTATGCAATGAACAAAGATTTCATTTGCAAGTGTTAACATTTAATGTGGCAAAGGTACAAAAGAGTCTTCTGGCCCAAGTATAAACTGGTAAGGAAAGGAGTTGACAACACCTACCAAAAGCCTTAGAAATGTCCAAACTCTCCGACCCTGTAATTCCACTCTTAGGAAGTTATTCTAAGGCAACAGTGAAAAACACAGCAAAGGTTTGTGTCAAAAGGTGTTCGTTATAAGTTACATGACCAATAGGGAATTACCGAGGTAGGTTGGGATATATCCATACAACGTTAATAAAAGCTTTTCAGATCATGTAAAAATACGTATGACAAAATTTTCAAGGCAGGAAAAAAAAAACTGGAACACATTATTATCTCAAATACATTAAAAAACAAAGAGAATAAAGCCTAGAAGGAACCATGGCAGTGTTGCTTGCATGGTATGGATTATGCATTACTTCTTTTCTGCTTCCTGCGCTCTTCTATATTTTTATAATTAATATATATCAGTTCTACAAAGGGGAATGGACAACAGATGAAGATTGTTACCCTCTCATCCCATGCTCAAGAAATGCAACTCCACGGCAAAGGGAGGCTGCCACACAGATACTAGGGTATTTTTAGTGGTATCCAGAAAGAAGAGAAACATTTAATATAGCTATCCTTTATTTTGCAACAAAATGCTAAAAACATTTTTTCAATTGCTGGTTTACTTCTCTCAGCCACTGGCTTGTTCCTGCTTCAAGACGTGCAAGGATCACCCTTCTTCATTTAATTATCACCGTCCTCTACTTCTTTTTCCCAAGTAAGCTCCAAGACAGTTTGCAAGTCACCTCACTCACTACAGTCCCTTCTTTAAGGCTTCGAATTTTACGTTTAGCAGCAAGACCTAGCACTGCAGCAAAACCAGACGAGGGGCAGGGCGAGCGGGCAGGCAACTCTCCCATCCTATGGCCACGCTGGGGGGCCAGCTAGAGGGGAGTGTGACCTAGCCTCCCATGGGCTTTCCTGGGGTTCAAGGAGCTTCGATGCACAACCAGGTAGCCTGCCCCACTGTGGGGCCCCCAGGATGAGTTCAACAGATGGCCCTGCAAGGAAAGGAGTCGAGTGTGTTCTTTCCCTAGAAGTCTGGGTCACTCTATAGTTCTTGGGTCAGAAGTCCTGGTGTCTCCCATCTCTGTCCCTTCTGGGGCTGTAAAAAACAGCTCAGAAGATGGTTACCCCTGGGACCCCACACCTGAACCAGCCAAGTCCCTGCCTTCTCTCTCTCTGGGACTCATCCTCTGGCTTCCCACTCCCATGGAGAATAGAGTGTGGGGGGTGCATGGAGGGCATGGGCCCAGCTCCTCTGCTGCTTCTGCCCTGATCCACCCAGAGCACCTTCTCCTCCCAACTTAGGTCCCAGTCCTGCAATCCCCCCAGCTTCCATCCTAACCCGGTTTGCTGCTTTGCTGGTGGCCCACAAACGCATTAAAGTGTTTAGCCATCCTTAGCCAAGCTCGACTCTGAACACACGGTGCTTTCACTGAGACTTCCAAACCTGTCTGAGTGGAAATTCCAGACAGTCAGTCTGCAGAGGTCTCCCAGCAGGGCCCTGCGGGCAGGAGTTCCCTACTCTGGAAGGAAACAGGGTCAGCCAAGGCCCCATCGTGCTCCAGACACAGCGTGACTGTGCTGGCTGCCTCCCCAGTGAACCCCAAACTGCCTCTGTGTCAAAATGGTGCTCCCTGAGGCACCCCACCCAATAGTGAGGGTAAACACAGGCTTCCAGATCCCCCATAGCCAGGTTCCCAGCACAGTGAATCCTCTACATAAGTTAATGCACAGTAGCATCCAGAAATGAGTTTTTAATCAGTGCTTTCTAACTGCCAGACCCTGCGGTAAGTGCTTTTCTGAAGCCACTTAATTTACTTAACAAGCAAAGCAATAGTGGTCCTGTGCTCTGTGCTGACATTATTAGCTATATGGACAGTCAGACCACATAAAAGGGAATACAGCTCTGGTTACGGAGCTATGATGCGCATGCAGGCAACTGCGGCAGTGGAGTTGGGGGGGGGAGTTGAAGGAATTTCTCAAAATCCTAAAATGTGAAGGAATTAAAGATGTTTAGCTTACAGAAGGAAGATTTGGGTGGTAGTAGAAGGTGGTATGAGAGTGCTTTTCAAATATTCAGGAAACTTTCACGTGCAAGAGGTATTAGGACCAGAAAGTTCCACAGTGGTAGATATCAGCTAACTGGAAGCTTCAGAGACAGAGAGGACTTTAGGGGCTGTCTACCCTAACTCTGCATTTTGCAAATACGAGAACTGAGGTCATACAGATCTTTCTGCATGGCTCAGATGACATCCTGAGGCTGCAGTCCTGCCTGCTCAGAGTAGCCCAGCAAGAGGGTGATGCCCGTCCTCAGGGATGCAGCAGAGGAAATGCCTGGACTGGGGACCACCTGTGGTCGCTTTCAGATCAAATACTCTGATGCTAAGTGAATGACAGAATGGAGGAAACTTTTCAGTCCCAGGGCATGTAGCCAGTCCTGCAGGACACTCAGGTACACTGTCTCCTCTTGAAAGATTTAGATTTGTGGATTTTCTCCCCAAATAGCACATAGGCTATAGGATACGAGAGAAACAAGTATTAAGAAATAGAAAAATTCACAGCATATCTGCAGTCAGAATTTGGCTTTAAATCTTGGCAACTTAATCTATTTTGAGCATGAGACAAGTTTGCTAATTCCTAATGAGCCAGATTAGAAACAGACTACAAACGAACAGCAAACTCATCACAAAATTATGAGAGTGCCCAAAATACACGGCATTACTTATGCACAGCTAACAGCGGCATGTGGCCACGGAGTGAAACGGTGTCACAGTCTTCAGGAAGAAAGCGCCTGTGGAAGTATCACTGATCATCAGAAAACACTCTCTGCTGACTCCAAATATCCAGAACATGCCAGGTGGGACTGCTCAGAAAGACACCGAGGCACGAAAAGTCCAGAGGGATGGGGAAAGTACAAGGTGCTCTGGGATGGAGGTTAGGGCACTGACCTGGATTTGGGAAGCTAGAGGTTCGAGAAGGCTGTCCTGAGCTGGGCCCTTTGGGCATACGTGGAAGAGTGCACCGGCAGAGGGAAGAGGGAATTCCAGGAGAAGGGGAAACTAGAAGGGTCTGGAAGAAAGATGTTTTCCAGGCAAAGTTCACGTATTCTGACCATTCAGGCAAGACACACCACCTCCACAAATGTCCTTAGCAAATTCCCTTCTCTACTTGAAGACAGCGTCTGCTTTTCTTTCTCCTTCACCTCCCTACCCAAGAAGTGGTGGCTCTCTGGAGACAAAGCAGAAACTAGTGGTCCCAACCCCAGCACACAGGAGTCCACTGGGGAATCTTTATTTAACAAATGGGAAGGCAGACACCTGGGCCCCACACCCTCCACCTGAGGGGCACTCGGGAGAAGAGCAGGAAGCGAACCACCTCCCGGTGACCAGGGCGAGCGAGAGCCACTGAAATCAACAGTGTCAGTGCACTCACCTGACCCTGTCACTGCGGCACCATCACAGGTTCTCAGAAGCCACTCTTCTCTATAACCACATACACACACCCTCAAGCACACAAGCATTTAGAACCACCTGCATATGGTGAGTGGGGAGTGAGAGAGCAGCCGTAATAAGAGGCCAACATAGGAAAGCAGTGGCGATCGTGAAGGACAGATGGCCTCAGAAGGGCGGAGAGGGTGCTAAGTAGCAGCAGAGCTTGCGCAGTGGCCTCTGGGGGCCTGCATGCTCCCCGCCCCCAAAGGCAACAGAAGGACTCAGAGACCAGCCTGCAACCATCAAGCTTCTGACGAGAAACTCTAGAGAATGAAAAGAAAGACTGCATCTGAGGTAAATGGTCCAGTTCTATTCATTCCTGCTCCCCTACCGCAGCCCAGAGAGGCCGCCGAGGGTTGGTGACTCCTCGGAGGGCACTGAGGGCCTCCGTGCCCCGCTTCCAGGGCGGGACCATGAGGACATTCTGTCTCCGCCTGCAAAGACGCTCTGGATTACACACCACGGAAGCAATCCTGTGGTAACAAAGAATGAGTTACAGCGCAGTAATTCACACCTGGAAAGAGCTCCCCCCGCAGCAGGGTGGAGGGTAAAAGACAAACAGCCTTGATGAATGAATGTACAACCGGAGCACGTCACCGGGAAGATTAAGGCACACAGCAAGGTGCTCTGATATATTCGATTTTCTCTAAAAGCAACCTTTCATAACGAATTTTAAATCAAACTATTAAGACAGCCCCCCAAAGCAGGCGAACGGGAAAGCCACAGGAATGAACAAGGAGGGGCCAGGCCATCACACAATGCCAGCACGAGGCTCACAGCAGGATTTAGGAGGAGCCTCTGACCCTGTCCCTCTTCCTAAAGGAAGTGCCCCGCAGCTCAGTGGGAGGGAGCATTTGTCTTACGGATCTTTCTCAGGCTCCAGTGCTGTGAAAATTTTAACATCCACCAGAAAAGCAGGGAGAGACTCCCCTGCACTCCCATCAACCAACCACCGGGAAGAGGAACCTCCCCCCGACTGAGCAATTAGGCTGTGAGTTCACTGGAACAGCTTAGGTCTGGAGGAACAAACATCAGCCACATCAATCCTTTTCTCCTCACTCCTGAGGAGTCCTGAGGGAGACAGCCATCACACTCTGCACTGCTAGGCACCACTCACCATGTGCTAGACGGCGTCACCCCGTGGCCTGCCTCAGGAAGGTGTACCATGGAGGCCATATAACCTGAAACCTGACAGCCCAGGCACTCATACAACTCAGACATGCCACTTTCCTTAGCCTGCCTGGAGCGTGCACTCTGAGGTGCTGTTCTCATTCCTGCTCTTTAGCCCAGTGGCAGAGACATATTTCTACCGGTCGTGCGGCGGGATGGGGGAGGGGTCCTCTCCTCCTCACCCCAACCCTATCAGAGCATCAGGATCCATTAGTCCTCAACCGCAGCCCCTTTATAATCTAAGTCAAAGAGTGACACCATTCCCTGGTCTGCAGACTCCACGTCCCGTTCACACCCACTTCCTCACAGCATCTCAGGGAGCTCCCGAAGCCCAAGGCTAATCTCCCTCCTAGACTACACCCCTCACCAGACTCTGCAAAGGGATACTGGTCCCCCACGATCTGGCCCTGCCCCTGCCCCCACTCTGGGCTTTGAACCATGTGCTCCCACAGCCCACTTGCAGCATGGTCCCTGCACCCACCCCTCCCCAGGCACCCCACTCCATGAAGTTCCCCATCTCGGAGTCTCTGCTCGGGCTGTCCCATAAGCCAGGACTGTCCCGTCATCACCCACCCTACCAGCAAATACAATCTCATCTGGGTACCCCACCTCATCCTTTAGGTACAGCTCAGGGGTCTCTGCTCTAAGAGGCCTTCCCGCATCCTCCCTTCCCATCAGTCCACAAGGGGTCCTTCCTCTCTCCCTTTAACACCCTGCGCACCCATCCTCTGCACCCTGGCCCTACCACACCGTAGGGTCTCCGCCCAGGACCCTGGGAGCTGGGGGAAGCTATAGCCCTACCCATTATCTGGCATATTTTAGTCACTGAGACACAGAATCGTTGAAAGGAAAGACAGACAGGAGGGGTAATAAGAACTCCACAGAAAATCCTTTTTAGAAAGGGTGGGCACAGGTATTCCAGTTTCGAAGAAATGATGAATGAAGCATGACAAGAGGGTTTAAAAAGAGCTTAACTTTTCACTTAAACGGAAGGCTAGAATATCACTGTTGGAAAAGCTCTCGGAATTTGGTCATCTAACACAAAGCTGCCTGTCATCCTTCACACCTCAATACAATTCTCTCACCGCCTAAAGGCAGCTACCAAAGTCCCTCTAAACGCACAGCTCTCTTGCCTACCAAAACCTATGACCTCTGACGAAAAACTCCCACCATCCCTCTATAGAACTCTGGATTTTTTCAATATTGTGGGATTTCCATAGGTGTGATGTTACAAGACACAAAACTTAAGACACAATCTTGGCCGACAGGCTCACAACCCAAACACAGTGAGTGAACCCTTCATCTCTCCTTCATCAGTCTGCCTTTCATTTAGAACACATGATGCTATCAAACTCCAGCCCAGCCTGTGTGGCACTCCTCAGGGAGGGTGCCTGGCAAACTGCAGAATCTCAAACACAGAGGGGCCTTTCACCAGCTGTTCTTTCTCTCTCCACCCCCGACCTGCCCTGCACAACTTCCTTAGCCCCATCTCAGTTGGTTTCATTTGGAGAAAGAGATCCTACATTGTAACTGTATGACGGGGTATCCCATCTTCACCTACGAATGCTCCAATCCAGTACTGACTTCAAACATTTTACAGCCAACAACGCATAACCAGGCTTGGGAAGCCTTCACATTTAGCAACAGAGAAGAACAGCTTGGTGGAGATAGGTTACATGACACGTCAAGTCTTTTCAACTCATCAACAAATAAAGCAAAATCTGAAGGTAGGGTTCTAGTCTGTTTGGTAGCAGAGAACAAAGTTCATGAAAACAGACGGTAGTGCAGACAAATGTTGTCATCTTCCAGTGTTCAGGAAACTGATCAGAGCAGCTGTGTGGATTTAATAACCACACAGTTGGGCTCTCGCAGGGAAAGACCATATTGGACCGAATGGACCCTAACTTGTCATGGGGGGACCTGGGCGAGGCTGTTAGGGTAGATCCTGCCCACCATGCTCCCATTTTGGTTGCTGAATTCATGGGAAGGACTCAGGCCAAAAGTAAGCAGGAGGTCCCAAGACCTTGGCCTTTATTTCTCCAAGGATCTGAACGAATTCAGTGTGTTCAGGAACACTGGGAAAGTGCCCTCCAATCTCTCTACCGAGAACTGCCACCGCCTCCCTGAAGCACCCTGAGCCCTGGAATTAACTCCTGTTATGCTATACCTCGCCTCCGACATAGCACAACCACAGAGATTTTTCACGCACGGGCAGATTTTGGAAGAACTCGTCATTATTTTTTCTTTACCTTTTAATAACATTTACTAACAAGGGGACATGCCAGCTTGTCACAAGCCCGGTACAACCACAGCTTGGGTCAGAAGGGCTCTTTTGGTGGAGGGACAGCTCTTTCAGCAATGTTTACCAACAAACCAATACACTACATTCTTAAGTGCTGGCGTCTCCCCTCTCCTAGTCTCTATGTTTGCAGCAAAATTAAAGAGAAGGAAATAGTAAAATTAACTCCAAGAAAGTACCTATCAATACTTATATTTATTAACTCCAGCTAAATCTATGCTGCGTAATATTGTTCAAGCTGTACAGATCTGATGACATCTTTATTTCTTTTTATATTTGAGCTGGGCGTGTGATTAGTTTAAGTGCCAGTGGAAGTCCAAAGAGCAGGGAACAACACCTAGTTCACCTACATGTCACCATTTGCTTTAATTACATGGTGAGAGTTGGACTGGGGCCTACAAAGTTCACCAAGTGAACAGAATGACTAAGAACCCAACCGCACAGTGTTCTCACGCATTCAGAGTGCTTGCACGGTGTGGTTTTAGGGTCTGGTTTCTACATCTCATCTGCTAAGTGGACAAGTCATTTTCAAAACTGCAGCTGCTGAGAAACTAACAAACACCAGTTATGATCATGGGGCTAAAGTAGACAAAAGGAGACCCACAATATAATTAAAACATTTGGTTAACCACAATATAGGAGAAGGCATAAGTACACCTGCTGCCTTATAAACAATATGTATTTTTTTCCTTCCCATGTCAGCAGAAAGCCTGAAAACAAAAAAGACCTCCAAGAAATGAAGTCAAGTTCTATCGCCACGTAGGCTCAGGCAGGACGAGACGTACAAAGTGAAAGACGAGACTGAAACGTGGTGAGGGGTGGCTCTCAGAGGCCGGCAAGTCTCCAGAGTCTGAACTGAACTGTGCGGGCAACACAAACAAGGGCATGATCGGCAGGCCAGTTGTTTTCAGATCCTGGAACCCATACACCTATGGTGTTGCCACCCTTCAAAACAGCCCCCTCGGCAGACATATGCCCACGATGGTGCCATGACTCCAAATATTTGTGGAACTCCTCTCATGGCCTGGCCCCCAGGGCCAACAGCATAATTTTCATCCTTCAAGGCATATTTGTTTTTCGGAAATAGCTAATAATCACTCAGAGCCAAGCGTTGTGAACAGGGCAGGTGATCAAGCTCGGTAATTTCATTCTTGGTCGGAAACTCACAGTGGGACCTAAACAGCGAGTGTGATGTCCTCACGTGGCTCACTAAGTAGCTGTGGTGCTAGCGCCAAAAGCAGAGCTCCAATAACGTTCTGGACAGTGACAGTGTCAGCACATGAAGTGTGCAGCCTCCTCCCAAACCAGCACCTTTAAGATCGCCCCTTCTCTGAGGGCACACTTTCTGAGGAGTCTATCAAATCCCGCCTTGTGACTTTATAGCCACCCTGATACATCACCACTGCGCATCCCCAACTCAACCTAACCCCAAATGAGCTTTCATGAATGAGAGGACACCAGGCCCTTCAACAGCTAATCAAGATCACAACCACAATCCTGCAGAGATGTTAGCACTACGAGTGTGCAGACTCAAGTATGTGTTACACGCGTGTACAGATATATATACATATGTATACACACCACAGATTTACAGCTCATCAAATAGTCCGCAGTGGGTTTATCCTAAATACAGATAATAAATTCAATGTTAATGATAGCTGAGAGCTTTAAAACTCTCTGGAGGAAAACACACACACAGCACCACCTTTCACATCCCTTCACAATGACTGATCGACTGTGGTTTTCTGGTCTCTCTATCCCTGCAAGAAAAAAAATCGCATTAAAAAAGCACAACGAGGGGCCGGCCTAGTGGCATAGTGGTTAAGTTCCTGTGCTCCGCTTTGGCAGCCTAGGGTTCGCAGGTTCGGATCCTGGGCACGGACCTATGCACCGCTTATCAAGCCATGCTGTGGCAGGCATCCCACATATAAAGTGGAGGAAGATGGGCACAGATGTTAGCCCAGTGCCAATCTCCCTCAACAAAAAGAGGAGGATTGGCAATACATGTTAACTCAGGGCTAATCTTCCTCACCAAAAAAAAAAAAAAAAAGGTACAATGAAGAAACATAAGATAAAGTACAAACACAAACACTAACACAGGACTTCCCCAGAACACTCGCCTCCCGACATTACAACTTGGAAAGGTATGGGTTCCCCAAGAAGGGTGGGGAGAGGTAGGAGCAGTGAGCAGTCACTGATTTGGGGGCCTCAAGACCTGGGATTCAGATTCTTTAAATCTTGATCTAAAGGAGAATGAACTCTTTCAAGGGAGAGTTATGCCATTTTCTTTCCCAACAAACTACAAATGAGTTGGTCCACCAGGCCCTTGTCAACCAAATATACCTGAGAGAAGCACCAACTGCCAACCTGTGCTTGTGGGGCAAAGGGTTATGAGGAAAATGGCGTCTGCCAAGTCCTGGCAACCAGGCTGTTTATAAGAGGCAGTACTGCTCACGAGTTAGGGCGAGCATTAGAATCAGAGAGACCTGGGCTCAAATTCTAAATCCCTCCTCCACCCTTCCAGTTGTGTGACCTCTGCAAGTTGCTTATCCTCTCAATGTCCCCTTTTCGGGATCTGTACAAAACAGGCCATACAACAGCTCGTGTTCTCCCAAGGCAGTCAGGAGGACTGAATCTGTGGGCAACTAATGCACTCAGTGCAGTGCCTGGGATACAGCCAGCTGTTCTCCCTCAGCATGAAGTCAACCAATTCCCCCAACGCAACCCTCCTCCAAGGGGCACGCACAGCATTAACTGGTTCTAAAGATGATACGATCCATTGCCAAGACGACCAATATGAAGGAGAATATCCTCCCAGAACTAAAACAGACACTGGTGTTCTCCTACAATAAAAACAAAGCCTTGCAAAATGCACACTGGCCTAAACCTTCTTCAATCCTACCTTGAGTACAGCCATGTCTCACCTAACGACGGGGACACGTTCTGAGAAGTGCATTGTTAGGCGATTTCACCACTGTGGAAACATCAGAGGGTACTTAAACAAACCTAGATGGTACAGCCTACTACACACCTAGGCTGTACGGTACTAATTGCATGGGACCACTGTCATCTATGCGGTCTCTTGCTGACTGAAACGTCGCCATGTGGCCCATAACGATATTCAGAAACAGGGCTAGAGCTCTCCTTATCAACAATACAGCCAATCAGAAACTGATGAACAACAGGAAGGAGATCCAGGGAGTGACACAAGCACTGAGGCAGAAGCAGAAGAAAGAGAGAGGGGGAAAGTCAAGAAAACGAACAGGTAAGGACAGAAAGCAAAACCGAGTTGTTTGTTCATGTGTGAAAGCCCTGCTGGTGCTTCTCCCAGTGCTTAGAGCTGCTTCACCAGGGTGGTCCAGGGACCCCTCACGTCCTCATGGGCCTCTGCTAGCGCAGGGCAGGCACATGGTAAACCAATGCTCTAGCAGAAAAGAGGGAAGAGCCGAAAGCAGACATCCAGATCCAGGGAGGGTAAAGGGAAGCGGCTCCATCCCATGTGGACAGTGGCTCCAGCTCACTGCTGTATGATCACCCCTACACACGGGACAGGAGAGAAGGGCCACACAGCTGGCATGAAGCAGCGCCACAGAGGAGCACCTGTGTGTACCCATCCTAAGGAAGGCTTTTGAGAGATCTGGAGAAAGATGAGAGGTCCTAAACCAAGGTGAACCAATTCCTAGCCTGGTGTCCACACCAAAGTTTCCTTATGAGCCACTCGACCTATCAAAAAATTAAGGAACTCACTGGAAGTATTATTTTAACCACAAGGTAGAAGCTGTGCCAGCACTATCTAGCCTGAGACGAGGTCATGTCTGGCCATGTGTGATGACCTGGGGCACTAGGAAGAAATTTACCAGAGTGTGTGTGTGTGTGCATGTGTGTGTGCGTGTGTGCAGAAGGAAGAGAAGCTTTCTCTCCCAGGCAGTCTGAGGAAGAGAGGAGCATTCAGTCCTGAGTCCTATGAAGGGAAGAGCAGAAGGGAAGCTGGAGGAGCATTTCCATGTCCGGCTCTGAGCCGTGAGGGCCTAAACAGTGGTGTCCAGCTGGCACAGGAACACCGGCGGGGAGAGGCACATGGGCTCCATTTAAACATGGAACATAGCGTTCCACAAAGCAGAGACTCCGGGGACGTACTTTTGGGCTGAGGCACCAGGAGGGTTTGCAGTCTGGCAGCTCCAGGAGACACGCCCTTGGCAAGAACCTCATCTCTCTCAGGAAAAGTCCTGGCCAGGACTGATAAGGGCAAGGGCGACATCCACAAGGGAGGCCAGGACATATCAACATCAAAAGGTTGTTCCTGAGCAGCGTCCTGAGACCACTAAACCCAAACAGATGGGACCTTGGGAAGAGACAGGCGTTCCATTACTATGTAACCTCCTTATAACATGGTGGGGGGCTGCTGGAGAAACTCAAGTTAGCCTTCAGAAACCCCCTGCAAACCTGATGAAGTCTTAGTCAACAGGTGTTTGCACTCAGATGTCCTATGGTGGGGGTTAAGAATCCAAAGATGAACTAACGAGACACTGACCCTGGGACACTTACATCTTAGGTAATCGGAAGGACCATGAGGATGACAGATAACTGCAATACATGGTGGCGATGCTTGTGGAAGTATCAACCACGTGCTGGCACAGGGGAGGAGCATGAACAGCTAGCTGCCTCATGGCCCACACAGCAGCTGCAAACCTGCTTTCTAATCAAGAAACCAAGAACCAAGACTGTCTGGGAAAATGGCCGATTCCAGGCCTGGGGCAGGAAATACACAATGTGACCCCCAAAACCTTGTCACACCAGGTGGGACGACAGTGAGCAAAGGCTACCAGGACTGCACCAAAAGGACCCAGGAGCCACCTAAAGAAGCTCCGACTGAGCCATGTTAGGATAATTCCAACATTAATAAGATAATAACTGTAATAAACTGGAACACAAACGTTTAAATCCATGAGTTCATGATGATACAAAACCAAACCAAACAAATGAAAATGCCCTGTTTGGTCACCGCTGACTGAAAACTGATAAATAAAAAGGAAAGAATCAAGATGTGAGCTGTCTTGCCCACACGGGCAGTACCACAGGTAAGCAGACAGTGGATAGGGAAGAGTTTCCTCTATAGGAGTTTTCCAGCAAGGAAATTAAAGGACGGTGGACAGAATGAAAATGCCCCAATGCTGGAACCTCGGATCTGGAGGAGTCAGGCATGGAGCATCCATGGCTGCTGACAACACAGGGAGATAGCCCTCAGTCCTGTGGGCCCTGAGTGAACATCACCACCCACGGAGGGGGTCATTGTGCCCACCCTCCCACAAAACAAAAATCAAAATCAAACCTGAATCGAGTCCTGCTTCTAGATGCAACTTCCAATTTGCAGGAAATAAAGAGCACAGAGGAACTTGCTCAACTACACACAGGGAGGCAATCAGCAAAATCAGACTGGAAAACTGCAGGGCAAAACTCAGCTCCCTTAACAAACAAGCCACAAAAGCAAATCAACAAAACAAAACAAAACCACAAAAACAAGAGAGGGATGAAAGAGGAAACTGTGATGTAAAAAACTTCAAGACAAATAAATCAATCATAAAGGGTAACTTTATCTGAATCTCGAATTAAGAAAAAAACTATAAGATAAATTTATGACATTTATGAACCAATGAAAAATTTGAACAATAACTGAATATTTGATGATATTAAGGAATTTGTTAATTTTTTTTTTAAATAATTTTATTTATTTATTCTTCACCCCAAAGCCCCAGTAGATAGTTGTATGCCATAGCTGCACATCCCTCCAGTCACTGCATGTGGGACGCGGCCCCAGCATGGCCGGAGAAGCAGTGCGTCGGTGCGCGCCCGGGATCCGAACCCCGGGCGGCCAGCAGCGGAGCGCACGCACTCAACCGCCAAGCCATGGGGCTGGCCCAAGGAATTTGTTAATTTTTTAAGGTATGATTTATGGCACTACGAGTTTTTTTAAGAGTTCTTACATTTCAGTGATACATACTAAAATATTTACAGATAAATGATTTCTCAGTCTGCTTGAGAGGGCACATGGAGGGGGCAAAACTGACCACAAGGGGCCGGCCCGGTGGCATAGCGGTTAAGAGTGCACACTCTGCTTCAGTGGCCCAGGGTTCACAGGTTGGGATCCCGGGTGCACACCAACGCACCGCTTGTCAAGCCATGCTGTGGCGGCGTCCCATATAAAGTAGAGGAAGATGGGCACAGATGTTAGCCCAGGGCCAATCCTCCTCAGCAAAAAAAGAGGAGGATTGGCATCGAATGTTAGCTCAGGGCAGATCTTCCTCACAAAAACAAAACAAGACAAAAAAAAAACAACAACAAAAAACTGACCACAAGCCATCAAGCTGGGACTTTGATGGTGGCTGGGGTGGGATGAAGGGTGTGTGAGCTTTATAACACTATTTTCTACTTAGGTATATTTGAACGTCTCCGCAAGATTTTTCTTTCTTTAAATCAGGCTGGACTGAGAGCAAGGGCCTCCTGGAGGAGATGAGATCCAAACCAAGTCTTGCAGGGTAAGAACTGCGAGGTTGGGATAGCATTCCCACAGAGATGGCATGAGCAAAGGCTCAGAGGTGAGCAGGAACTTACTGGCCAGTCTGCTGTGGTCCCAATGGCTGTGTCCCCAATTCATAGGTTGAATCCTAACGTCCAAGGTGATGGCATTACAAGGTGGGGCCTCTGCGAAGTGTCATGAAGGTAGAGCCATCACGGAGGGAATCAGTGCCCTTCTAAAAGAGAGCTCCCTCACCCCCGCGCCACGTGAGGACACAGTGGAAGGTAGCCATCTGTGACCTGGAAGAGGGCCCTCACCAGAACCTGACCACACTGGCACCCTGACCTCAGCCATCCAGCCTCCAGAACCACGAGAAGTTAATTTTGTTGTTTACCCAGTCCTGGTATTTTTCGTAGCAGCCCAAACGGACTAAGACCCAGTCCTTACAGGGCAAAAGGGAGAAAAGCTGAGGCTGGAGAGAGCTGGGAAAGGCCTTTCCTCCCAAGCATCAAGCGGAGGCTCTGTGATGGGGAGCCTGGCCATATTTGTGATTCAATTACTGCAGGTCACTCTGGTGACCCTGCAGATGGTGGCAGAGAAGGGGACAATAACAGAGGGGGACCACCCCAGAAGGCACTCTAACAGTTCCAGTCACTACATGTGACTAACCACCACATCAAGGGTAGGCCTGCAGATTCGAAATGGTGAAGTAACACACAAGCATCACCCTTACCGTTATTATTAACGCCACACCACAAACTTCCCGCAGAGATCAGAGGTCAATCCAATGTTCTGGACTTGACTAAAAGGTGAGTCGAGGGCACATGTCCTGGGTCAGCTCATCATGTCCACCCCAGCAGGCCAGTCACTGTGTCAGATCCAGGACTCAACAGGTCAATGGAATCCCAACCACTCGGTCGGCCCAACCCTATTTCTAGTGTTCATGTCATTACAGTGCCTAGCGAAGCCCAATCACCCTCCTCTTGGTAAGAAATCCCTCCTACCTCACTACCACTTAAAAATAATTCTTGCAAAGATACAGAGGTGAAAACATGGAAAATGTCTGCCAATTTACTAACCTCAAATGTCTTCCTGAATTTAACTGAGGCAGATCCACTTGGGAAAACTCCTTCACAAGTGACAGCTTGAAGCTACCAGGTGACAGCAGAGAAACGACAGGAATGACTAAACCTCTCACTAGAATGAGGTGTGAAAACATCAGGAAACTAAACTGAAAACCTGATATTCAATGTGGTCAAAAAGGAATCACTGCGGCCCATTTTCGGAAACCTCAGATTACCAAGGACACAGTTAAGTGGGTGGGAACCTCCAACTCCAGCTGAAGCCAGCCCTGAACTGAAAGGGAATACACGTCCAAACGAGCTTCCCTTAAAATGAGACTCGGACCCCCAAGGCTTGTAACCCACGGCTGTCGTTCCGTCACGTCAAGCACTGCACAGATGAAGTCCTTCGTCCACTGCCTCACCCTGTGTGCCAGACAGCACATGTGGACGTTATTCTACAAAAAAGAAACTCAATGACTTGCCTTCAGCCACAGCGACGAGTCACAGCGGCAATGGGAAGAGAGGCCTCCCACCTCCCAAATCAGTGCTCCGTCTTGCAAACCCACAGATCTGGCAGCACCACGGACCTCCTCCCCTAAAAGCACCTTCACAGAGAACATGACCTCTTATCGAATCAGGCACAAATAAGCTTACATCACTCCCTGGGCTCTGAGGGCAACAAGAAGAGTATTTGAAATCCCAATGCTGTCCGTGTTGGGGAAAGTCCCAACGGGCACCATCAGCCATAGGACACTTAGCTCCGGAACGTCCACTCAGCAGTGACCCGCCCCATCCGCTCTCCAGCACTTCGTATGGGACACTGCACTGTAATTTCAAGTTTGCTCAGCTCTTGCCCCAAGAGGGTGTTGAGCTGTTCTGTGCAGGCTTCTTGTCCTTGAGGGAGGGTCATGGCTTCTAGCTTTTTCACATCCCCACACAGCCCCATCCCCCAGGGCCGGTATTCAATAACGGCCTCCGGGCGAGAGTGGCTGCACCCTTTGGCTCCAAGTACAGGCTGGAAACAAATGCCAGGCAAACTGGATTGCTGAATGAAGGAGGACAGAAGAAAAGAGGAAGAAAACTGGTACAAAGACGACCAAGCCCACAAGAAGAGAACAAAGCGCACCCTTCTCACCAGCCCCCTCTCCAAGCCTGACGGTCTCAGCCTCGAGCAGAGCTCTGGGCATCATCAGAGCTAACCAGTCCAGGCCATTCCATGGTCTAACTCAGGGCTCTCTCCCCCGACCAGACACTGTGCTCATGCACGGGGATCTCTTTGTAGGCAGCTTTCAAAACAAGAGATTCAAAACCCTGCACAGGCAAGTGCTGTCAGGTCTTTAGGTCTGGCGCCACTCGAGCAGTGTGGGTGTGAAGCACCTTGTCAGGTTGGAAAGCACTGGAAGGAAGCTCCAAGCACGCTCACAAGATGTGCGGGAAAGGGCGGCGGGAAGGTGCCTCAGACACCCATGCAGTCTCTCCAACGCTCCTCCCTGTGCCCAGTCATCGGAGAAGGCCTCAGCGGCAGAGCCTGGAACAAAATCCAGGACGGAGTGCGATTATCGGGGCATTTCGTAGGTGCATGAAGACATTCTGTTTTCCTGGGAAAGGTGCTTGCATGGTGTGAGCTCTTATCCTGGCTGACAGCCCCAAAGCAGACGCAGCCAGACCCGGACCTCCGAGTGCTACAACTGTACAACCACGCCTCCTCCCACCCGCCCCCCTTCTCCCCTTCACGACCCTCACCCCCACAACCCAGAAGAAAGGCTTAGGCTGAAATCACTTGGAAAAGGACAGATCACAGCCCAGCTCGGAGAGATCACAGCCCAGCTGGCTAGCAGTGGACCCTGCAGCAGACTGCGCGGAACCTGGGCACCTGTGCTGCCAGGACCCTCCCTCATCTCCAACTGCATCCTGGCAACTCAGGCCAGGGGGACGTCTGACAGAGATGGAGACAAAATGCCTTCTGATCCTTCAGACTCCAGGCCAACAACAACAAGCTACATGCTTCAGACACAAGCTTTAAATGCAGGTACTCCTAGCAGCTTCAGAGGCATTGCCTCCTTTCTTTAACAAGTGCCCCACCCCATGCACATAGAGTGCATGCCACACACTCTACCAGAGGCACCAAGAGTGGGCACCCAAGCTAAGCTAAGCCAATCAGTTCCTCTAAGGAGGTGCAGGCTCAGTCTAGGCTGGGAGGCTGAACCCAAGACCAGGAGACATAGAAGTCCTGAAGCAGAGAAAACTCCTCTGTAGGGAGAGGAGAGAGCAGCTGCCAGGCCTGGAGGACCAGAGCTGGGACCTCTGGCTCCTGGTGTGGCCACCAGGGTCCAGGCTGTGATCTAGTCCACGGTGTGGGGTGTTTCCAAGTCCTGGGTCTCACCTGGCCTTCTGAGGCCAGACAGCCTCCCTGCTCTCAAGAACGTGAGATGCCCCTACGTCCCTCCAATAGATTCCCTTCTCCACTCAAGGTGGCCTGCAGGAGGCTGCTTTTACTTGCAACCAAGAGGATCTTTTAAAAGAAGATACTTTAAAAATCAAAGAACAGAAAGAAGCTGCTGGTATGTGAATCCGGTGGCCCCGTCTCAGGTAATACAGGAAAACAGCAATAAACATTTTACACCCAGATTTTAGGTCCTAAACTCTAGATCCTGCATTCAGGATAGTCTTCTCTTTCCTCAATGAGATAATCTTTCATTTTGATCTTGCATAAATTTCCTGAGTGAAACAGTTTTCATTTTAAGAAGCTTTGGTTCCAGGCAACCTGACAATTAATTTAATGCAATAAGCTAATCACAGTGAGAGGCATAATAGCAAACTTGTTTCCACTCAAGTGCTGGCTCTGGGATTTAAAAGAGTGAAAATCAGAAGTTAAAACTTGGAAAAACCCCTGCTGATTTCAGCTGGCAAGAGAAAGCCCACCTGGGTTCCTGCCCCTGAGGGTGCCGTGCTTTCTCAGGATGGCGCCTTTGAACCCCAAGAGCATCATCGGTCAGAACTGCATAGGGAAGATTCACCCTGGAACGTACACAAGTAGGTACACACACACACACACACACGCACGCACATATTCCCACAAGTCAGGAATGACAAACATCTTCAACTTGTCCATTATCAGCTTCTGCCTGGTAGTGGTGCTTCCTGCATTTAGAGAGAAAAGCACGAATCTTTCCCCAAGGTCCTATGGTCTGCTAGTAACCTGCCCAAGAAAACCATATACTGCGGCCTCTCCAGTTCTCCAAGAAGGTCAGGCTGATGTCCAAGCCATCTGCATTCCTAGCCTAACTATAACCAGAAAAGTCCCTAGAAAAATCTGCTGGAGACAAAAAAAAAAAACAGAAAAGCACAGCTGAGAGAGACCCTCAGGGCTTAGGCATAGAAGAAGTCTAGAAACCAAATAAATAATGTAACAGAGCAGTGAGCAATTTACCGGATTATTACCGTGTACAGCACACCGTTCTAGATGCTCCCGTTACTCTCACTCATTCAATCCTCACACTGTGTAAGTGGGGACACTGAGCAGCAGAAGTCAAGCACCCCCCACATCACAGGACTGGGGTCCAACCCCCAGAGCCTGCTCCAGCCACTTTGCATCCTGCCCCTAGCCCCCAGCGTTCACGACAGCCCAGTGACTCAGAAAAGAACAGTCAAGAACATTCTCTGCTTTAACCTCAGAGCATGCACAGAGCAGACTAAGACATCCTTTTTTCCCTCTAAAATGTCCCTACCACACAGGAAAAACACAAATGAGGAGGTGAAGAAGGCAGTCACAGAACTTAAAAACCACCACAGCAGTTTTTAAAATGAGCTATAAGCCAGATAGAGAGAACCAGAGGGCTGAACTTAAAAGTCATTTGGAATCAACACTTTCAAATCCCCAGTCAGGTTCTCGGTGGCTCTCACCTCGCCCGGTGCTGGCGCTCTGAGCAGGAGGGCCACACAGATCGGGGCCAGGGCTGGGGGGAGTCGGGGGGGGCGCTGTGGAGTGCTGGTCTGGTCCTGAGCTCTGCCCAGAACACCATCACCCCTCGTGCCCGCCCCAGAGGGCAGGGGGATGGGGGACCGGGGCACACACTGCATACGTGGTTCTGATCTACATCTCTGATCGCACTGCAGGACACAGAAACCAACCTGGAACTACAGACACCCACGTCCAAAGAGGTGAACACTGAGCACACCTGTGAGACGCATCCGTCTGGCCTTCTGACCTCGGGCTCACTGCCTGCTTACTGAAGGTATCCTTCCCGTAGGAGCACTCCTACCCCATCACCCTGCACCCCGGGCCGACCCCGGGCCTCTCATCTTTCTTTCCCAGTTCACCCTGGCTCCAGTGTCAGGCCATGCTTCATAAACTTCCTCCACTCCTATACTCTCCCTCAAGATCTCTGGAACCACCCACCCCGCTGGCCAACTCCAGGTTTTCTACAGCTTCGTAAATGCCCTGGCCAGCCCTCTTCTCCCCTTCCTCTCCAAAACACACCCTCTCCCGCTCCAATCCCACCGTCACCCAACCTCCGAGGCCCCTCCTCCCATGAGAGCCATTCCTCCCCCCTGCTCCCACCACAGGCCTCCATGAGCAGCACAAGTTATCCTCCAGAGGCCTCCCACCACACTGGGCACACGGAGGTTTCCTGACCACTCGTCTATCTCAGGTTAAATGGGGGAAACGGTCCCTGTGGTCAAACTGTCTCTACTAGTGCCCGACTGGGTTTGGGAGTCAAGCAGCAAAGTTTCAAAGTGTAACCTTCACTGCGTTCCTTAGGACAATGTCCTTTGCATCAAATGTCATCAATGGACAATGGGTAGAGTAGCCAAGGGAAGCACGGGGCAGTTTCCAACATCCCCCTCAGGGCATTCATGGCTGGAAGAAATCTCTCTCACCACCTCTCTGAAACCAATTCTCAGCCTGTAGTTAACATCTTGACGTTTCCCACGGTATTCCTGCTGTTTCCAGGCAGTCTCCCACCTCCATCCATATACTGCGACATCTGGTGGGGGGGGCAGCCACAGGTCTCCCATTCTGGGTGTGGGTTACTTTTCTATGGACCTCATTTCACATCTGTGAAGCAGTAAAATTCTCTAGTATGTTCCACCAGTCGAAAAACACTTGCGTGCCAGATGCACTGTGCTATGCGCAGCGGGCTCTGTGGGGGACAGGAGGGCCCCCACAATGGCCAGCACTGCTGCTAGGCTCCTCCCATCCTGGGGGTGGGTGGGGAAGGGTCATCTGGGGAAGAAATGGGTCTTCAGACAGGAAAACAGGACGTGAACAGGATGTAGGCAGCAAGGGTCCTCCTGATTCTCCTTGGGTTCTCTGGGGTCTAGGACTCTAGGGGTCAGGAGGCCTCTGGGGGGATGTCAAGAAAAACAACTGACATTGACTGTGCTTGGTCAGTACCGGCACCAAGCCAACAAGCCTTTGTGTGCATCATACGCGGCAGGTGTTTACATTTCCCTCCCTTCCTAAGTAAGGAGCCAAAGTTCAGACAGATGGAATGCTCATTGGAAAGGCGGCAAAGGTGGCCTCGAGCATGGCAGGTCAGACTCCAAGTTCACTGGTGAGCAAGATGGCCACCACCCCATGGAAGAAGGTAGGGCCCTGAGCCGGCCCCTCAACTGCAGGAAGGTGGTCAGATCTGGTTAGACTGGTTACCCAGCTCATCTTGCTGCACAGCCCTCTGTCCAAATATCCAGACGAGCCCCAGCTGTACTACAAGAACTGGAAGCAAGTGATCTGTGCTCACGTCTGGGCAAGAGAATTCTAGGGGAGCTCTCCCACCCCGAGTCCAGTGTGAAGGTGGCACTGAAGGGGAGGGGCCCCCAGGGGGGCGGGAACCTGTAAGGACCGTTTGGTGTTTCCCGCCCCGTCTGCCCACACTCATATGGAAGCTGCCCTTCCACATGCCAACCTTCAAGGCCAGGGTCTAATCTTATTGAGAGACAAGGTTACCCTCGCCTTACAAACTCCCAGGGTAGAAAATAAACAGGTGAACAACTATGCCAGGGAGAAGGTAACCAAGTGTTATAAGAGATACAGGAAGAAGCTCTGGCAGCAACAGAGGGGTGATTTATTTCACTGCAATGGTTCTTAACCTTGGCTGCTGATGCCTGCCCCCTGCCTCCCCAAGCGATTCTGATCTAAGTGAGGACTGCCTGGGCTTCAGGCCTCCCGTAGAAGCAGCCTCTGGGTTACATGCAGCCAGAGTGACTCCTTGTTCCTCATGGGTGAATGTGGTCTTGGCACAACGTACACTTCTCTTACATCTCCCACAGAGCCTAGCACAGACTTTTAATAAACACTGGTCGGTTTCTGATGCATCTTGATGATTGATCTGCCAATCATACGCACATCCCCAAAGAGAAGAGCTATCTTGTAATAAGCAGGGTCTGTTTATAGTTCTATCATTAACCACTTAATGTCAAACCCGAGCAGCTTCCACCTGCCCCATTTCACCAGTGTTCTAAATGGCAGTAGGTCTAAAATTCACAGATGTTGGAATTTCATAATGTTGCAGCCCGTCTTGGCCTAAATAATAATCAAGCCACAACACATACATGGAAACCACTCCCAGTTGGGCCAGAGAATCCAGGAGCAGCCCCTGACGGCCCCAAAGCATCAGCGGTCCCAGACAACAAGACACATGTCACAGAGGGACTGACCATGCAAATCCGTTCATGTGGCAGGGCTGCCTTCCAAGGTGCTGGTGGCCCTATCCCTGCTGACCTGTGACAGGTCCCTGCCACACCCCCACAGGGAGCCTGCATGGGCCCATGCACAGCTGCTGCTGCAGCAGCTGCCCACCTGCTGTCCCTCCCAGTGCCTGCTTAGCAGTCAGAAGCAGAGAGAACATGTGGGCATGCTCAGGCACCAGGCAGCTCGCCCTCTACTCTCTAAGCATCTGGCCAAAATTCACCCCTTCTAAGAAAACCTCCTTAAGCAACTAGATCCCATTCACAGGACTTCTGTAGCCACATCTCTTAGGGAGACATTTATCTTAAGGGAGTGCTTTCAACTGTCAGGGGAGACCCATCAGTGGAGTGTGAAATCAGTTCAGTGGGTTGAACCCTCACATTTTTTCATGGGATAGAAAAATAAAAAACAGGATAGACAGTCCATCCAGAATGGATAAGGATGGATGGATAGATTTCACCTTCAAAAATATCAAAAAACTCTTCCTAGAATATCTTTATTTTGAGCTTGCTTACATGTTTGATTAGATTGCTCCTTCAGGATGCTCTTTGAGGATGCCCCTGATGCTTCATGGACAAACAGGTTCCTGCAGCTCAGAGCCTGGCGGCAGTGAGCTGCCCTCTGCTGCCGGATCTACCCTAACCGGACATCCTGTCCTACGCGAGCCAGTGAACCTGATGAATGAGTTGGTTCAAATCTCAGCAACACCGATAGCAGCACTTTACAGTTTACGCAGGTTAACACCCAGCTGTCTGTATCTGCATGAAGACTGTGGACACACGAACTGCCTGAGGCCGCAAAGCCAGTGGGGCAGCCCGTCCAGGACTCTCGGCTCACAACACGACCACTCTCAAGAAGCAGCCTTGCCCCCAGCCACAGCCCCCTAAAGGACTGCTCAGGCTCTGCTTCTCTCTTCCTCCACGTGTGATTCTGATTTTTAATGTCTCAAGTCTAATGAACAACTTCTAGGAAGATTTTTTTGTTTTAATTATTCACATAAACTACCCTCTAAAATTCCTGCTCCAGCAGCAATATGTAAACCACTTTTAATCACGGGAAACCTATTTGGAAGTTTACAGAGCTCTATAATTCTCTTTTCTTTAATCAACAGCTTAAGTCTCACACACACACACACAGTCTGTGAGAAGAAATTACAACTCTTTTTCCTCACTAGTCACCTCTCAATCTATACACGCAGCTGATTCCCCACAAGGAGGAAGTAGCTACCTGCATTCATCAGGCACTGAGCCATCGCCATTCCGACCTCCAACTCTGCAAGTCACCTCACCACGATGTTTAAGATTCTGTATTTCCAGAGCACCCATTCTGCTGACGGGATGCAACCTTCTGAAGAGAATGCCTGGGAGCCCAGCCTTCCCAGCACTGCAGTCTAGTTTCCAGAACCAGCTTCCTTTGGTTGAATCCTGAGCACTGGGCTCAGGGCTCAGACCGCCTGGATCCTGAGTGCTTCTTGCATTGCTATGACACGCCTACAGGTAAATCTCAAGAAGGCTGGGCCTCTGCTTTATCACTGAAAATGGGGAGATAGTAATATCGCCTTTTTCACGGTGTTGATATAAGGATTGAATGAGATGATGCACATAAACAGGATGAACTTACACGTTATCATCCAACCTGGAACACTTGTGAGAGTGAAAGGGAGCATGTTAATCACCACACTGGAGCAGCAGATGTGCCCCAAGACTGGCCCAAGACACCAGCACAGCCGGTCAACCTGCTGACGAGAACTCAACTCAGTGCCTGGCAGGAGTAACTTTTTTTTTTTTTTTTAATAATTTTATTTATTTATTTTTCCCCCCAAAGCCCCAGTAGATAGTTGTATGTCACAGCTGTACATCCTTCTAGTTGCTGTATGTGGGACGCGGCCTCAGCATGGCCGGAAGACCGGTGCGTCCGTCGGTGCGCGCCCGGGATCCGAACCCGGGCCGCCAGCAGCGGAGCGCGCGCAATTAACCACTAAGCCATGGGGCCGGCCCTGGGAGTAACTGTTTAAGACAGGGCCGATGACAGGACAAACCAACAGTAAGAGGAGTATCAACAAATGCACTCCCGAAAATGCCTGGCCTATAGTAAACGCCTACCCTTTATTCATTACCGTTGTATTATCCTGCTCCCATCTCAACCCCCAAAGCCTTTGATGTAAAATAAAATGAACAGGGACCAAAGCTAAACACAAAACAGGGCACTTAAGTGACAGCTTCAGGCAGTCAGCTCCGGGGCAGTGACCCACATCACACTGGTTTCAGTAAACTGCGGGGACGCGGAGCTTCAGGTGCCCAGAGATCCACCCGGGGACACAAGGCCACTTGGGCTCCTGGATGCAAGCACTTCACCATCTCCACCCGCGCCACTCCTCACACTGAAACCTCTGGGCAGTGGAACGCCCTCCCCCCACAGGCAGGGCCAACCTCACACAGAAGAATAAACAGAGATATGCAGCTCATTGATGCAGAGAACACACAACTCTGCTATCACTCAAAGTCCAGGAAACAGAGCAGACGATGCCTGGAAATTCTGCAGCACACAGCCCTGAGTAAAAAGAGCTGGCAAGCCCCAGTTCACAGAGTCTCCAAAGCCCCAGTTCACAGAGTCTCCAGGGGGTTAATGTGCAACTATTGCACAAGACCAGCTTCTAAGTCAGGTTCAAAGACTGGACTGAAAGAAATGAATCATCTTTACTGCATTCGCCACGACCGCTCTTGGGGCAGAGAGAGGCCTGAGAATAAAGGCGAGTGGGAAGCGGCTGGAAAGATAAAGTGTGTGTGCTGACAGGCAGATAGAGCACTGGACTTGGCGTGAGACAGAGCTAGGTCTCTGTCACTTACCAGTTGTCCATCTTGAACAAGTCGTTCTGCATCTCTCTGGGTGTTGGTCCCCAATGTGTAAAATGGGGAGAATCATCCTTATGAGTCAACAGGACATGAACCCCAAAGCAGAATACAAATACAGGAACTCGTCTCCCGTAAAGCCACAGTGCAGTGACACTGACAGAAGCCCTCACTTTTGTGTGCTGCTATTTACGTAACTTCCACCCTTCACCCATGCTGACCACCACAAGTTATAAAGTGGACAGAAAGAATACGTTCCCCCAAGAGCTTAAACAAAAGTAACATGGGTCACTGAATCTAAGACAGCATCACCTGTAAGGCGCACCATTAGTTTTATATACTACTTAGGAGGAAGAATGTCATCAATTAAACCATGAAGCACCATCCACTGGTGCATCTTGATTTCAGAGATGGTAAAATGTGAGAGAAAAAATGTACATTTTAGAACCGATGAGACACAGTATGACAAGGACCTCAGGGAGACCCTAGAGCTCAGGGTCTGGTCCTGATTGAACAATATCCAAGCCCAGTTTGAGCTCAGCGAGCAGTGGGTGTCCAGTGGAAAACGCTCTTCAATAATCCCTGGGAACTTGTATGAATTCTAGACTCCTCGCCCCTCATGAAGATTCTGACGCAATGGATCTGGAATGGGGCCTGGGGACACTTTTTTCAAAGCTCTTCAGGTGACATGTCACGCAGGCCCTCCACTCTGAAAAGGATAGATCGGAGAGTATTCCTGCCTCCCCCCGGCTAGCCCTTGCTTGCCCCATTCCACTGTCACGACCTGGGCTGAGAAAATGAAAAGATGTTTCCATGCCTAATGCACCCTGTGCCACTTGGGGGAAAAATGCCACTTGGGGGAAAAAAAAGCCCGGCTGAGCTAACAGAAGGGATCTCCCCGCACAGCGGCTCCCTCCTTCTCCCCACTCTCCCCAACCTCTGGCACCAGGACACACCTTTGGTGAAGAGCCACTGGGCAGAACCAAAGGTGTGGATCGAAATACATAGCACCATTCTGTGGCCCTCCCACACTTACATTCCTGTTGAGTTTCTCTTGCACACTTTCCCCCAGCTCTGATTCATTTTCTGAGTATGCAGTTGCAAACCTGCATTTAGAATGGGGGGGAACTGAAAGCGTCCTGCCAAGTCAGCTGTGACTCAGCTGGCAAAGCCCCAAGTGCCTTTATCGTGACAGAAGCAAGCGGCTTCCTTCTGCCCCTCTATTAGCTCAGTGAGCAGCAAAGACGAGTAATAACAGGGCAATCGCAGCTCGCGGGAGCAAGTGCCAGCACCTCCTGGGACCAAGGGAAAGAGCAGAAATGCAGCCCCCTTCCTCCCAGCTCTGCTAATTTTATTTACATTTTGAAGCAATAGGGGACACAGGTGGAACTCCATAGCTGGTGAATTACGCAGTCCAGGATTTCTGGAGCCTATTAAGAAAGGAGAGCCTAAGTGGGTACAAGCACGAAGCAGCTCCAGCCACCTGTTGCCCTGCTCGCACCCCACTCCGCACATCACATTTATTTTATGACTCAATGCATCCAACTAGACAGGGGTTCTAAAGCTTCCCGTTTCTGATGCTAGAGAGCCCAGGGGCTGAGGTTCCAGATCATCAGGCTAAAATTACAGGCACGTGAGGCCCACCAGCTATTCCACTACAAGAAGAAGGGGATTCCCCAGCCATCTATGCCCAAATCCCCCAGAGACAGGGTTTCAGCTTTTTTGATGGTGGTTCCATTAAGTTTTGGAGAAAGGTGCAGGGGAGACACTGAGTGAGAGACCCTGTGCCAGATAAAGTCTGAGCCCATCTCCCCTGCCTCCTGCAGCACTTCCAGCCCCAGAGCCCACCGGCCCATGCAGGTCCAGCATCCTCACCCCACATCTTTGGAGAGCACAATAAGAAAAGCTTAAGGATGCTCGGCAGTTAGAGGAGAAATGCTGCTCTTTACCGAGCAGGCGCACAATGCATCACTAGCATGGTGAGTGCACAGTGAACTCTGGCTGAATTAATTAGCTAACTGAACTGAACACATGGCTCTTTACACTGAGTAAGGAATTCTGCTGGAGAAGGAAATCATCACTGTGGGAGATGCTGAGCAAAACTCAGCGGAAGATCAGGTAGGAGCAACTCTCGCCGAGTAAATGACTAGGGGAAGGGAAGGAATAAATAACAGTCCATGACCTAATCAGGGTTTTATCTAAACCAGCTAACTAGCTCCAGAATTGAGGCCAAGATCAGGGTTAACTGCAACAGTGCCTACACAATAATTACGTGGTTTTGGGTTTTTTTTTTAAGCCACTCACTTCTCTCAGAGCTACACACAAAATCCTGCAAGAATTTCTCTCCTGGGAGCAGAAACTCATCCTCGGAGAGCCCCACTAACACATAGAGCCCCTGCAGCCTACTGCCATTGGCCCCAAACCAAGCAGGAGAAAAGCCTGCTGGTGTTTCTTCCCGACCCTGAGGCTGAAGACGGAAACCTGTTCCTGGCTGTCAATGTTTGTCCAGGAGAAAAGAAGGCAGCTGTGGGAAAGCATCTCCATGCTCAATCCTGCTGCCAATTCTTGCTGAATAAAAAATAATCATCTTTGGAGCCGGCCCCGTGGCGTAGCAGTTAAGTGCGCGCGCTCCGCTGCTGGCGGCCCAGGTTCAGATCCCGGGCGCGCACCGAGGCACCCCTTGTCAGGCCACGCTGTGGCGGCGTCCCATATAAAGTGGAGGAAGATGGGCACAGATGTTAGCCCAGGGCCAGTCTTCCTCAGCAAAAGAGGAGGATTGGCATGGATGTTAGCTCAGGGCTAGTCTTCCTCACAAAAAATAAAAAATAAAAATAACCATCTTTGCACAAAAGCAGCACAGTCGCCCATGGGTACAAAATAAACCAAAGTGAAGAGGCTAAAAGCCACAAAAAAGGTCTTTCGATGTGCAAACTGAGATTCCATCAATGTTATTAAACTCTATTAAAGGGATCTTGGACTCCTTGAAATCTAATGAACGATTACTGAAACATAAAAGGACCACAACTCTCTCTCTACCTCTAAAAATACCCGATTCTAGCAATTGTTTTTCTGGATAGCCTCGCCTAGGAGGAAGTAGAGGCTGTTACAATTTCTCCAAATGCAAACTTGCCTAGGATGGTAAGCAGCCCTTCATGCAAAGTGCTGTGTTCTAAACACAATCCCAGGAAGACCAACAGACCTTGCTCTTAGCCTCAATATGACCTACACAAAGCAAAACGTCACTTCTCCTGGTCCCTCAGAGGCCTCAAATAATACCATCCTCCACGCTCCTTCTGAGTATTCTCGCTCTTCTCCCAAGGCCCA
The DNA here is from genome assembly GCF_057802395.1 of Ceratotherium simum simum. Lineage (NCBI taxonomy): Eukaryota > Metazoa > Chordata > Mammalia > Perissodactyla > Rhinocerotidae > Ceratotherium > Ceratotherium simum. Next base: position 22,076,157 of record NC_141905.1, on the reverse strand, counting down.
CTCTCCCCAAAGGAGAAGTCCCTAAGCACTTCCAACGTCACAGCAACTGGAATGTTTTCAACCTCTCTACTACCCGAGACTCTCTTTGTTATTTCCACCATGGAATCGATGTTTCCATTAACGCCTGTGAAAAAAACTGGGAGTGACTTAGTTCTCTCTCTTTTCAGGGGAAAAAAAAAGGCCACAAGCTGTCCCAAGTTATCACGCTAAGTGCATGTCATTCCAGCCAGATGCAGAGGAGTTTGTTACAATCAGCCTATGCAACCTCACGTCAGATCAATGAGCAATTTCCACCTGGCTTTTGCCAACACAAATACTTCAAAGACCCCGAATTGGGAATCTGTGAGGTATAAACCTTCCCCACAGAAGCACAGGTGCTGCAAGCTCTTCCAGAAAATAAACCAGTAATTCTAAAACAGGACATTATCCATCTGGGCTTATAACCTCACAGAGACACAACTTCACTCTTAAAACCAAATTTCTGCATTTGTTTTCAAGCTGCAGTTGCTTCTCAAGCAGAAGTTCCCCTTACGATGCTCCACACCTGCGTTTACAGCGTGGAAAACCCGACATCCCGCCAACGATGCCCAGCGTGCCCAGCACCAGTCGGGCTATGGAGACTCAGCAGTCAATAAGACATACCTGCCCTCAAAGGGCTTCGTCTGGTTTTGCCTTTTCTGACTTTAAAAGGAAGAGTCAAGCTTGTTTTTCAGGGGGAAGAAAGTGCTTCTTCTAAGAGAACAGAAAAAGTTTTGAGCCTCATAACCCCTTAAAATTTACCAGCATCTAAAATTAGCCCCTCTGATAGACGATTTGTCTTTGCACTTTTACACAACACAGACGGCTCCCTGAGAAGGGCAAACCGTCCTGTGTCAACCAGTAACAGCATTCGGGAAACGAAGGAGAGCTCGCTTTAGGAGGCAGCATTTTCATCCAACCACTTTTTGTGTTTCTGTCTAGCAAAGGGACACAACAGAAGATACGGAAACTGTCCCCTAAATCTCTCCTGCAGACTGCTTACTATGCATCCATCCTCTGTCCCAGCCAACCCACTCCAAAGTACCAGGAAAGGAATCTATATTAGTCATGAGGAAAGAGAGGAAAATCCTCAGGAGGAACATGAATCATTATACAGAAAAAAAGCAGAAACAATAATCCGTCATAGATTTACAGAACCCACACTCCACTTAAGATACAATTTTTAACGCTATCACCCTTAAGCTGTTTATTAAACATTTACTCCTGGCCCAGAGCTTGGCTGACCACGACCTGAAAACTTGTTAAAATACCATCAGGATTATGTCAAGAATCTTTTAAGTAGTCTAAAAAAGGCATCTGTTTTATCAGTCTTGACAAACTAGGAATATACCCTGTAGGCTTAAGGATTTCAGTTATACAAACCCATCCAGGCACTGATGCACTCAGGAGGGGGTGGATGTGTGAGAAGATGGGTGCACGAGTGACCAGAACCCAGGGAGCACCTGACAGGAGCTGACCACAAGGTCCAAAGGGTCCCAGCCACTCAAAGGAAGGAAAGGACTTGGGGGAGATGCTTGTGTAACATTTATGGCAAGAGCCGGAATTACAATGGGGCACCCCTGGTGTACGACACATTTAGAAAGTGTCAGGGGGAAATATACATTTATATATATATACACACACACATACATACACACATAGGTATGTATGTGTATATATACAAGTATGTATGTATATTTCTCCCAATACTCTTCCTAAATGTGTCATACACCAGGCGCGCGCGCGTGTGTACATATGTGTGTATATATATATATACATGTATATTCCCCCAAAACACTTTCTAAATGTGTATATATACACATTTAGCATAAATATGGGTGTATATGTACTTGTATGTACATATGCACACACACACACAGATTTTGGAGTGAGGCAGCCCTGCATTTTAATTACACTTCTCTAATTTAAGAGCTTTGTGACCTTGAGAAAGTTATTCAGCTCTCTGTGCCTGCTCACTTGCAGAATTAGGCCAATAATACCTAACCTCACAGGGTTGTTAACGATGAAAAGAAACACAGAGTCCCCCACTCTGCACAGGAGCAGGCACACAATAGGTGCAGAACCAAGGAAGTTTCTCCAATGTCCTTTGGAACCATTTGAGAAATATTAGCTACACCTTAGAATTTAGAAAACCCAGGCTAGAGTGATGGGGCAAGTTGCCTGGAATCACAGCAAATTAAAACCAGACACTTCGTTTTTTTAATTGCTCATTGAACAAACAATACACTAAACTCCTACTCTGCACCACAGACTGTATGAGAAGCTGGGATATGTCAAAAGATAAACCCTGGGCCTTGACTTCAAGGAGCGCAGGGCTTGCTGGGGAGGAAACAAAAATGCTATTAACAGTTATCCACACACGCAGTGTCTGCGACACCAAGCCACGGGTAAAGCAGTTCCTTCAAGTCGGATGCCTCACAACCCTAGAATGGGAAGACGGTAAGAACAATGCGAACCAGATTCGCCCTTCCTGCAGGCCTCAGCCTACAGGAAGGACTGAGCCCTCTTGCTTGGGTTCACAAAGCCATCTGCAGAGCCAGACGGAGGGAGACTCCAGGAACATAACTGAGAATGAGCCTGCCTGACAGCCATCACAACCTGGTGGGGAGAAAAAAATCTCCTTCCAGGAATAAAGGCCGAAATATTGTTAAGCTGTCCACAGTAAACCCTCTGAGTACAAGGGCAGTTGCTAAAAGACTTGGACTGACCGTGCCCATTGCAACATAGCATATGCTACCCTCAAACTGGGTTTCCCATCTGGCATCTCTTGAGCATCACAGCTTGGGACACATGGAGAGCTTTGATGAGGGGAGAAGTCTTCCCGGGCAAAGCTACAGAGCTGTATGACTCGCTCGAGATTCACGAAACACGCTGGTATATTAATGGTCTCAAGAAACTTGCAGCAAAGAATGTATTTGACTCTGTTTACTGCCCTAGACTCCCAGACACATCTGACGGGACATGCTCCCGCCATGCATCCCCACCCTGGGGCTCAGAGAACCCTGCAGTCACTATTGTAGAATAGTGGAACAGCCTGTGTGCATGATTGGGAATTCGCAAAATGGACAAAACAGGGGCTGTAAAGAAAATAAATCTGGGGCAGGGGCCACTAAGACTGCTTCAGGTCCACAAGCAGGCCCAGAGCACATGTGGGTTGCCTGTACTTTGTAGAAACGCCAACATCAAAGATGCCCAGTATGATACAGGAGGCTAAGGAAGGTCAACTCTTCTGAGACAGTAAAAGTCTACGGTTAGATGACACTGTTAGAACTCAGAATCTCCTCTTCTTCTCTCATGTATACAATTTTGCATGATCGGGAACATCTAAATGAGGTCATGTGACTGGCTGGTTCAGTGAATGACTGAGTCTATACACGGTATCAGCTAGAATTTCTAGCCAACCTCCCAGATTCATCTTAGAGTCAATTCCTCCATGCCTCACGCCACGTCTTGGGCAGTCCCTGGCCTACAGTCAGTGCTCAGTAAATACACCCTGGAAATGGATATAGCAAATCCACAAGCTATACAATTCATGTGCACACAGTCTAAAAAGAATGCTATCTCACAGCATGGACCTCACACCAAGCACCACAAAGAGCCAAGCAAAGAGAAGAGGGGAGAAGACAGAAACCTGTTCCCAACAGGACACGGGGATCCATGGGAGTACACAACCTCCTGCCACACTGACTCCAGAGAGCCTACACAACATCTAGATACACCTCCAACCCCACGGAGTTCAAGTCTGTGCTAACAAGAGTGAATGCAAAGTGTCTGAAGTTTCTGGAAGAATTAAGTTATGCCAAATCTCTATTATAAATGTCTACTTACCCAGAATGCAAACAAGAAAACTCAGAATTTATTCTTGTATTAACTACTAACATTTATATACTCCTTTTTTTTACAAAGTACACATACATATTAACTCATTTTTGATCCCTGAAACCAAAGCAGAATTAGTATTATTATCTATTTTATAGAGGCCAAAGCTAAAGACTCAGAAATATATAAATTGCCCTAAATTGCCAAGCAGTTAGTATAAATGATACAATGTATATTTGGTAGTTTTTTTTTTTTAAGATTGGCTCTGCACTAACATCTGTTGCCAAGCTTCCTTTTTTTTTCCCCAAAGCCCCAGTATATAGTTGTGTATCATAGTTGTAGAATTGTAGCTGTTCTATATGGGACACGGCCTCAGCATGGCTTGATAAGCAGGGAGTAGGTCTGCACCCAGGATCCGAACCTGTGAATCCCGAGCAGCCAAAGTGCAATGTGCGAACTTAACCACTACACCACCAGGCCAGCCCCCACCACTATTAAAATTAAAATTTTAAAATTTCCTGAGATATCAAGGATAGATTATATTTCACTTTAATGTTAAAATGTAAGGAGTAATATTATTCACAAGAGCCAAAAGGTGGAAGCAAACCAAGTGTCCATTGATGCATGAATGGATGAACAAAATGTAGTATATCCATACGATGGAATACTACTGAGTCTTAAAAAGGAAGGAAATTCTGACACACACTACAACATAGATAAACCTTGAAGACATTATGCTAAGTGAAATTAAACCAATCACAAAAGGGCAAATACTGTATCATTCCACTCATATGAGGTTCCATAGAACAGTCAAATTCATAGGGTCAGAAAGCAGAATGGTGGTTGCCAGGGGCTAGAGGGACAGGGAATGGGAAGTTAGTATTTAATGAGGACAGCGTTTCAGTTTTACAAGATGAAAAGAGTTCTGGAGGTGGATGGTGGTGCTGGTTGTACAACAATGTAAATGTACTTGGTGCCACTGAACCGTACACTTAAAAATGGTTAAGAGGGTAAATTTTATGTTATGTATGTTTTACTACAATTTTTAAAAATTTAAAAATAGAAAATTAAAAAAGTGAGGAAATATACTTGGTTCACTGAAAATTGATAATTTGAATATGATAAAAATTCTACCTCCTGAGCAAAGCACCTAGTGTGTTAACAATTTGGATTAATAGTTCATTAAATTAAAAGTTCGGCATGTAAATGTTACTGAGGTCTCTCGTGGTCTCTCGTGATCCTGGGTCTGAACTGTGAACGTCAGAAGAGCCCTTTCCATCCCTCTTCCCAGCCGCAGCATTGGACAGGAACTTGGTATGATCCTGAAGTTCTCAACAAATTTAATAGGAAGAGGGAATCATTTTGTTTGCTTCTAAACAAACCATTCAGACAGAAATGAAGGAATTACTCATTCTGCAGTCTATTTACCATCTGTTGCTGAAGGGAAGTCTTCACTGAGAGGCTCAGTTGGAAGACTTCTGAGGGAATTAAACCCAAAAAGAAAATGTGCCTTCTAGGTTTCAAGTCTCTTTGATTCTACGATTGTATATAATTCAGACCAAACTGATTCCATCCTTAAGAAGAAATAAATGAAGGGACATTAAGGAGATTCTACATGGACAGCAGTCCCCAACCTGCTGCCCCCAGGCTGCTACGGAACAGGGGGAGGGGCTGGAAAACTCAATTAATTATGAAGAAAGACTTTGACTAACAGATAAAAACATCTCTCAGATAAGATGAGGGTCAAATGCAGAAACATTAAAAAGGTCCTGGTGAGAAGGAAGGAAGGCGGGACGGATGTGGGACCTGCAGACACCCTCTCACCCTCAGTAACAAGCAGCCAGCATTTTCTTCTAATCACCCTGCCCCTCGTGATTCCCTTTGACAAGATATGCACATTAACAAATATCACATTTAAATCACTTAAGCAAATGACTAAGCTGCACTGATAAGGAATCCTTTAGTCATAATTATCACAGATAAGTACATATTTAATATGTTTGGTTCAGTAATTAAAATCTTCTTAAAGGGGAAAATTTTCTATCATGGCTCAATCTAGATTGGCAGGTCCTAGAATGAGAAGAGGCCACAAATGCAGGTTGCTTTATAGCCCTTCTTAAAATTGAAAGCAAACCCAGCAGAAGCTAGCTTGGCTCATGAGAAGAATCGCTACGGCAAACACCGTCTGACACGTGGCTGAGCGAACGATTTCTCCCTCTAGTACGAGGTGTGCCGTTCCATTCCCGCACAAAGAGCCCTCCCCAAACGCAGTGGCTTAAACAACGACAATATCGCGTCCAGGACCCTCCGGGTTGCCTGGGCAGTTCTTGTACTCCAGGGCTGAGGCCGCAGGAACCTGGCAGTGGGGCAGGGCGGGCAACCCCGGGGGCCTCTCTCCCTGTCTGAGCCTGTGGTTCTCCTCCACACCACCCCTCCTGCTGAGTCTCTCATCCTCCAGGCAGCTGCACACGGCTGGCTTCCTCTCTAGCAAAGCAGCCTGGACGTCTCACAGCACGGCAGCTGAGCTCCAGGAGAGTGAAGCAGAGGCTGCCAGCCTCTCAGGGCTGGGCCTGCACCAGCCCAGTGTCACAGTCACAGCAGCCCACTGGTAAAGTAAGCCACCAGACCGGCTGGATTCAAAAGGGGGAAGAGACTTCTGCACTTGATGAAGAGATGTGCAGAGTCTACAGGGAGGAGAAACTGCTGGGGACATCGCTGGAGACCCTCTACCACGACAGGACACTGGAGTCACCATCTCCTTTGAAGCCATTTCACCCCAGAACTCTTCAGCCCCGGTCTGAGAAGTGGCCACTGGAACTTGTCGGACGGAGAGAGTAGAGTGTGATGGTTGAGGGCAGGCTGGCCCAAGGAGCCAGCAGGAGTGGGTGTCAACTCCCACTCTGCCACTTCCACATTTCTCACCCGAGGCAACTCACTCACCATCTCTTCACCTGACAGTCTCTCTACCCATAGAACAGGGATGATAAAATGCCTCATAAGATTTTGATAAGGATTGAATAAGTTAACACACATAAAGTGTTTAAAAGAGTATATGGTGCACAGTCAGCACTCAGGGTTACTATTTTTATTCCCCACTGGAGGGGTCACACCGAAGTCCATCCAAGCCACAGAAATGCCAGTCACAGAGCCGTGGGTCTGCATACCACTACCACAGTCTGCACCAGGTCTGCTGGCTAAATGCCTGAAGAAGAGCCAGGCTCTAGGTTGCCAGCTTTCTCTGATCACGCTTACTCCATCTCAGCCTACACAATCAGAGATGGATAGGAACAATTTGGAAACCAGAACAGCTTGAGCAGAAGGGCCAGATGTCATCACCATGAAAAGCCAGTGACCATGAACTAGGTGCGACTCAAGGTTAGTTCCCACCCACCTCACTCTTTATCTCCCTTCTCCAAATTGTCTGGCTCCATTTATTACTCTTTTGATCGGTTTTTAGTTCTACTACATATCTTCCTTTTAACATAAGCTCTCCACATGTTTTGGGAAAGCATGTATATTTAAAGCAAAAGAACAGTAATGCTATTATTACCCCCATTTCATAAGGAACAAAGCTAAGGCTTAGAGAGATTAAGCACCTCACCCAAGAGTACGTGGTCAACAAATGGCACAGGGTTGGATTCAAACCCACTTAACAAAAGCCTGACCTCTGAGCAACCACTCTACGCTGCCTCTGAGATGTGAAGTGACATAAACCATGAGGAACACCGCCCACGGCCTCTTCAGTTTCACCCTTGACCAGGTCACAGCTGTCCATCTGGCTAGAGATAGAGGCAACTGTTTTCTCTCTCTCACAGAACCACCTTTACACAACGATGATCTAATGTTCCTGCTTCAGTTTCAAGTATTGATTTTAAATAAATGTCCACATGTGCATCTCTGCATCTGGTTTTTGATATTTTTTTCCCCAAATGACACTATCCATTATGATGTTCAATGACCTTTAAAGTCCACCAGATTCTTATCAAGTGTGAAGGCTAAGAAAATGTCGTCTTTCACAAGGAATTGCTTCGTTTTATCAGAAAATGAGAACAGGTAACCCAACATGTTTCCTTTGGCTCTCAAGACACACTTCTGTGTTCAACTGAAGGATCGTCCCTTGGTCCAGTGTCAGCAGACCTGCTGAGATGCACACGGGTACCAGAGTTCTACTCAGCCAGCTCTTCAGGTCTCAGGTCCTGCTCTATAAATGGGGATAACATTGCCTCTCATGCGGGATTACGTTGAAGATTAAACTAAACACGGATGGAAACACCTAACCAGGATCTGGCCAAGGAAGATACTCAATTCGTATCTTAATTAGTTCTCCTTCACCCTTTAATTCTCTGTCTACGTCTTTTTTCTTGTCCTTTTTCTCCCAACCCTATCTCCCCACCAAATTATTTGGCCCTAGATTTTCAAACTCTTGTTTTAATAAATCAGCATTTATACATAATATTTATGCTTTTTCTTATAAGCTACCTCAAATCTTTTTAGAAGTATATGTAGCTTAAAGATACAACAGGCATCACCTAGAAATTGAAGGAAATTTCAGAGTTGTTGCATAATGGACACAGAATTTGGAGATAAGGTTGGAAAATGTCACCTTTCAAAAATAAAGCCAAAAAGAACAACAGAATGAATGACATTAGCCATCTGTAGCAATCTTTCCAAGAAATAACTCACTCTAGCTGATGATTTAGAAATGTAGCTGATGAGAAGAGTATCTCTCAAATATCATAAAGGAATCTAAGCAAAGTCTGAAGAAGACTGGAGCAAAAAATCTAAGGAACGTAAACGGTAATCTAATTCAGTATAATATGTCTCAGGAAACAGTTTTGCCAACTGATTACTAAAGAATGTTGAAAAGAAAGTCAGATGTATCATCAGGATCCACTCAGAATTCAGACACTACACAAGCTTTTTGAACAGAGAGGCTTTCATAGAAATTGTTAACTAAGTATAAAGTTGTTAACTAGGCAATCGAAAGGGCACAAAGAAAGTTCGAAGGGATTGGGGAGGCAGCAACTGCAGGAAGCAGCCACCACCTGTAAGATTGAGGGCATAGAGGGAAGAAGTTGGAACTCTGGAACCTTACACACTTGGAGGAGGGGCCCCGAGGCCAGCCTCTGAGGAGATACTGCTCAGCGGGTGCTGGGATCTCTAAGACGGGTGGGGCAGTGAGGCTGCTTCTGCCAGGGCTAGGAAACTGCAAACTGGAGTCAACTGCTGCAGGTGAGGTGGAGAGGTATTCACAGGGCCGTGCCCACCCAGGAACAGGAAGCCAAGAGGAAGGACCAAGTCACTTCTCTGCCTCCCATCTTGCTGGTCCATCGACCTCCCCCTCCTGGCAGGGCCGCTGGCAGAACAGAAATGTGGTGTGCAGAGTCCTAGCTTGGGCATCACAGAGCAGAGTCTGGAAGGACTTGGAGCTGAGACAATAGTTCAATAAATTGCACATTGGGTTTTTTGAAAAACAAGTCTCCATCGCTACCCTAAGGAGAAGATATCGGTTCTATACACAGAAACAGCCCCAGAATGGTGAAGGCCAATTCATCCAGCTTCCAAAGACAGAGGGAAATAAGCCTATAGAAAACGGAGCTGCTCCCCAGCCATGCTGTGGTTTCCTGAGTACATGTGCCCCTAGCAGCCTTCTCACACAGGCACAGCTCTCATCATCAACTAATGACTGTCATTCTTATTTACCAACATTTTACAATTTTGATTCATATAAACCCCAATCGTTGATTGATTACCTCCTAGATGAACTAATAAAATTGAGTTTCCAAACCTATAAAACCCAGAGTGAGACCTTAGACCCATGGTGATTCTCTCTCTCAAAGCTTGGTCTGAAACAGCTCAGTGGCCTCTCTTATTTTAAGTGCATTTGACTATGTGTGATTTACACACTGGAAAATTTATCAGGCCTTTTGAAGAAAATAATCAGGTAAGCCTCAACTGTTTCCACAAATGTGTTACACACAATTGTGCAGAAGTAAAGAAAATATTCACAAAACTTTAACTTCCCCCTGGATAAACCTACTTACGGCATTCCTCAATTCTGGCCATTTCATCCTCCAACAGAGGAATTAGCCAAGTCCAGGAGCCTCAGAAGCATAGGGCCCTCTCACTCTTCCCTCCCCTCTCTGCCTCTCAACACACACAACCTGATCCTTCCTACGAGTTCACAACTACAGGGAGAGGACGATAGAAGCTCTGCTGCGGGGTCCTCTGCCTTCAATTCACATGGGTGTGTGCAAGGCTGTGGAGCACAGGGGGAACAGCTGGGGTGCTGTGTGGGGCACTTACTATCCACCAATTCCAGGTCAGACTGGAAGAGACAGCTTCATTTATGTTCCCCCAGAAGACAAATGGCTCACAGGCAGTTTGACAACATACATCAGTGTCCTGTAATCACAAAAAAGTTCCCAGCAACTCCAATCAGTTGGTACATGATCCAGAATAGGTTGTTCAGAATGGTTTCTCCTTGAGAATTATACCCACATGGTCACTGATCCTCACACATGGGGTCAAACCTCCCCACTAAAAAGCAACAACAAACAAACCCCAGATTAAAATAACACAGAAAAATAAAATCCACGATTGCTCAACTATTAAATACCCCAGTCCACTCCCTATATTCAATCTAGAAGCTGTAAGAAATGTTGTATTTTCTTTACGCTCTAAACTGTCATTTTCATATCTGTTGTTCATTACTTTTATTGTAAACAGCAAGCCACCTGGAACTTTCAGAACTACTACTACTGACTAAGAACATCATTCAGTAATCCCGTGGGCACTCCACTATTGGGCCCATCCAATGGGCCCATCAATATTCAACTCGAAATATAAAAGCAAGCACGCACATCTTCAAAAAGAGAAGACCCAACTCAAGTTCAAAGCCCAAAAAACAGACCAAACATATTTGCGAGGATGCCATGAAATCTAGCAGTTACTGTCGAAAGATGGAAACTATGCCTTCCTGACCAACTGTTCCCAGCCCGAGTGCATGAGAATCACGTGGGAGCTTTTTCTAAAGCACACTTCGGCCCAATGACCCAACATTCTGATTTAATTGGTCTGGGGTAGGTCCTAGGCATCTGTATTTTTTAAATCTCCCCAGGTGTTCCTAACGTGTGGTCAGATTGCAAACCACTGGACTACAGTTTGGGGGGTGGGTGGGGAGTATAGGAATGAAAGATGCCAGCTGCCAGGAAAACCAGTTAAGACACAGCAGAGAAGGAACGGGAGAGAAGAGGACAGCGGAAAGAGTCCGAGGCCACTGCAGTCCTTGAGACTTCATTTTAATGCAGAACTTGAGTGCAATCAACAGGCAAGTTCCTTCACCCTGCAGATAGTTCATTTGTAAAATTCAGTAATCAGTACTGGTCATCAGATGAGGCAGCTCTTAAAATATGGACACCGAGCATGTCCTAACAGGCCATGCCCTTCTCTCCGTGGACAGTGTGTACTGGCTTTGAAGGGGCTGTGCCAGATGCCTGCTTGGTGACTGCCACAAGAAAGAGGGTACAGAAGCCAGCTCCCATCCAGGACCTTCACTTTCACTTCTGCAGGCACTTTCCCAGGTGAAATACATTTCTCCCTGGGATGGAAGAAAAGCACGCTGACCTCCACAAAATAACTTTGCATTTCTAATGAAATGATCTATACACACCTTTTCAGCGAGGAAGAAGGAAAGATGTGTGAGTGCACGCCTAAAAGTGTGCACATGCATGTACACAAGTGTGAAAATGACTTTCCAGCTAAGAACAACACACACACACACACAATTTACTGAGCACTTTCTACCTAAGTGCCTGGGCACAGGGTTATAAATCCTTGACAAACAACATCTGATTTAATCCTTATAACACCATGAAGGAGGCCCTGTTACGTCCATCTTACAGAGGAGGTGACAGAGACTCAAAAAGGTACTTGTCCAACGACACACAGTAGTAAACAGGGCTGAGACCGCAACCAGGCAATGACTCCAAAACTCAAAACTGCCCACGCGACCTCTCCCATAGCTCACTCTCAGTGTTCCCCAAAAGCACCAAGAGCATGGCAGACACACAGAAGGGTAGAAACTGCTGGGCCCTAAGCATGCTTTAGTAATAATGAGTTAGGAACTGCCCCAAGAGATCCAGCCCAGGAGAGTCAGTCTGCAACTGAATCCTCATTTCTGCAAAAGTGAGGTCCCGTGCGGGGGTGAACGAAGAAGGAGGAACAAGGAGAGAAGAGGGAAATAAATCCCCTTGGCACACAAAGAAAACTGTTCATTTTACAGCTGTTTTCCTTCTTGGCCAATAAGAACACCCCCAAAAAATGCAGACAAGAGAAAGCTCCCATCACCAAAGAGTGAGTTAGCCATGTCATGCTGTAGGAAATTCTCCCACACACCTTGCCTCGTATCCTGTTCTCCACTCTTTTCCCTTGACTTAGGCATTTTTCCAGTCCCCTAACCCATGGGCTGGCAGAATTACTGGGAGGTGCTCTGCTGGTTCCTAAAAGCTGAACTAAACCCTTCTCAGCTCAGGCAGAGTGACGTGCTGTATCACTAATCGCCATCAGCCACTCTCACGCAATTCTTGCTCAAGACTCCAGATGCCATCCCCTAGGGTCTCATCATTCTGTACCTCGAAACTCTCAGAATAACTGACATAATTTTCTCACTTCCTCCTCTTGCACCGTAAGAATACCAAGTCCTGGAATAAAATCCTATCACTGGTTCTCTATGTTCCAGGAAGGTGGACAGAACTCTCTCCTGCCACTAGGTACATTTCTGCTGGCACCTGCGACCTCCCTTAACTTGGTAGATTGGCTTCAAACCCTTCACAGGTTGCTTGTGTTCCAACAGATGCTATTAAGGAGCTTGCTCCTTTTAGCAAGCAGTGTCCAATCACTTTAGGGGCACCGACTTAAGTGTGAATAGACTGTGTGCCCACCCCATGGGCTCCAAGACTGCCTAGAGGTCCCCAATGTTTCACAAACATAAATCACCTCCATCATATCTGTCCAATGCCCTACACCTCCAACCCTCTACACCAGCGCTCAGGGGCATATCAACACAGTTTTATCTTATAAGTGGTCATCAAAGGCATAAAACATTAAAAAAACCAGTCGGAAGTAGCTCCAAAAACTTAATGTAAGCAATAAAAGAACATCAGATGCCTAATCCTGAGTCTTGCAGTGAGTCCCCTAAACAGGCAGACTGCTCGGAAACCACTTTAACCTAGACAATTGTCTGAAGATTACCATCTAAATGCAGAACCGTTTTATGATGATGAATTGATGGAAGGAGGGTTAATAATGAAAAACTCTTTTCTAAATACAGCTGGAAGGGACTAGACTGCTTAAAAACAATTTATAATTCTATTGCTCATTCTCTCTCTCCTGCACCTCAGCATCCCTGCACAGTCTCTCTCCACTCCTCAGACAAGGAGAGGCAGCACCTCCACCGATTAAGGCACAATGATTTAATAGGCTAACTTACAAACACAGCCAGGCTTGGTTGGCTGCAACGGCAATGCAGCATTTCTAGAGGAAAAGACGGACGCTCTCGTCTGCCCTAAGTCCATGTTCACACTGCACTTGGGGAAAAACCAGATTTGCGCCCAGAAACGATGGTGACTCCCTACCTCTGCCAGACCACAGCTGTTACAGATTGGAGACTCAGTGCAAAAAAGAGCAAAATGATTGCTAACCCAAGGTTAGGTCACGCAGCCGGAGAACAGCCCAGGAGAGAGTGACAGCACAGGCCAGGATGCATTATAACAGTGTGGCACAGTTCCTGAGCAGGAGACTCTCCACTGAGTCAGGGCTTATGGCCGTTCTCTCCACCGGGACCCCACCAGCCTGAGCCTCATCTCACTCACCAATAGTTATGGAGCACCAACTGGTTGCCAGGTGCTGAGCCACACCCAGGGAATATGACGACACACAAAAATAAATTCCTAAATGCTTAGCATGCCCTGACTGCCCTCTGACCTTGTGTCGCCCTTGCCCGCTATGCTTCCATTCTCCAGCCTTCTTTTTGCTTTTGTTTGCCCAAGCACGCCAAGTCTGTTCTGGCCCCAAGACCTTTGCACAAGATTTTCTCCATGCCTAGACAGTCTTCCACCACATCTTCATGGCTAGATCCTTCCAGTCATCAGTTCTCCCCCAAATGTCCCCTCCTCGGCCCTTTCTGATAATTATCTGAGCCCCTTTGGAGCTCCACTTAGCACTATATGATACTGGCTTGGTGGCCCCCATATCAGGCCTCTCCCAGAATGCACATTTCCATGCCCATGTTTGCCTCACTCTCCACAGCCTCCCTTGGGCCTGGCACACCACAGATGCTAATAAATCTCTGAAGTGGGAAGAAGGAGAGCAGGAATGGGGGTAGCTAAGCACATGCTGACCCTCAAGATGCTCACAGTCCAGTGAGATGCAGGTGATCAAACAGAAATCACACCGTGGTGCTCAGCAGGTCGCGGGTGTCGAAAGCGGCATGTGGTGGGGGACCCAGGGATGATGGGAGGCTGGAGCACTGCTCTCTGCTGGAACAGCAGGATCCCGGAGATGCAGACCCCCCCCACCCCATGGGCACACAGCCCAACATCCGGGCTGGTCGAGAAGAGCCCACGTCTCCGGACAGCTCAGGTTCCTCTCCTCGTGTGTCTCAGGCACGGCTTCCCTCTACTCACACATAGATCAGAGGACGGGGCAGCAGGGTCCCCTCCCAGCGGAAGAGCTGGGAGATGCCCACAGGGATCTTCAACACTTTCTACACATGCAGTTATAGTTGTCCCAATCATTCCAGGGACTCTGAGTAAAAATGTAGTGTCTCCACTGTTATCACCCTGAGGAAACTAAATGCTGGATGCTGACTATCTCTTTCTACACTCTCTGGGCACTATTTAACAGCCAAGACAGCTCTTTGAAAGGAAAGACCAATGGCTTAAAATGGGGATTCTATATTTTGAAACATTTCAATGTGACGCAAGTATCAGAGCCTGCAAGTGACCTTTAAACGTCATCTCTCAGCCTGGTTCCCTGCTTTCTCAATCCGGTTCCCCCACTCTATCATCCTGGCTCCCCTTCTCCATCATTCCAGCTGCATGATTAGCACTTACTTGTGTGTTCTGTGCATATGGCTTCCTGACTGTCAGGTGAGCAATGGCTAGGTTTCCAGGCTTTGTCCACTATTTCTGTGTGTGAGACCTCTGAAACTAGGATTCTCCTTCTGACAGCTGTGACACTCCCTTCCTGGAATAAATAAATAAGGCAGAAAATACGGAAGGTACCTGAGCCAGACTCTCCCCTGCTCAGCACTGAGGGGAGGGACAAGGAGAGCCCACTGCAGGGGTAAGGAGCACTGGGGGATCTCTCTGGTGGTGGGGGGTTAGCTCTGGAGGTCTTGGGAGGAGATGACCAGCCTGAATGTCTGTGGAGCTGGAAAGGCAGGACTTGAAGCCAGACACCCACGAAATTACCATCCCATCAACTCACTCCATCAGCGCATTAATCCATTAGGTCCGCTTTGTTCTCGGTGCCTCTGCGAACATACATGCACTTTGACCAATTACAGTATCTTAAAAATTTAACCCAAACGTGACACTTCTGGCCTCAGCACTACAGCTTCACCTTAAACAAAAACAGGGACCTTCCCAGGCCCACAGTGATTTCATATGACCCAAGAGAGGGAGACAGACCACAAAGGAAAGGAAAGCTTCCCTTCCGGGGGGTTCTGACCTGATTTACATCCTAGTCCAATGATTCACACCACGATGTCACCATCAACCCATGTGCCTGCTCCAGGCAAGCCTCTCTCTATCAGGAAAGTCTCCCCAGAGAGGGCCCAGAAGCATCTGTGGGAAAGGAGAGTGAGCACGTCTGCCAGTAAAAATACAGGTAAGCCCTCGCTACACTGCATCAGCACCACCTCCATTTTCTCACTAACTTCCATCAACCCTCTTTTTACAGATGAGGAAATGGAGGCTAATTAGCAGTAATAGCAGGATTTGAACTGGATCTGATGTCATAGCCGGGTTCTTTGAATTATCATAACAAACATCAGGGGTTTTACATGGATTCTTCTTCCTTGAAATCACGACACAGCATATCTATTAATCTGCAATCGAGTTCTAAAGTTGTCTTAATTAGAGGCATCAGAGAAACCACACCAACACCACACTAATTGACGGAACCGGTCCTCAGCCCGCACAGGGGGGTTCTGTTGCATTGCCATGATTATTAATTTGTCTTCCACTTGTCGCTCACCTACAGTTTCAAAAGCAAGCCAGAAACTGAACTAATGAAACTGAAAGAAGCTTTACTAATTAAAACCTTGTGCAAAAGTTTTCAAGTAACACGCTGTATTCAGATAATAACAGCTCAAGATATTGAAAAAACCAATTGCCAATTAGAGTTAAAAAAATTAATTATATAGTCACAGTTAAAAAACCACATCCCAGGATAATTTTCAAAGACAAATTACCAGAGATTAAGGGGTAAAATTGGGCAATAATCTTGTGGTAACCACACCAGGGAGAAGGTTCTGGCCTGCAGCTTCCTGCCTCCTCTTCCAGCAGACCAAGGGTCACCCCGAGCTCCCCCCGGCTGCCCCGGATCCCCGATCAGCTCACCCCCCTCTCTGGGGCTCAGTTTTCTCACTAAGAAGGAGCAAGGGCTGCTGGGGTCCCTCTCATCCTCACTCTCCCTCTAAGATGAAAGTCCCAGGCGAGGCCCGTGGAGGTGGAGGTGCTTTCTGGGGCAATGGGCTCGCTGGCTCAAACACAGTAGAGGGAGGCTGGCTGCAGGCGGCACAGCAGCCCCAGGCTCGTGAACGCCAACCGCATAGGACAGCCACCACCACCCCAGCTCGGGGCGCCACCTCCTGCTAGAACAACACCAGAGTTGGCATCCACACTAGCAGTTGGCACTTACTATGCACGGACCAGGGCCCGATCTGATTTCTTCTTCACTGAACAACCCTATGAGATAGGTAAATGAGGAAACTGAGGCACAGAAGGGTTAATTAACTTGCCTGAGTTTACAGAGCTAACCAGAGAAGCCAGAATTCCAACCCAGGCTGGTGGCCCAGTGCTATGCGTCCCCTAGCCACGTCTCCCCAGAGCCAGCTCCCCACCAAGGGCTTCCCTGCACAATCGTCCTGGGCTCTTCCTGGCAGACCCACAAGGCCAGCTAGGAACAAGCAAAACGGCTTCCAAATGCCCCAGCATGGGTGTACTGAGTTGCCCTGGCAACCACTGAGACTTGGCCCTCCCACACACACCAGCACAGAGGTGGCCAGAGGGACAGAGCTAGCACTGCTTGGCTATCCCCCCACATCCCACGCGGAGCCTGGGTCATCGGGACTCAGGGCTCTGCCAGCAGCTCAGACCCTGAACACAGACCAGCCCTCCCAGAAGCCTCCTCTCCTTTGCAGAAACCTAAAATAAACTCTCAGTACTGAGGAGAGTTTTGCTTTAAAACACCTATGGCACAGCTGGTAAGGGCACCCAGCACTTTGCAATGCTAGAGTGAAAAACTAGATGACTTAGATCATCAGAAATACCCTTCTGGGGCCAGTACGGGCAAAACACCACCATGTGCTCTCTACCGGTTAGCAAGAACTCTTTAAACTAAAAACCATGTCTTGAGTACAAACACTGCTACAAAAATGACATCTCCCAGGTCAGATTTACCCCCAGGGGTGGGGGACACTTTCCCTACCCTCCTCTTCTTTGGAAAACAAGAGAGACCCAATTCATATCTTCCAAGGTCAATGTTTAGGGACCCACGTTATTTCCTGACGCAGACTGGCAGGAGGTCTCGTTAAGTTACTGAAGTATAGAGGAAGGATGAGCCCCAGCAGCCCTCTGCACAGGGATGTCCATGAGAAGCCCCACCTGCCTCCATGAGCCCGTTCATGAGGCCTGGACGCCCCAGCTATGCCCTTTCATGACCCCCAGCTTCAGGCCCGGAGCCCAGACCACCCAAGAACCCAGACTACAGCCCCTCCCTGCTCCCTGCTGGCTCATCCACATCAGCAGTTTCCAATAACAAAGGTTAAGTAGATGATCACCAGCCCCAGTAATCAGCACCTTCCAGGCCTGCAGTTGCAGCTGTGTATCAGCAAGAGACAAACCTGATATTTGAAACTGGCTGATGACTCAGGGCCTACAGCTCTAAGACCAGGACAGCCACAGTAGACTTGCCCCGAAGCCATATGGTAGGCAGTTAGGGGAAGATTAAAATTCCAGCCCCAACTCTGCTACTGCATGACCCGTGGGGCAAGTTCATAACCTTGGGGTCCATCAGAAACTGCATGTGTGAATGCAGGAAGAAAACCAGTTCCTGATGTTCTTCCAGGCACGCTGAAATGAAATAAAATGAGCAATGGCTCTAAAGTGTTTCAGGTACCCCAGTGACAAGGCTGATGTAAATTTGAAGTACCAGGAATTATACCTTACAGAAAATATGCGGTACTGTATATTTGTCAAAAATCTCTTATTTACAAATACAATGTAAAATCTGAGGCTTTAGCAATAACATCCTGTTGGAGAAACAAGAAGAAATAATATATATGTATTAGAAGTCTCCCACCATGGCTTCCCAAGTCATCCACAGCTCCTAACGGATCGTTTATGACAGCAAGCAAAACTGCCTAGGATGAGTGAAAAAGGTGGCAGAGGACTGAACAGGAGACATGTATTCTGCCCTCCAGGCGCCTGTCAAATGAGAAGGGGGTAATTAACATCATAAAACATCTACGCCAAACTCTGGTGGGTGACAGGGTCTCCAGGCCCCTGAGCAGTCTGGTTAAGTGTAAGCAATCTCACAACCACCTAAACCGAGACTCGACCACAAAAAGGCTCACCAGAAGTAGCAACTTCCAAAGAATTTAGATAATTCTCATAGAAAAAATGGCACCAAATGTAAGAATAGCTTCCTGGTGACACAGGTGACAATTCAGGATCTCAGGCAACCTGTGAAGCATCCTTTGAAAAGAATCATCACTGGATATTCCTAAATTACAGAAGATATACGAGGCTGATGTACATCTTTACTGACTGCAATATTGTGATTTATAAGAAATATCTATTTAGGGCCGGCTCCGTGGCTTAGCGGTTAAGTGCGTGCGCTCTGATGCTGGCAGCCCGGGTTCGGATCCCGGGAGCGCCCCGAGGCACCACTTCTCCGTCCAACGCGAGGCCGAGTCCCACGTACAGCAACTAGAAGGATGTGAACCTATGACATACAACTATCTACTGGGGCTTTGGGGGGAAAAAACTGAATAAATAAAATCTTTAAAAAAAAAAAAGAAATATCTATTTGGTTATTCAGATGACCAAAATATATTTCTCATATGTATTAGGTCTTTGCCCATGGTTCCTGGCTCGCAGCTCCCCAAACCCTTGGAATTTCCTGAGCAGTAACAGCACTGAGAGCATCTTTTGTCATATTTGGTCTCTCGTCCTCAGTTTCTGAAAGGGCTTCAGAGCCATTAAGGTGAAATGGCTGTCTTCTTACTCACAACAAACCCCCTTCCTCCACAACTGGGTTTATGTTAATGGGTGACTTTTGGAAAGCACCTACCAATGGGGGGCTGGTTGCCAGGGTAACCAACCTCGAACAGAGGGTTGGAACTTTCGGTCCCACTCCCTTATTTCTGGGGAGGACAGAGGGGCTGAAGGATGAATGAATCACCAATGGCCAATGATTTCATCAATCGTGTTATGTAATGATGCCTCCATAAGCCCCAAAAAGAGGGAGTTAGGAGAGCTTCCAGGTTGGGGAAACAGAATGCTTTCATGTGCCACTGTGCCGGACCCCAAAATCCACAGGGACAGAAGCTCCTTTGTTCGGGACCTTGCCCTGTGTATCTCTTCTTCAAGCTGTTGATTCATATCCTTTAATACCCCTTGTAATAAATTGGTAATCTAGTGAGTAAACAGGTTTCCAGAGTACTCTGAGCTGCTCTAGCAAATTAATGGAACCCAACGAGGGTTCATGGAACCTCTGCTTTATAGCCAGTCGGTCAGAAGTACAGGTAACAACCTGGGCTTGCGACTGGCACCTGAATCGGAGGGCAGACTTGTGGGACTAAGCCCTAACCTGTGGGAACTGACTCTCTATCTGGATAAAGAGTCAGAATTGAGTTGAATTGTAGGACACCAAGCTGGTGTCACAGAGCATTGCTTGGTGGTATAGGGGGACCCCTCCCACACACACACACACATTGGAAATTGGGAGTAGAAACCTTCTACTGACCCTATCACAAAGCTTTAACAGTGCTTTTTAAAAAATACTAGTTTTCAGGGGCCGGCCCTGTGGTTTAGCGGTTAAGTGCGCGCGCTCCGCTACTGGCGGCCCGGGTTCGGATCCCAGGCGCGCACCGACACACTGCTTCTCCTGCCATGCTGAGGCCGCGTCCCACGTACAGCAACTAGAAGGATGTGCAACTACGACATACAACTATCTACTGGGGCTTTGGGGTGGGGTAGGGAAAGGAGGAGGACTGGCAATAGATGTTAGCTCAGAGCTGGTCTTCCTCAGCAAAAATAGAGGAGGATTAGCACGGATGTTAGCTCAGGGCTGATCTTCCTCACAAAAAAAAAAACAAAAAACTAGTTTTCAGCTGGTTTGCTAATTTAAGCTATATACATCTATAAACTTCTTTCTAAATTTTTTAATGAAATTTTCCAAGTACACAAAAATAAAAATAGTATGATGAACCCCAGGTACCCAACAGTGAACTTCAACAAGACACTTAGCCAATCTTGTTCCCCCATGATTTTCCCCTCAGAAATGATATCATTGCATCCAGAAATACTTTAGCTTCTATCTACAAAAGATAAGGATTTTCGGGGCCAGCCCGGTGGCACAAGCTGTTAGGTGCGTGCGCTCCGCTTCGGCAGCCCCAGGTTCGCAGGTTCGGATCCCGGGCACGCACCGATGCACCACTTGGTAAGCCACGCTGCGGCGGCATCCCATATAAAGTAGAGAAAGATGGGCACAGATGCTAGCCCAGGCCCACTCTTCCTCAAGAAAAAAAGGGGAGGATTGGCATCGGATGTTAGCTCAGCGCTAGTCCTCCTCACAAAAAAAAAAAGAAAAAAAGATAAGGATTTTCAAAAAACATAAACCCCAATGCCATTATAGCCACTGAAAAAAATTTATAATAATGCCTTAAACTTCATCTACTATCCAGTCCCTATTCAACTTACTCCTCATTATTCTTTTTTACAAGTCTTTCTCTAGTTGGTTTGTTCAGTGGTTGTGAGCTCCTTGAAGAAAGAGTATCTCATCCCCTTCTACAGATCTCAGTACTCAACAGGGTAACCTGTAGATAGAAAATGCTCAAAAATGTCTCTCAATGGGTTCATGCTCATCAGCTGCTCATCTCTCAAAAATAAACAGTAGGAAGTACTCCTGTTCACATGGATTCTGGGAAGTAGGAGTGAAGAGACGCAGATGTACACAGTCCAATGGGGGCTACCATTTTCCTTTATCAAGGGCAGGAGGCCTGGAGCTGAGTTCTCATAAAGGTAAGTCATCTGACACAGGAGAAAAGGAAAGATGCACTTTTTTTTCACAGTCTAACATGAAATTGGGGTGCATCTCACAATGAACGACATCTTATGATGCTGTGGGCCAGGCAAGGACCACGATGCGCCTGTCAATACCAGCACATGCTCAAACATACAACACTCTAGCAGTGAAATCTGCAGAATGCATGTCAGTGGCTTGGATGAAAGTCCCAGAAACAGCAATAAAGTACTCATAATCCCTAGAAACCAAATCGAGTGGGACAGGACTGGATGGTGATTTGGAGAGTTAGGCAAAATTCCCAGAAGAGCCCAAAGTTGGCTAACTCTACATAATTGCCAAGCTATGTTAAGAGCCCTTAGCACTTTTACGGTTTTTTTTTAGGAAATGCTGCATCCACCAGAGATCCTGGTGGCACAGAGGATGTGTCTGAGGAAAGCAGGCACTGACATCTGAGCCAAAAAGTGGACGCTGAAAAAGTTAGGAACACCTCACCCAATGTATTTCATGTGTATTTTCCTTTTTATCTGTGCACAAGAGTGATAAATGGAAAAATCGATGTCTAATTAAGTCTAAAGGAGCTCTTTAAGTAGAAAATAAAAATGTTAACTGATAAGAAACCATTGTGTCACAGTTCAATGGACAGTGTTTTTTCTTTCCTAGTGGTACATAAAATAATGGTTTTATGAATAACAGCATCTTAGATTGGATGAAAAAGGGCATATCCCAGACACCGGGGGAATCTGTGATCACCAAAAGTGAGACAGGAAGAAAAACAAGCAGGTGAGCTTACTGGCACAGAGGAATAAGGAAGGGCAAGGGGTAGGAGGCAGAAAGAGACGAAAAGGGGCTAAGCCTTTGAAGGTCACAGAGCAAAAGCTCAAAATCTAGGTCAGTGGGAAAGCCCTGAGGCAGGAAGGACCAAGACAATGAGACATGAAGGCACCCCACGCTGGGCCAACCAGCTCATCATCCAGGACAGCCATATAAAGGCCCTGACTCCAGGGTCACCCCCACCTACCAGATCCTGATAACAGAGTGCTTAACTTATGGGCCTCTCCAAACTGCAGGCCTTTAATTTGCATCAGCTCTTCAAGCTCTCATAGGGTGATTCAGCTAAGAAAGACAGACCCTTCATTTGAAGTGCGTTGTCTTTCTGGTACAGTGGGCTTTCAGGAAAAAGAGTTCACTCCCTGGACTGGCCTCTGAAGCAGAGAGGAAGAAACCTCAACAGCTGCTCTTGGGTCTGAGGCCTTTAAAATTACCTTTTCTTTGCCGCTATGTAAATGTTCCAGTAGTTTTGTCCAGAAACACACTGTAGGCATGGTACATAACCCCATAAAACATCTAATGACCCCTCATAAACGCTAATGGCTTCTATGAAAAGCAGCCGGATGCTCTCACTCAAGAAGCAGGAGAACCTGCAATTTCCCACCATTCTACCTCCCCCAAGTGGCTGTGGGCAATGAAGTCACATGTCCATTTTATCTTCCACAAATACTACAGATCACAGAGCCTCAATATTACCCACACTGCCAAGAACCACCTCTCCAAAGGCCAGGTACCAGGGAGGATTCTGACCTCTGATTTCCTGCAGACGAGAATCAACAACTCCCCATCACCCACAGCAACACGCAGAGATGACATCACAGTGGAAATCCTGTGCTGGAGCAGGTGCACAGGGACCAGCGAGGATTTCTCATTACGTGATAATGTGTGTGGAAAGCGCTCCAAAAATGTGCGATGTGATTTAATGGGGTGCCTAACAATGGACGCTGAGTGCTTTGCCAATCCAGCTTAGCACTTCACAGAGATCAGCTCAGAAATCAAGCAACGAGACTGTTCCATAAGCACATTCTACTAAATCAATGAGCAAATTAACCGGAAGGCACCTAAAGCAGTCCCAGGCTCATGGGGGGGGGCGGGGCATGGGAGTGTGCGCACCATTTTCACTAGGATGAGCACATATGTCACCCAAGACACCAGATGAAACAAGAAGAGTAGACCCAAGATTTCCACGTGGTGGAGGAGACTCCACCACTGACACAAACCAAAGGCAACAACCTCTGGGAAGAAAACTGGCTCATTTACTTAGCAAAGGAACCAAGGAGTATACAGACCACCAAAAAGGCAGGACACGGCTGAAACCAGGGCTGCATCTGAAGCAAAGAGAGCCACAAAGGCATGTGCTTTGAGTCTAGGCTCAAATCTGACCTCCCCACTGAGCCTATGGGACCACCCATTTAACACTGCAACCCATGCCTCCACCCAATTTCTAATCCCCTTCCTTGCTCTATTTTCTCCAGGGCACTTAGCCCCCTTTTTCACGTTACATAATTACTGACCTACCATGTTTCTGTCTAAGTGCCCTGCCCCTAGAATGAAAGTCCCACAAGTGCAAGGATTCTGTGTTATATCCCCTGTGAATTCCCAAATACCCAAGTAGTACCTTACACATCGTAGGTGCTCAAGAAATACACACTGAAAGAATGAATGAAAGGGACCAGAGCTTGTTCTGTCTGCTCCTGCTGGAGGAGAAACTGACGGCTGCCGTCTTCAGGACAGGCAGAGGCCTGAAGGATAAGAACACAAAACATTTCACAGAGCAAAAGGTAAAAATGAAGAAAAGAGCAAAAGAGAATGACACTACCATCAGAGCATTACTATGAGTGCATCTGCTCCAAAAAGCCTTCCAAGAACATTCTGACACAATGCAGCAGGACGAGGGGATGGCCAGAGTGTGGAAGGGGCATGGAAAGCCCAGGAATCAAGAGCAGGCCACGTCCCACATGGCGGGCCCCAGGCCACGGATGAACCCTACTGCCTCCAGAGGCCCAGGGAGATTTCTCCCACCAGCCAAGCCTGGGTCTGCCACCCAGTGGCTCTGTGACCTTGGAAAAGTTACTTAACTTCTGTGTGCTTCAGTTTCAGCAGTAAAATGGGAGGAATAAAAGGCTGTTAGGAGTGAATGAGTTAATATCTGTAAAGCATCAGGGCTGTGCCTGACACACAGTGGGCACTGCCAGAGTAAGTGTTTATTAAGTTAAAACTCCTTCCCAGGAGTCCACCCCAGACCACACAGACAGGCAGGCCTGTTCCGTGAAGGTCTAACCGGAAAGGCGGCAGGGAGAAGAAAAGAAATCAAAGTTAACATTGACTACAAGAGTGGTTCTCAATTCTGCCCAGGGGACCCTTGGCAACACCTGTGGACATTGTTCGTTGTTACAACTGAGGTGGGGGTACCAGTAGCATCCATTGGGTGGAGGCCGGGGAAGCCACAAACATCCTACAAGGCACGCGGCAGCCCCACGCCACAAAGATTATCCAGCTCAAGACGTCGACCACGTCAAGGCTGAGAAACCCTGAAAAAGAGTGCCCGCTGCCCACCAAGTACCCTTGTCCCTGCCAAAACGTGTGTCCTGATTTGGGTCTAGAAATTCAGCAACTCTATCCCAGCTGTCCTGCCCGTTTCTCCTCCCAAAGAATCACCAGGCAGAAAGCCACTAGCCACTAGCCCAGGGAGGACCAGGTGGCCAGCAGGATGGGCCTGGGAGACACTCCTAGGAGCACAGAGGTGAAAGGAACAGTTCACCAGGGCCGGCAGCCCAAGGGCAGGCTGAGCCGCAAGTGACCCAGCAGCAAGTGACCTGCCCACTTCTCGTCCCCAGGCAGCCACCCCTCAGCTGCTGCTTCATGACAGCTGGCCCCATAAGACATGGAGCACATAACTCTCAAAGCCTAGGAAAGCTTTTTCAATGTAAGCCCAGGAGCGAGACTCTATGTGACCATTTCTGGTTTTTCAAATGCAGCCCTGATGAATCACGGCCTTCTACATTCCAGCATGCTAAGAAACCCGATCCCTATAAAATGACACATTTCCCAGGCCCATAATACTGGACACGACTAAATGCAAAAATGCCTAGTGTTTCACCCAGTCCTGCAGCAGGCAGAGTGAGAGCAGGAGCACAGATCCGCCTGCCTAGGGCAAGGGACCAAGAGACCAAGGGAGAGGAGGAGGTGCCCCACCAGGGAGGACTTGTCAGCTCCTGGAGCCCAGTTTTTTATTCCCTAGAAATGGGCACACAGTCAGAAAGGAGAAAGGTGAGGAAGGCTCTCTTGACTGGACAGGAAAACTGGATAGGCAATCCTGGTACCTCCATACCTGGGGTTAATCCTTAAGGTCAAGCATGTGGCCAAAGGTCAGAGAATCCTCACACCAGTTAACCAGAACAAGGTCAAGTTCTACTCCGAGGGCACGAGTGTCCACTGGAGCACTCATACCAACACATTCAATGTAATTCTAGATGGAGGAGAGTTCCTTGTCAGGCCCAGCCTATCCCAGAACTCACCCAGGAGGCCATGCTTCTGAAGTGTCAAGAGGTCCTCCTTCAGAAACCTCACCAATAAGGCAGTCTGCAGGTAAGGACCCAAGGCCACAATAGTGGAATGATGATGCCCAACAGCAACACAGAATCAAAGACCTCCTCAAGGGGAAAGGTGATCTTTCAGATCATAGAAATGAGACCAGGCCAACACCTCCTTTGATCCAAGCGGTACATTCGCAGGAGTGATGCTGAACATGTTTAAGTCCCACTGTGACACAGGCATGGAAGCAGGGTCCAAGAAGCCCCTGCAGTGGCAGGTTTCAACACTTTCATTGCTGATCATAGAGAATGGATCCCAAGGGAAGACCAGGGCACCTCGGGGTGGCAGGCACTCATGGGGTCACGAAGGAGTGGCATTTATTTAACAACCGATATGGAAGTATCTCAGTATTTTAATCTGTGTGGCATGGCTATATAGGTGTGTTTCCACCTGGATATCCATCCGGCTTGATGTTTCGGCATCATCCATGCAAACAGAGCTTCCAGAACACCACTTACGAGGAGAAAAGCTCAAGAACAAAGAAGGGGAGTAGGCTTGGCCAGGTTTGGCTGTTTTCTCATCCCATGAATTCAAGGAGACTTCACCGATTTTCCCCAGGAATACCTTGCCTCCTTCCGGGGATCTCAGCCAGAACCTCAATCAGTCCCTGCGTGTGCCTCACCCCCACCCCCACCCTCTTCCGCTATACCAACTGCCTCTGGATTCACCAGAAGTTCGGCAACACAGCACTGCCTGCTTTGAAATCGACATCTTCCCAGACTGACTTTCCTCTCCCCAAAGATCTGAAAAACACGAATGGCAGCAACAAGAAATTATATATATATGTATGTCTCCCCCCACCCCAATCATTTTTCTGACCACCTTTCAAAGACCTCTTCCTCTGATGCAAACAGAAGACCCACCACTCCCCAGGAGGGTGGAGAGAGCAGAGATTTACAGATGGCCAAAAGCCTCCACACAACATTAACAGCTTCCTGGGTCTCCACCCCTCCCACATCCTCCACAAGGTCTGACAGAGCACAATCAGGCTGACCCCACTCCATGCTGGGTACAGCAGCTCCTTCATTTTTGCTAGAGGGTTCAGGGAAGAGCTCATTATTTTTGCACTGTTTATCAGTCACAATCTGTTTCCATTATGTTCCAGCACCCGGAGGCAGCCACAACATAACTCCAGAATAGGGAAACTTTATTTTCTTTAGAGAAAAGTTTATAACACAATGCCAGATTGTCAGATTCTCTGGCTATATAGTTTGTTCTCCCGCTACTGCCCTCCCTACCTCAACTTCAAACTCTCATCTCAAAAGGAATTTCTTTAAATTCCAAACTGATTATAGGTGGCAGGGTGTGGTACGGGTCCCCTCGCTTAGCATCCACCCACAGACATGCTCACAGATCTGCTAATGCCCATTAAACTGTGTGGTAGCCTCGTGTTCAACCTCAAACCATGTGTACTTGAGTGATGACAGCCATCTCCCTTCCTGCCAGAAGAAGCCAGGCTGCAGGGGTAGAGTAGTGGAGCCTAGAGACTGGGCGGGGAGCAGAGTGGGCCGGCCTGATCACCACAGGAAACCTCCACTTAGGGACACGTCCACTAGCGACACTCCTGACTGTTTACACAACCACCAAAGAAAGATGTGTCCTCTGCCCACTTTCCTGCTGGCTGCCCAGGGACAGGAACCCCACTATGACACCACAGCTGGGTACAAGAGAATTGGCATGGTATCTGAACCACTTTTCCCAAGAGGCAGTCTTTAACGTCATTCGAGGTTCATAGCGCAAGCCCCAATGAACCAACCAAATCAATCTTGGAGAAATGGATGAGGGATAAAAAAAAGAAAAATATCAACAATTTTCCAGAGAGCAAGAAGACACTTAAGATGCCAGGTTCACTATATTTTGAAGAGAATATTTAGGCTTTTCTTTTTTCTTTTTCTTTTTTCCCCTCCAGATACCATTTATTCAGCACATACCATTTGCCAGCACCTACTAATGGCATTTAGTTCTCAGCCACAAGGTAAGAATGATTATCTCCATTCAGTGCCAATAAATGGATTCATACCGTTCCCCTTCATTTGAATGTCCACTACCCAGCTGGTGGGGGCCAATCCAGTGGCATAGTGGTTAAGTTCGCATGCTCTGCTTCGGCGGCCTAGGGTTCGCAGGTTCGGATCCCGGGCGTGGACCTATGCACCAGTTATCAAGTCACACTGTAGAAGTCGTCCCACATATAAAGTAAAGAAAAATGGGCACGGATGCTAGCCCAGGGCCAATCTTCCTCAGCAAAAAGAAGATGATTGGCAATGGACATTAGCTCAGGGCTAATCTTCCTCACCAAAAAAAAAAAAAATTAAGAAAAAACCATTACTGGTTCCGTATGATCAACCAAATTAAAAACCAACAAGTCAGCCTGGCATTCGAAGCCCTCTAAAATTTAGTCCCAAACTCCTTCTCCATTTTTTCACACTCACATTCCCTGCACATGTACCGTGCTCCAGCCAAGTGAAGCCCCTCACCATTCCAAGAGGCCCACCCTCCTCCCCCAGATCCTCCCGGTAAATGCTGTCTACAAGATCAGGCTCAAAGTCCCCCGCCCCTGGACCCCCAGAGCAGGGGCTGTAGCACCTGTGCCCACTCATCCAGGAAGGTGGTGGAAAAGTGAATGGGCTGCCGGGGCCCTTGGTCACATCCTTCAGCCAATGCTTACCCTCACCTCCCACGGGGGTGGGGCACACAGATAAGGGGTCTTGGGCTTGACAGGCTCTTTCAGTAGAGATTATTCTTCACATACTGGAAAACCCTTCCTTTTCATCTTAAACAGCCACTCTTTACCCAGAGGCAGGTTCATTTCAGCAGAAATCCCTTCCTCTCTTCTGTGGCTCCATCCACTGCCAACATACCAAGGCCCAGGGGAGACTTAACAGGATTAAAACTTTAAAGCATTTAAGATACTCAAAGGAAAGGCATCCTTGAAGTGCAAATCATCAATTTAGGGGGAAAGAGCACAACATGGGGGAGGGGAGGAATCTATACAAATATAAATGAGATATACTTTTAAATAATACAATGCATAAGATTGACCACACACCTAGAACCTCAGCATTGAGTCCCGAGTTGGGCAGCAATGCCTGGGTTGGTTTTCAGCATCTGCTCCTGTTTAGTTTATTAAATCTGCAATCTGAGGTGAGGTGGCTTTCTGGGCTTTGCCAAACGGAGAATAACAGTCCTGAGATGAGTTATTTAACAGGCAGGGCATACAGTGACGAGCCAGGCCGGGTTGCTGAAGCAGCAGAAATACCAGTCAGGCTCCTGTCAGACAATCCCCAAAGCCTAATACAGAAGCCTGGTACCGCGTGAAAAACGTCAGGGCGTAGAGAAATTGGCTAAACATGGAATTAGAGCCTTGACTTCAATAGTAGGAAACAAGAGAAGCAATATAAGTCCAATAACATCTAAAACACTATAGCTAGTATTTAAATTCTGCCTTTACATGCACAGCACATTAACTTTTTTATGTCCATACTTCACAAGCTAAAAAAACTACATATTTCCTTTTATCATGAGGATGAACTAAATTTGAAAAGACTTTCTAGTCTCTAAATCCATGGAAACAATTCAGGAGAAAGGAAGACAACCCACCTTTATACGCTAGGTGAGGAAATTCAGGACAGCACCCCTCCAGAAACAGGCTCAGGGCTTCTCCTCTTCACATCAGGGCCCACCACGCTAAGTAAATGAGTCGTCTTCTGCAATTTCAGAAGACTGTTGCATCTACACACCTCTTCCTCAACTGAAAAATCACTTAACCATTCTAAGGGCTGGGATTAAATTTTATGGTTCATTGACAGAAAGAACAGAATCCCAAATTACCAATCCCTGTGTGATTGTTCATTTCCCACACTTCCTTCTACATGGTCTCTGTACCTTTCTATTGCCACCAGGCCACAAGGAGTTCTTAGATTATTTTTTTTAACTAACCATCACACTTCAGAAGTCAACATGGAACAGCCCTCAAAAATCATCTACCAGCCCACCAGTTGAAGCCCACCAAGGAGAAACCAGCCTCTCCAGATGCTAAGGCCACAGTGCTGCTGCTTCTAATCACATGCACTAACGACAGTGGCAAACCAAAGGAGGAGAAATACCAACTGTGGGCTGTTTAGTTTTCTTCTGCATGAAAGGCAGAAAGCTTTGCCCAGTCTCACCAGCACAGGAGGCTATGTGGACCCGCCAAGGTTCAGTTTACTGGCAAGCCAAGTTTTTAAGATAATTCCAGTTTAATAGGACCAGAGTTTTCACTATGTCAACAGCTACACTGCTTCCCCTCAGTGCAGTGCTCTGGATGGTTCAAGAATAAAGGGAAACTTCACACACATACAACAGCTCCCCGCATTAAAAAAAGAAAACTAAATAGGGCTAAGACCGCACTGTCAGTTCAGAACCAACCTAAGCCAATTCAGCACATGGGGAAGACTCTTCATTTCTTCCTCTCTAGAGAAAGCAAACACATGAAATTGACCAAGAATCAGATGAGACGCCTACGTCCATCTAATACCTTCAGCTGAGAACCAACGGATGAATGAAGGAAGCAAGCAAGGAAGGAATCCTCCGAAGCAGCCAACCTCAAGCAGCGTTGACATTCAGCGTCCGACTTCAGGGCTAAAGTCTGTTCATGCACAGTTAGTCCCGTTCAGCTTGTTTCAGGATACATTCCCTGGTTCCAGCCCAACCCGCGGTCCACCTCCATTAACTCAGAATTTCCTGGGTTTGCGGTGACACTAAATGTCACAGTATGGGGATTACAGGATTTTGTAAAAGATAATGTTGCTTTCAGAGCCTATTTGCATCACACACCACAAACACGGCGGGCGGCATCCGCACGGCCCCTCTCCGGGCAGGCGCTCGGCCGCAGGACGCGCCGTCGGGCTCCTCCCGGCGCTCCGCTTCCTCCCGAATACTCCGGGCCGTCCGGAGTGGCTTACACGGTCCCCACGCCCAATTACCGGGCCCTGGAGCTTGTGAAAACACACTCACAGAAAGTGGACTATCCCCGCGTGATGGGGCGTGGGGCTGGGAAGGACAAGCGCAGGAGCCCACGTCCGGCCACGCGGGGGCCGGGCCGAAGAGCAAATCTTAACGCGGGGCCGAGAGGGGAAGGGCGGCGGGGGCTGTCCGTGGCCGGCCTCGCTCGGGGCGCAGTGCTCCTCCGCTTACACTGGCCCAGAGGAGTCCGTTTTATTCCGCACAGGGCTGGCTGCGCCCCCGCCCCCAGAGGTAATGGGCAGAGAAGGGGCCGAGACCCAGAACTGCCCCCTCCCCGCTGCGAGGTGACAAGGGGGAAGAGGGTGAGGATCTGCAGCGGCTTGTATCAAAGGACTGAAAAGAAACTTGGACTCCTCTCTCCTCATGTACATGACTCGCTAGGAAGGCAGCCGCCTCTCCCCCGTCTCCTCCCCACCTCCTTTTGTGTTTCCCAACCCCCCCACCCCTAAACTTCCCACCGCAGGGGATGAGCTCCTGGCAGCCGGACCAGACCCAACTTAAATGACGTAGAGCAGAGAGGGGAGAGGGACGGAGGAGGGGGGGAGACAAGGAAGGCGTCGCGGTCCCCAGCCCTGCGAGGCTGCGCCGGGTCGCTCCCTCCAGAGCCCGGCGAGCGCGGAGAGGCCGGGTGAGCCCCTGCCCTGAGGACTCGGCCAGGAGGCCCGGGCCGGAGTCGGGGAGCCGAGAGGAGATCCGGGCAGAGGAGAGCAAGAGGGGCCGGCAGCCCCTCCGGTCCCCGCAGCCTCTTCGGAGCGAGAGGGTCTGCGGCCGGGCAGGGGCGCGTCGGCACCGGGAGGGCCCGGGGCGCTGGGGGAAGTCGGGGTTTCGGGGGGGCCGGGCAGGGCGCCCCACTCACCTTCCTGCCGCCGCCGGCGCCCGCGGCCAGCGCGGAGCCGCCCCCCGAGTACATGTAGTAGGCGATGCCCAGCACCCACAGGAAGGCGAAGCACAGCAGCATCCGCGAGCGCCGCCGCATTCTCCCGACTCGGCCGCCGGCCGCGGCCGCCGCTGCTCGCGAGTGCTGGCGGGGCCGGCGCGGGGGTGCGGGCGGGGAGGAGCGGAGGAAGGGGAAGGCGCGGCGGCTCCTCCTCCGGCGCGGGCGGCTCCGGGCGGCGAGGCGGCGCGCACTCGGCCCCGAGCTCCGCCCAGGCCGGGAGCGCCGCGCGGCGCCCGAGCAGGAAGCGGCGGCTCGGAGGCGGCGAGGGGGTCAGGGAGCAAAGGGCGACCAATCGGCGGCGGCTGCGGGGGCCCGGGCGCCGGCCGGAGGAGGGGATTACCGCGTCTCCATGGCTGCAGCACGCCGGGCTCCGCCAGGAGGGCAGCGGCGGTAGGTCCTCCCCCGGGCCCGCCTCGCGCGCCCCGCCCCGGCCGCCGCCCCGCCCCCTCTGCGTCCGCCCGCCGCTGCCCCTCTGCCCCGGTGAGTGACAGGTGGCTGCCCGAAATCCGGGAGAGGCGCGTGCACACGTGCGCACACACACGTGCACACGCACAAGGGACACTCTCTGTCATTGCTGCCTCGCGCTGCCCGGCTGAGATTTTCACCTCTTCAGTCTTCGGTCTTTGGGACCACCTCAGACCCTTAACAGGCTTGCTCTTACTGGCCGACGGACCTGAGTTTTTTGGTGCAAACCCCCTTCCTGAACCCGACTTTGCGGCTGCTCGCTGCAGTTTTGTTACTAATCTTGCAGCAAAACATCCCTGATCCCCGGGTGTCAATTTTATTTATTTATTTAGGCAGAGGTGGGTGGCCTAGAAGTAGAAACTGACAAATAATTTTCAAGGGAACATTTTTCCGAGGATGGACAGAACGCTTAATAGCTGAGTTGTTTTGGTTTGTTTCTAATAAACATGAAATAAGGAAGAAGGAAGGCACTATATATATTTTAATTCTTTTCTTTTTAATTGGTTGCTTTCTTAAAAAAGAAAGAAGAGCTAGCACACTAAATATCTTTAACGTTGCAAGAAGACAGATCTGTCTTGTAACAGAACCTATGTAACCTTGACGATGCTCTTCTAACGGACAAAGTTTCCAGTGCTCCTAGGAAAGAAAGAAATGTTACTTGGCAACTTGATTGCTTTTTTGGGGGGGGGGGGGCGGTGAGGAAGATTAGCCCTGAACTAACATCTGTTGCCAATCCTCCTCTTTTTGCTGAGGAAGATTGGCCCTGAGCTAGCATCTGTGCCCATCTTCCTCTACTTTATATGTGGGACCCCTGCCACAGCATGGCTCAGTAAGTGGTGCATAGGTTGGCTCCTGGGATCTGGGCCTGAGAACCCCGGGCCACCGAAGCAGAGGGCACGAACTTACCAACTAAGCCACTGGGGTGGCCCTGCACTTGATATTTTAAAAGTGATTTCAGGAGCTTTCGTGTCTAGAAAATAATGGCAGTTGCCTGAATCTGAATCTCTACTCATATCCTCAACGAAATACAAACACAAGCAAACAAACCTTCAGCACTAGCAGGAGTGGGAAGGCCGTGAACTGAACTTGGAATTACTTAAGTAGAAAAAAGACACATCAAATTCCAACAAAGCTCCCTCCACTGTTGCCCGGGACTTAAGTGAGGCCCAGGCTAAATCCCTCTCTACAGAGAGTCCACCACTAAGAACTAAAATCTGAACACAGTCCGGTTACTTGACTGAAGCAAGGAAGAGGTTTCAAAGAGAATGAGACAGGAGGTGACAGCCTTGAAGAAGCCTTGCTCCTGGGAAAAGTCAGATAGATAGAGAAAGGACAATACCCTTGGGAGGCCTGGCAGTGAAGGGAAAGAAGGAAGTAAGAAGGGAAAATTAAAGATGCTACAGAAATAAAAGACAACCAATCCCTCCCTCAGCCACTGCTATCTATTAAAAACTGCACTTCAGTGTACAGACAGAAGAGAATATTCTTGAACTAGGAACGCTGTGTCAAAATGCCTAGTAACAGAACAGCATCAAATCAACTGCAAAGTTACTGCAAAAAGAAAATAAAATCAATCACATTTCTTATGATAAAAAATTAATCATACCATTTAGCTGATGAAAATCTCCCCCCCCATAAAACCACAAAGCAGGAGAAAATTGTAACACCACATAAACTATCAAACTGAACAAAGTATCATGTATTTGGATACACACACACACACACACACACACAGCTAGAATCAGGAATTCAGGGACTAAGAACAGACCAGACAAAAATTAGGAAGAAATGCAACCAGAGTTGATCAAATTCAGGAAAACATTTGAAAATAAAGACAAAACTATCCCAGAAACAATAATTACAAGGTGCCCAAGGGAGAATATACTCAAATATAAATATATAGAAGGACACTGAAGAATGGCAAGAAAATAATCAAGAAATTGAAAATAAGATAAGGAAAGAAGTAAAAAAGGTTCAAAGATAAGTGACTGAAATGAAAGCCAGGAAAGAAGAACCAAAATACATATAACTGGAGTCCCTGAAGTAGAAACACAAAATGGTGAAACAGAATTAATGTTGAAACTATAATCTCAGATGTAATGTACAACATGGTGACTGTAGTTACCACTGCTGTGTGGTATATTTGACAGTTGTTAACAGAGTAGGTCCTAAGAGTTCTCATTGTAAGGAAAAAAACATTTTGTGTGTGTGTGTGTCTATATGAGAAGACGGATGTTAACTAAACGTATTGTGGTAATCATTTCACAATATGTGTTAGTCAAATCACGATGCTATACACCTTACACTTATGCAGTGCTCTATGTCAATCATATCTCAATAAAATTGGGCAAAAAAGCTATAATCCTAGAAAATAATCCAAAAGTAAGAGAAAATTTAAATTACATATCAAAAGTAACTTCCACGTCCCTTGGAAAACTGGTCTGGAACAATAACTCCAAAACATATCTTAGTAAAACTATTGGATTTTAAAGACAAAAAGATCAAATTACTTGTAGAGATAAAAATTTAAGCTGGCATCAGACTTCTTGAGAACAACATATAAAGCGAGGCATCAGTAGAGCAGCATTTACAAGACACTCAAGGAAAGAAAGTACCAGCCAAGGATGTTGGTGTCCAGCCTTCAAGACCAAGGCTATAGACAAACAAATGTGAACTGAGAGCAAAAGTTCAGAGAACATCACATACCTTTCCTGGAGAATGAGCTTCCCCAAACAGAGAGATAAGTGAGGAAACCAGCCAAATGACTGACAGAGAGCATTCATGTATTTAATTAGTAGAAGAATAGTGCGTACACATGATACTGCCTAATAAAGTAGAACAAGTGTGACTAAAAACCAATGAAGGAGAGGAGAGAGAGAAAAAGGGAAAACAGAGTCATATCATTGACATTGAATAGGTAATACATGCAAGTTAAAGGAGGCCGTATAAAATGGACAGACTAGATGTTAAAGGTTAAGAAGCAAAGAAAGGAATTAAGGGCACTATAAAAATATAAAAACTTAACCACTAAAGCAGAATATAAATATTCCAAAATATCAGAAACCCTATTCCAAAACCCTAAAAGAAAAATTTTTTAAATAGCAAAGAATACATACCAAATATCAAAAGAAACACAATAAATATTGCACAATACATGCAGTAATTATAATAGAAAATAATATGACAGAGTTGAGACCAAATCACATCAGAAAATCAATTTACAAATGAGCTTAATTTGCCTATTAAAAGATTTTCAAATTTGGTCATAAAGTAAAAGTCAACTTGAAAAAAGCAGGAGCTGTAATCCTGATATCAGAAAAAGTACAACAGGCCATAGGGCACTAACCAAGATGAAGGACGACAATTTATAGCCAAAGCTCCAATGCCCAATGAAGGTATACCAATTGTATACCACATAGGATTTGATCAGAAAAGTAAAACCATTATTCATGATATGGAATAAGGGGTATATGATAGGGTTTAAACTTTATACAATGTTGGAGGTAGAAAAAAGTCAATGGTAGTCTATTCCCATTGTACGTGGTAATAGGTCTGAAGTCATTGTAGTCTGCAGATCTGGAGGTCAGAAGAAAAGCTGGAGAAGTGCAAAGACAAAGAAACTGCAAGGAGAATGTGGGCCTCATGAGAACCAGAATCCATGAGGGCAAACTGGAACCCATCTCCAACATTGATTATGCGGAAAAAAAAATTCACAATGAGATATCACTTTACACCGGTTAGTATGGCTATTATTAAAAACAAAATAAAAAAAACAGACTATAACAAATGTTGAAGAGGATGCGGAGAAATTGGAACACTTGTGCGTTGCTGGTGGGAATGTAAAATGGGGCAGTGACTATGGAAAACATTATGCCAATTCCTCAAAAAATTAAATGTAGAATTACCATACGATCTAGAAATTCCACATCTGAGTATATAATAAAAGAAACGAAAGCAAAGACACAAACAGATACTTGTACTCCCATGTTCATGGCACCATTATTTACAACAGCCGAAAGGCAGAAGCAACCCAGTGTCCATCAACAGATGAATGGATGAATATAATGTGATACATACATACGACAGAATATTATTTAGCCTTAAAAAAAAAGGAAATTCTGATACATGGTACAACATGGATGAAACTTGAGGATGTGTTTCCAAGTGAAAGAAGCCAGTCACAAAAAGACATATACTGTATGATTTCACTGCTATGAGGTACCCAGAGTAGTCAAATTCAGAGAGACAGAAAGTAGAAGGGTGGTTGCCAGGGGCTGGGAGAGGGGGAAATGAAAGCTATTGTTTAAGGGGGACAGAGTTTCAGTTTGGGATGATGAAAAAGTTGTGGCGATGGATGGTGCTGATGGTTGCGGGACAACGTGAAGGTACAAATGTCACTCAATTATTCACTTAAAAATGGCTCAAATGGTAAATTTGTTTTAATTTTACTGAGGTCATAATAGTTAATAACATTGTGAAACTTCAGTTGTACATCATTATGTGTCATTCACTATATATATATGCCCCTTTACCCCTTATGGCCACCCCACAACCTCCTTCCCCTCTGGTAACCACTAATCTGTTCTCTTTGTCCATGTGTTTATCTTCCACATATGAGTGAAATCATGCAGTGTTTGTCTTTCTCTCTCTGGCTTATTTCACTTAACATAATACCCTCAAGGTCCATCCATGTTGTTGCAAATGGGACGATTTTGTCTTTTTGCATGGCTGAGTAATATTCCATTGTGTGTGTATATATATATATACCACCTCTTCTTTATCCATTCATCAGTTGATGGGCACTTGGGTTGCTTCCACGTCTTGGCTATAGCGAATAATGCTGCAATGAACATAGGCGTGTGTAAGTCTCTTTGAATTGTTGATTTCAAGTTCTTTGGGTAAATACCCAGTAGTGGGGTAGCTAGGTCATATGGTATTTCTATTTTTAATTTTTTGAGTAATCTCCTTACTGTTTTCCACAATGGCTGCACCAGTTTGCCTTCCCATCAGCAGTGTGTGAGGGTTCCCTTTTCTCCATGTCCTCTCCAACATTTGTTATTTTTTGTCTTGGTAATTATAGCTGTTCTAATGGGTATAAGGTGATATCTCATTGTAGTTTTGATTTGTATTTCCCTAATGATTAGTGATGTTGAACATCTTTTCATGTGCCTGTTGGACATCTGTATATCTTCTTTGGAAAACTGTCTGCTTACATCCTCTGCCCATTTTTTGATCAGGTTGTTTATTTGTTTGTTGTTGAGTTGTATGAGTTCTTTATATATTTTGGAGATTAATCCCTTAGATATATGATTTGCAAATATTTTCTCCCAGTTGGTGTGTTGTCTTTTGTTTTGTTCCTGGTTTCCTTTGCCTTGCAGAAGCTCTTTAGTCTGATATAGTCCCATTTGTTTATCAAATGGTAAATTTTATGTTATGTATATTTTACCACAATAAAAAAAGACAGGACAAATGGGAAGAAATTATTTCCACACCCATCGTAGATAAATGGGTAATATCCCTCATATATAAAGAAATTAAACATTGAGATGGGCAAAGCACACCAATAGACAACAGTAAAGATCTTAAGAGGCTGTAAACATAGGAAAAGACATTATACTTTACTCATAGTAGAGTTGCAAATTAAAACTACAGAGAAACTATTTATCTCCCCCACAAACTGGCAAAAATTCAAAAGCTTGACAAAACCCTCTGTTGGCAGGACTATACAAAAGAATAAGTAAAACTTCTGTGAACAGATAGGGAGTGACTTCCAGGATATGTTATTAAATGAAAAAAGCAAAGCGCAATAGAGTATATAGTATATGCTACTTTTTGTGTAAGAAAGAAGGGAAAATAAGAAAACGTACAAATATCTGCTTATTTTGGCAACACACACATACTCACATGCACACAATAATGATAAACCAGAAAACAATGAAATTGGTTACCTATAGGGGTGGGAGGAGAAGAGAGAAGCGATAGAAGGAGTGACACTCTCTGAGTACATCTCTTTCTAGGTTGACTTTTGGAAACATGTTAATGTCCTACATATTCAAAAAGTAAAATAAAATCAACAAAGATGGGGGGAAAAAACTAAAGATTGAATCCAAACAGAAATACCTGAACCCAGCTATATTGCAAATGAATAACCTAAAAACACTGAAAGTCGATAAAAGAACTAATATGCATGACTTTTAAACAAAGTACTAGGGCTGTATAACCTCAGCCTAGAGAATAAAAGAAGTGCAAACAATTCTTGAATTCTTCTTTGTGTTTTTTTCACAGTGTTATGGTGTAGCAAACCATTTTATGCATATTTTACAATTGAGCATATCAGAAAATGTACTGCTTTGGAGAGCTAGAGTTTTCACTATGGGAGAAGAGAGATATAATATGGAAAGAAGGAAGACAAGGAAGACTCCTGTGGAGTAGATTTGGAATTAGAGATAACAATATGAACTCATTATTATATATATATAAACAAATATTTATATATACATTTATGTACATATTTCCTAGATCTGTCCACTGAAGAGCCCAGAGCAATGATACTCCAGTAGCAATGAGCACATCTTGTGACCAGATCTTGGTTTCTAAATACCATTCTCCACTATAAGAAGGTTTCATTGGATAAATGATTAATTCCATGACTGGGCCCTAAAAGGTACTAGATGAGCCTAGACCATCTTGTTGTAATAAAAAATAAGAAAGAGCTAAAAAAGTTGGGGGGTTGGGGGGTGGGGAGGGATGTTAAAAGGTCACAGGAGCCAGCTTAGGCACTGGCTAAATCTTAAAGGGCCCCCACTGGCTAACTATGTGTATCAAAATAAATATTGAATAAAATAGGAATCTATGAGTTCATGCTGATAAATCGATAAATAAATGGAGGAGAAGGGAAGGCTCTTTCTTTCAGTGGAATCCCAAGTGATAAATGTGAAGGGCAGGGTGAAGTTGAAAATAACCATTTTGCAACCATCCCAGTAAAGATTGGTTGGAGAAGACTCATCAATGGATATTAAATTCGGGAGAGGGAGGGTTTGATGAGAAGGAGGATATTTACAAGGTCTTCCAATGTCTTTTGACAGAATACTTACTAGCTGCAGGAGGAACTTAGTAACTTTATGGTGGAGAAACACCTTAGCTAGGTGATCAAAATTAACATCACTCATGAGGGTCAGATGGATACCCTGTGTCTGCAGAAATACCTTGAGAAGGACACAGCATCACATCATTAGTATTCTGGCCAAGAATACATAACTTGAATCTAATCATGAATACATATTAGAAGAAACAAAACTGAGGAACATTCTGTAAAATAACTGGTTTGTATTCTTCAGAAACTTCACTGTTATGGAAGACAAGGGAAGGATGAGGAACCGTTCCAGATTGGTGGACCTAAAGCGATGTAATAACTAAATGCAATACATGATCCTGACCAGAGGCTAAAAAATGCTGTGGGGGACGTGAGTAGGACAATTAACAAAATGGGACTGTGGACTAGGGATTAGGTAAGAGTACAGTGTTATGTACTGTCTATAGTACACTATAGTGCGGTGTCACACCTTCTGATTTTGATAACTGTTCTATGATTATATAGGAGATTCTTGTTCTCAGGAAATATGTCCTGAAGTATCAAAGGTTAAAGGAGCATGATATACACAAGCTACTCTCAGAAGTTCAGAAAAAATATAGACAGAGGATAATAAAAAAATTGGGCAAAATACTAAAAAATCATGAGTCTGGGTAAAGAACATAGGGGAATTATTTTTGCAACTTTTCAGTGAGTTTGATAATATTTTCTTTAAAAAGTGATTTAACTTGCAGTGTGGTAGACCCTGATTATTAGTTTCGCTGTGCAGATTAGGAAAGACACAGAAACCTGAAATCACGGGGCTAAAGCTACCGAACCCTGGCCCCAGAACCCCACTCCTCTTGTTTCCTAGCCAGCTGGCACACATACAGCTCCTCTTTTCCATGTCTTTTACCTTTGTTTACTTTCCTAACACACCTCCACACACACTTTTAGCCGCTCGTGTGTGGTTTCTGCATTTTTACAGGTAGTGCGCTGAGTAGTAAACTTTCCATAAGAGCCAACTCACCCTTTACTCAGCCCCTGGTACCGCACAGTAACATGGCTGTCATTTATCAATGTAATGTTTTCATGCAGGAAGCCCTTAGGGCTTTTTTCTTGACTGTATAGTACAGTATGAACAGCCACATATTTGTAGCAACACATAAATATAGCTTAGGTATTTCTGCTGCCAGTTCACCATACCAGTTACCATTGTCAGAGATGTCAGGAGACCAGTACAATTTGATGATACTTGTGTCTTTATCCAACAGAACATTTTTTATAATCTGATAGTCCAATTTTTCTTTTTCTAAAATATTTGAATGGGGGGAGAATATCCATTTAGGAGAGAAAAGAAAAACAAAATTATAACTGCTTAAATAGGACCAAAATATTAAACACTGAAATTGGATAATCAGAACTCTTCTTTTTCCCAAAAAAGTTCAAGTTCATTTATATAGAGGCTATTGTAAAAAGACTATGTTCAAGAGTGCTGCCCAGATCCTACCATACTCCCAGGACCCACCCTGGGCTGGCTCTAATGGGAGGGGACATTTTGGAGTACAACAGTTCCATCCATAGCGAATCAAGTACTACCATCCCTCAAAAGTGCCACTCTTAGTGACATAAGCTCAAAACTCCCATACCCAGCGGAAACAAGTGTTGACCACCTGTCGCAACCTCCCCGGAAATTTCGTGACTTGAATTGTGACTGAGAAATAATTCATCAATGTGATTTAAAGAATTCAATTGCCCTAAAACTATAAGCATTAATGATGTGCTTACTATATGCCACGCACTGTTCCACGTGCTGTTTGAGTATTAGTGTATTATTTTACGCGGTTATTATTAATCTTCACAACAGCCTGATGAAGTAAACGCTATTATTATGCCAGTTTTACAGTGAGGCACAGCGCTGTTGCGTTACTTGCCCAAAGCAGCTCAGCGAACTGCAGAGACCAGGCATGTGAGTGACAAGTAACCATCTGGCAACACGGCAGCCAAAACAGGGGTCACCTGGAAGGATAGGGTTGGGGCCTGATTAAATAGCACACCAGAGGCTTCGGGATGCTGGGGACCTTCTGGCTCCTGATCTGGGTGCTGGTTCCATGATGTGTTAAGTTTGCAAAAAAGTTTAATGGGTCATATACCTATGATATATGCACTTTCTATATGCAAGTTATACTTCAGTAAAAAAAAAAAATCAGAAAGGATGAAGAATCACTGATCTCCTTTCAGTCTCTATAAAGGCTAGCGACACTCGCCCCCACTCATCAGCCTCTGTCCGAAACCACTGCAGTGCAGCTACTTCCTGTCGCTGCCTCCCATCCTCGCCTGCCCTTGTAACCACACTGCCGGAAATAGAGCATCCCCGGAAACGTGCACACAGTCCCCCGGGCTTGTGGACATGGAGCTGCTCACCCACGGTAGGGGAATGTCAAGCCATTCAGGATGATGAACAGGCCATGGGGCTGCTTGCCTGATTCTCACTTTTCTTTCTCATGGGTCATCCTGCCTGGGACCTCTCCCCGAGCCTCCCTCGGTCCAGAGCCATGGAGAGGAGCTCCAGACAAGGGCCGGGAAGCCAGAGCAATAGTCCCTTTCATTCTGTAGAGCTCTTTTCTCCACTGAAGCGCCAGGTCACAGGCCGCACGGGCCTGGGGTAAGACTACATCACCACACAGCCGTGAAAAGGAATTCTTGTTGATTGCTTTGAGGTGACTCTGGCCCCTCCAAGTCCTCCAAGTAATTCCTGTCCTCCCCAGGCAACGTCTTGTTGTTAGCTGAGAGGTGATCTTCTTGCCCCACCAGCCCCCTGTATAAATCCTCTCACTCAAGCCTCCCAGAAACTGTGTCCACCGGGGTGGCTGAGCCACCAGCACTCCCTGCAATACCACCTCTTGATGCCAATGCAGGCCTGGGCAGCCTGTGACTGGAGTGAGCCCAAGAGCTGGCCGAGGAAGTAGGGGTCCAGTGTCAGGAGAGCTGAAGGCTGCTTGGCACCTTGCCCTGTCAACATTCCACAGAGATGACCAAGAACCAGTTCTTTCTGTTTTTGTGCACTCTTGAATTGTAGCCCCTCTCTCCCTGTGTCCTGGACAGGGGAGACCCTTCTGGCGACTGGCAGATCTTCCGTGACCTCAGAATTGCCTCTTCCCTTCTCTTCCCCTCCAGCCCTTCCTTTAGGATGAGCTTCTTCCCAGGAGGCCTCTCAGCTCATCAGGTCAATGACTCCTGGTGCGCTGGCCTAGAAGACCCCCAGATAGAGCTGGGTTCTGGGGTGAATACGTGTCCAACTCAGTGAGATTCCTGCTGTGTATTATACAGAATGCTGTCACATGCAGCATCTCATTGAGTCCTCACAAGCTAGGTGTTACTCTGCTTGCTTACCTTGGATGATGACCTGAGGCTCAGAGAACTCAGGTAAGTTATCTAAAACCTTCCATGCAACTGGGAAACAGCAGCACCAAATGCATGCCCAGTCATTTCACTCTAAGTCCATAGCCTCCTCTACCCCCACCCCCGCCCCTTGCAGAGTCCCAAGATTGGTTCAAGTGTGCATGATGTTCTGAGGAAGTCTCTCATTTATTTATAGTTTATATTCCAGTCACTTCCAAAGATAATTGGAATCATCTTACAAAACCCACAAACACACATACATAAGAGGTACAGAGAAGTGTTGTGTAGGCAGACCATATAATGAGGGATTTCCCATTTCCCCTCCCCTTGCCAGATTTCTAATCCTGGAGAGCTTTATAAAAATATAATTTCCTGAGATTCCCATCCCAGACCTACTGAATCAGAATTGCCAAGAGCAAAACTGCCTCATTTATAGTGTTTTCATCCTGCAATGCAAGTAGATGAAGGAGACTAGAAACACATTTGAGAGGGAGAGATCATACATTGTATAGCTGTAAGGGCTTAGAATGTGGGGCCCATGGCAGCCCTCAGGGACCCCAAACAACACTCTCCTGCTCCTGCTTAAGGATGGACGTGGTCTGTTCTGGAAACAAGCCATCTTTTGGGCCTGAACAACACTCATCATCCCAGAACCAGAGAACGCAACTGTCTTCTGTGAACTATAGGCCTTTACCACACCTATAAAACCTGGTGGATTTGTAGAGAACAAGGACTAGAATTCAATTCTGGAAAGCAAAGTCATTGTGTGATCAAACGGCGAACATCTCCAATTTAAGAATAAATGAAGGGCTATTAGATTATGTTTTGAAATGCTTATTAATTTTTAGCTGTGATAATACTGTTGTGGTTATATAGGAAAATGTCCTCATTCTTAGGAGAGGCAGGCTGAAGTATGGAGGGAGGGAAGTGTCACGATGTCTGCAACTTACATTCAAATGACCTGGCAACTGAGTATTTATATTTATAGAGAGAGTTATAAATATATAGACATATATATATAAAGAGAGAGAGAGAGGGAAAACAAATGTGAAAAATGTTAATTGTTGAATCCAGGTGGAGAGCATATGGGGTTACCGTTCAATTTCAACTTTGTCTATATTTTAAATGTTTCAAAATGAAAAGTTGGGAGAAAAAGAAAGAATAAAGAACAAACGAGTGAAATCTGCTGAATAATTACAGTGAAAATAATCACAATTTTTCCTGAAAAAAAAATCCCAGACATTGTAGCCAGACAGAAA
Source organism: Ceratotherium simum simum (assembly GCF_057802395.1). Taxonomy (NCBI): domain Eukaryota; kingdom Metazoa; phylum Chordata; class Mammalia; order Perissodactyla; family Rhinocerotidae; genus Ceratotherium; species Ceratotherium simum. Next base: position 22,032,206 of record NC_141905.1, on the reverse strand, counting down.
CATCCGGCACACCTGGCTGGCTGTCAGTCAATCAGTTACTCCACAGGTGTTTATTACAGGTCTGTGCTAGGCCTAGAACCTCTCTCATCAGTGAAAGGGAAACAGAAACCTACACTATGGGGTTCCCATCCTCGAGTTGCTAAGGATTAAATTAAGCTCCACGAAAATTTTTGCTCTGGATCTCATTCCTTGGGAGGTTCTAAAAAAGCACCTACATAATACCTCTGTTAGCCAAGATGCTTCATCCTCAGGAAGAATGTCTTTCTCAGAAACTTCTTAATCAGGAAGAGAAATAATACAGGATGTTCCAGGATGTCAGAAAAGAGAGGTTATACTAAGAAAATTCTTGAATCAGATCCCAAACAGGGCCAAATGTGCTGGAAACATGACATGGTGTGTCTGGAAGTCCTAGGAAGGGGAGGCGAGAGCAGAGCTGGGTCGATGTGAAGGATGAATGGAAGAGAGGTTTGACCTCTGTAGGGATGAGGAATGGGGAGCCGTGGAGAGAAGAGGGCTCGAGGGAGAGGCCTAATGGCTGTAGACATGACAAAGATGGCAAAGAAAAAGGGGCACAGCCGCGGCTTGTCCTCCTCCAAGGGCCAGGCAGTGAGCAGGGCAGGAGGCGTGAGGAAGTCTCTAGAATAAACTCACCCCAGAGCAGGGCAGGCCCTCTACAGGATCAGTTTAACAAGCCTAGTGGTAATTTCAGGGGTATTTTTGCTTAAAAGGGTATAGGGAGAGAGAACATTTCTTCCCATGAAGATAACTGATAATTCCTGAATATTTCCTTGAATAACTGGGGATAAAGAGTTCAATGTATAACTCCCACTGAGATAGGTCGCCCATTCTACAAAGAGTTTTTTCAGTATGTACTTTGTGCCAAGCTCTATTCTAGATTACTGGAATACATTGATGAAGAACACAGAGACAAATCTCTGCCTTCAGAACAATCTCATGTCTTCTAGTGTAGTGTCTACGATGCTGAGGGAATGAGTTTCAGTTCTTCAGTAAACGTCAGGACAGTCTCCCAGATCCACCTCCTCTAGGCTAGGTGGGGGGAATGGGGGTTGGAGATTGTGCTGAAGATTAGCCCAAGAGGCCTGAAGATGGCGCTGCTGAGGCTGAAGATGAGACTCCTGGTGTCAAGGGCCAACCTCCCAGACTGCAGGTACCCCCTAAGATGGGCCCCATTGACTTTAGAATCCGTAGAGACAAACAGAAACCGCATGGAAGTATTTCTGACATGCAGCTGTAAGCAGGCAGCTCTGCTTAGAATGATTTATGAAGATGTTTTGTTTTTATTTTTGAACATAGTTGACTTTGAATAAATGAGCCTTGTTCCTGAGGAATTTTTAATCAAGGTATCGCTGTATAAAACAGCCATTACCCTCAAGGAACTTATCGCCTTGTTTGAAAGACAGCACACACATGTGGAATAGATAGGAAGGCAATAAATAAAGTGGCAAAATGCTGGGTACGGACAATTAAGGGGCCACAGAAAATTTTAAATGCAATATATATGATAGAGAGCTAGCCAGGTTTCTATCAGTCTCTTTTGAATTTCCAAACGAAAAATGGTTTACTGTTCTTAACCTCCTGCTGTGTTGATCTGCCTTTGAATCAGAAGCCGCCCTCAGTTGTGGTTATGAGAATTCAGAGAAGGGACATGTCAGTTGGGCTGGAGTGCCCGGGAAGGGTCGTGGGGAGGGTTCGAGTCAGGCTTTAAAGAATGGGTATAGTTTAGACCTAAGCGTGAGCATTCTCGGAGGAGCAGTGGACGGGAGGGGCCAGAGTGGGGTAGATGTCAAACAGAGAGGCGGCAACAGTGGAGGTATGCGGAGGACAGCTGTGGTCAGGACAGCTCCTGGATGGAGGGCTTCTGTAAATGGACAAGCTCGCAGACTGGTACGTCTGAACTGGATCCAACGGGCAACGGGGGTGGGGGGTATGATAGACTAAAAGCAGCATTTTAGAAAAGATTCAATTAATAGGTGATTTCAGGATGCACCGAGGTGAAGAGGACCATTTCCCACCTGTTACGCAGTCTGCCCGGGGTGGGGGCTCTGAACTACAGTAAGATCTCGGAGAGAGGAGTGACTAGAGCTGGTTGTGAAGGAGCAGCAGCTGGACTCCACAAGGGAGGGCATTACGAAGAGAAGGAGGCTAGTGGTGAAAGATGCCTCCACAGCCTTCGACTTCAGGAAATGGGAAGACAGTGGTGAGTGGACTTAAAGGAGAGGTTCTGTTTATTCGTTCAGCCAACACCTGTTAGGCACTTGCTTCGTGCCTGGCACTGTTCTAGAAACTGGTGGCTCAGACCCCCAAGGAGGGAAGGGGAGGAGGTGAGAAGAGTCAGCCTCTGGATGCTTTGAAGGTAGAGGCAACAGGATTTCCTGTAAGGTGGGAGGTGGGGTGGGAGCAAGAAAGGAGCTAAGGTTGATCCCAGGGATTTTGCCCTGAGCCACTGCAAGTCCGGTGCTGCCTTCAGCTGAGAAGGGAAGGAGGGTGGGGCTGGTTGTTGAGAGATGATCAGGAGTTCATTGTTGGATGTGTTGAGTTTGAGACATCTCCAAGAGAAGTCAGGTAGCAGTTGGATGTGTGGGTCTGGAGGGTGGGAGAAAGGCGTGGCTAGAGAAGTTTGCGAGTCCCGGGCATAGAGAGAGTATGTAAAGCGAAGAGATGGCTGAGAACACCAAGGGAGCAAGTGGGGATGGAGACCAGAGGCGGACCAAGGACTGGGCTCTGGGCTCTCTAACGTTACTTAAAAGTTAAATACAATAAAATACAACTGAAAGTCTAACATGCAAATAAAAAGAGAGAGAATGAGAGGAGGGGAATTGGAGAGAGAGAATTTAATGAACTCTTTGGAGTTTTGCTGCGAAGAGGAACAAAGAAATGAGATGATCAGAGAGCTAGGGATCAAGTTACTAACGCTGTATTTGGTGAAGGGGAGTTTGTCAAGGGGACTAGATCGGGAGGTGAGAGGACTTTGAGTCTGAGAAGATGGGAGGCCATCTCTGAAAATGTCGGTCATGTTCCACAGTGTCAGGCCCAGCTGAGAAAGGGCATTGTACTGGGGAGGCCATTGGTGCCTACTCAGCTGGGTCTGTAGGGCAGGGAGGAATTAGGTTAAAAATGAATGGAGAGACAATGGAAGTGATGCATGGTAGCCATTTAGCACCTTGTCTATTGAAGGAAGTAAGGCGTGAGATGGGGCCAGAGGAACCTCGGCAAGTGACATTTCCCACATATGTTTAAGCGCAGGAAGAGGGACTCCTTAAAGGCGCAGAGATTGGTCTCATGAGAAAAGGTGTGAGCAAGCAAGGAGGATGGAGATCTGTAGTATTTAGTTTGCTGGGGCTTCCATAACCAACTACCACAGACTAGGGGACTTCAACAACAGGAATTTATTTTCTCACATTTCTGGAAGATTAAGGTGCAAGATTAAGGTGACAGCAGAGTTTGTTTCTTCTGAGGCCTCTCTCCTTGGCTGGTAGATGGCCGTCTTCTCCCTGTGTCTTCCCGTTGTTTTCCCTCTGTGTGTGTCTGTGTCCTGATCCCCTCTTCTTATAAGGACACCCGTCAGATTGGATTAGGGCCCACCCTAATGACCCAATTTCAATTTAATTGTCACTTTAAAGACCCTGTCTCCAAATACAGTCACATTCTGAGGAACTGGGGGTTAGGACTTTGATATATAAATTTTGGGGGTACATAATTCAGCCCATAACCCATAGAGTTTAGATTAGATGAGATTTCCCCCTGAGATGACAAAGCTGGAGTCGGAATACAGCTGCAGTTAAGATGGGGCAGGTGCTCTCAGCCAAATCTTCCCACTAAATTAAAAGTGAGGTTGAGGGCAGCCATGGTTAGGGATACAAGAAACAGAAACACCCCAGCTTAAGCAGAGAAGAGCAAGGACAGGAAATGTGGCCAGGCTGCAAAGGGACTAGCTCTCGGAGCAGAGATCTCCACAAGAACCAGCTTCCCTGCCGCCTCTCAGAGCCTCCCAGTTCTGCTCTTTGCTTCATTCTTCTGTCTAAAGTGTCTGCTTTCTCCACTTCAGGGCTGACAAGGCCAGCCATGGCCCTCTCAGGCCCGGCCTCATGTGGCTTCTCTGTTCTACCATGCTACGACCTAATAGATTTTAGGGGCGATCTCTGAGGCTCAATTCCAGATCCCAAGGAATTGAAAATTTGATTTGCTGGATTGAGTAAAATGCAACCCTCTCTCCAAACAATTAAGGCCTGGGGGTGGGGTGGGGCACCTTGGGATGCAAATATGGCTGGAGGGCCCAGTCCAGGATGCTGGGGGAGAGGGCATGCACAGGCAGAACCCTAAGGAGTCTATAGCTAAGGTAAGGGGTGGGGTGGGGAGAAAGGAGTCAGAGCTGGGAGCTTGAAAAGAGCCAGAAATAACGCTGTGTGGATCAGATGAGAGCTCATGAGGATGAGGGAAGCAAAGACGAGTCTGAATGGCTATGGGAGCATGAGATCAGAAACGTACAAAAAAGGAAGTGAAACTTCTGCTGACAAGGCAATACGGGCCAGGTAATGTTCTACTGAGAGTGATTGCATATAATGAGGCGGAGCCATAGGGAAATGAGTGAGGCCTCAGACACTTTCGGGGGGCTGACACAAATGACTTATTTTGGTATTGTTCCTTTCATGTGCTTAGAATACATTGGGCAACTTCATTTTTTTCTATTTGGAATAAAAAAAAGAAATGCCATAGAGTATGTGTTTATCCAGTTGTTCAGCCCAAATGCAGAAACCAATCCACTATAGAATGAAATGAATTTGTCCAAAGATGGGGAATATTTGGAAATATTCAAACATTTAAAAATCATTGACTTGGTTTTTGATGATTGAAATTCAACAAACAAGAGTAGACCTGCCGCCTTTCTTTACCTCTCTAACCAATCAAAGGCAAAGAGCCACAAGTGACCAGTCTTTTCTTACTGGATCTTGTCATACTCACTGTAAGACCGTCACAGTCTTTTAGAATCTTAGTTGACTCATCTCTCAAATGGATATCATAACACCTGTCCTGCCTACCTCTCCAGGCTCCCTGAGACTCACCTAGGGCTCACCTGAGACAGCCTGTAGAAGGATTTTGCAAAGACCAGAGCTCATCTGTCCCTCAGCCCATCTGCCCTGAGGGTAGGTGTGTGACATTCTCCTGTGGCTCGCTCTACACCGGTGGCTGTTGGTGGTGGTGGTGGGCAGGGATGCAGGAGTCTTGAGGTTGTTGTCCTGTCAGATGAACCCCAAAGAGGGGCTTCACCCTGGGCATCGCTGCAGTGCAGGCTGGCTGGCTGCCCAGACCTGCTGGGGACTTGTGGTGTCACGTGTATTTCAGCAGCAGGTGTTAAGTGACGTTGACAGACTGCTCCACGTGCTGAATGCAGCAGCACAGTTAGTTTTACAAATGAGTAGCAAAACCAACATCTTCTATGCCACTCATTCACTCATTCATTAGTTCATATAAATATATATTCGGGGTCTTCTAAGTTTATTGCTTTGTGGTCTGGACCTTGGTGCCAGAATCAAAATATCATATATGCAGAAAGGTGGCGCAGCTCATTCTCATCAAGGGTTAAAAAATTAAATCCATTTTTTTCATTTAACAAATAAAATGAATTTTATTATTCTCCCTTCCTATCTATTCAACTATTTTTCATTCTTTTGTCCCCGGCACCCCAAGGTAAAATGCATTAGATATGCAATCCTATGAGAAAAGCCCTAGACAGACAGAGGAACCTACCCCCTTGTGAATAGCACTTGGATACTCACTCCCAATTCAGCCCAGGGCTCTCGCACAGAGGCTACTAAAAGCCTCCTGGATCAGGTAGGAAGCTCTGGTTGCAAGTCCAATTAGAAGTGGCTAATAATAATGCTCATGGACCTAGAAATTCTGGCGATGGTGGTTTCTTGTACGCTTGTCATTCCTGGCTGCTCAAAATCATTTAAACACCCTTCCTGCACTTTGATTGCTGGCCACGTTGTGAATCCTACCTTTCCAATGCAGAGGCCCAGCCCCCTTGCTGCTGGATGGCATGAGTTCCACCAATCAGTTGTGCTCTCTGGAAGCTTTGCTTGGGAAGTAGGGTGACCAGCCGTCCCAGTTTGCCTGGCAAATGTGAGACTTTCATGCTAAAACCAGCAAAGTCCCAGGCAACCCCCGTCGAAGTGGTCACCCTATCTGAAGCCACCTATATGCAGAAACAGGCTGCACCCAGTGCATCCACTTTGCTGGCCTGGGCAGAGGGCTCGGAGTTGACGGCAGCTCCCCTTTCATGCCAGTTCTACAGAGGAGTGGTGCTGGGAATCGTGTCTGTAAACGCAGCCTAGAGCCTATTTCCAACCATTCTCTGGGCTTCTGAATATTCTCTGTGATATCACTTCCTTTAATCTAGCTAGAGGGCTTCAGGTTTAGTTCATCAGAGGCTCGGTGATGGCATCAAAGACTCTATTTCTCTCTCTCCAATCAGCCTTCTAGCTTAGGTGGCTCCCTTGTGGCTGTTGGATGGTTGACATATGCAACAAGGGCTGCAGAATTTTCTCTTTCATATCCAGTGGAAGAGAGGCTGCTTCTGTCCCAGAATCCCAAGCCAGACTCCAGAAATTCACCCTAATTGGGCTGACCTAGGCCATTCTCTCCACCAAAATAACGATACAGCTGGGGGAATGGAAGGTGCCAACTGGCTTAAGGTAAGTTAAACGTTTCCCAAAGTACATGGACTACATTGGCAAGAGGTAGATACCAGAATTAAAATTGATTTTCTGTTGGGAAGCAGAAAGGTGGGGACCTGGGGGGCTGTGGAGGCAACAAGTTATGACATTTGGCTCTTGCCCTTGCTGCCTATGGAAGGTTCACTGCAATGCGACCTCTTGCACAAAGCCTTCTGCAGACCCAACCCACAGGGGCACTCCTCTGAGCTCTGTTCTGCTTATTGGGTATAGCATGCTCACAAATATCACATATCTTATTGTATGGTAGCTATTCTTGTACTATCTATCTCTCCGACTGTGCCGTAAGCTCAAAGGAGACCAGGCCCCATCTTACACATGTCAGAGTCCTTCTCCAGAAGATTGTGGTTGCATGTTGCTTTGGACCCAGCAACATGGACATTGCAGAGAGTGGCAACTGAGTGACCAGTCCCTCAAAGTCCCTGATTCCTTCCCCTCCTAGGCGTCTGAAGCCTGGCCTCCAGGAACTCTGCTCTCTGAGAACTTGCACTATGAAAATACGGACATCTCAACTATTTTTTCAAGTCAGTTGCATGTGCTGATGACTCAGGCCTCCAGCTTTCTCCAAATAATCTTCATCCCAGTGTTACTGCTTCTGCCCCCTCTTCTATCCTCAGAGATGAGTCACCATGGAGCATCTTCATCCCAGGGAGCATATTCCCATACCTGCTCATTAAAGACTGAGTGACGTGGGGCAGGAGAGTGGCCAAGACCTGGTTTTGATGTGGAAAGAGGCTCTCCACTTGAATCAACCCAGTAAGCAGTCTGAAGGAGAAGTGGTGGCTCATTATTTCAAAATTTCTTCTCTCCCTCACGTTCTTTCGTTGGTGGGATAGGGATGAGAGCTGAGAAGAGAACTTTTTTTTTTTTTTTTTTTAAAACACCATTAATCAAAGAGAGCTCAGCGAAAGGGCTGAAAGAGAAAACCTGTCATTTTGAAATGAGCAGGCCAGTTGTTTCAAAGGAAATTATTAGCATATTTCAGGAACAGCATTGTTAAAGCAGTTTGAGAATGAAAAGCAGGAGAATCAAATGTTGCATGTTACCCAGAGACCAGTCAGGTCCTAGTACCGAAGGGGCTGGATTCAGAGACAATCAGCAGGCGTTCCCAGTGGTTATTTCTCAGCGTCACATGCAGCTGACGTGATTGCAGAGAAGCCTAGGAAAGCCTGCTCACCTGAGGAGGGCCCGCAGCCCGTCCTGACAATCCCTGAGAAAGCAAGCAATGAGAAAGAGGGAAGAGAAAAATCCACACACCAACTTCCCCCAAGAGTATTCTGTGCAGTGCTTGTATCATGAGATGCTCCATAATCAAATAAGTTTGGGAAATGCCCCTTACTCCAAATCCCCTTACAGGTACATTACAGACATTAGTCTATTAAAAGCCTGAGAAGTCCTGCAACAAAGGATTCTGTTTGCCTCTAATCCTAGATTTCTCAAATATACTTGACCAGACAAGTTCTTTTCTGCACCCATAAAATGCCCTGTGGAACTAGTGTTTCATAGAACACGACTGGAGGAATACTGCATTGGCCCATTTCCAGGCCTCAGTTTGGCCATCAGCTTCAGACTCTTCTCCTACTAAAACTTTCTTAGAGAACCACTTTAAAGTTTGAAATTGGACTTTCATCTGTTAATGCTACTCCCAATCGAGGAGCAGTGCTGAGGAGCAGCGGAGGATCCCAAACGCTGGGGTCGGGAGCGTGCCCAGACCCACCTGCAATGAAGTCCTTCCTAAAAAGACCTTGCAGGTCAGGCCCAGGGTCAGGGGGGAAGTGTGGAAGATTCCAAGGGAGGGGTCAGAACAAGGTCCCAGCTGACAGTATGGGGTTTGAAGGGCATGGCCCAGCTCTCATGGAAATGGGAGTGACTGGCAGGAACATGGAAGGATAGAAGGCCTGGCTGGTCATGTAGACTGACAGCCCTTGACGGGGTGGGTGGAGAAACCATAGCTCTTTCCCATAAGGGGACCCAGGAACTCAGGTCATTTCACACAACCTGGAAGGCAGACGCTGGCACTAGATTCCATGCCCCAGTAGAGAGGCAGTTTCTCCTAACACTGTCCTCATCCTCACCTTCACTGTTCAGGGATTAGCAATACAGAGCAGGTAGCCGGCAGGTATCATTACAGACACCTGAGTGGGATTAGGGCCAACTTGATGGGGGAGGGACAACTGTAGTAACATAAAAAACAGCAAACTGAGAGGCCAGGACCTTGCCTGGCAGCAAAGCCAGTATTAATTGTTAATGCTGAGAGAGAAGTCAGGAAATCAAGGCAAGAAGATCTAGGGCACCATGCCAGCTGTGTCCAGTTGTGTGGATTGTACACTGTACCAGGGTGGCTGGCTAAGGAGGTGGTAGGGGCTGAAATTTAACCTATATTCCACCCGTGAAGCTAGGAACCCTCACATGGGGCTATGTGTACGTATAGAAAGAAGCACCTTTTACTAATTCATAATTCATGCAAAGTCTGAACGAGGCCCAGACGGGAAGGAAGCCAAACTTGAGCTGGTGAAGTGAAGGAAGAATGGTGACTTAGCTGGGCTCACTCAGCACGCTCGTCATATAAAATTTGGGCAAAACCTGGGTAATAAACCCGCAACTTTAGGCAACCGCAAAACCTAAAGCTAGCAAGGGTTGCCAGGCACACGAGGCACAGAGAAAAGGCCTCGTGTGTGGTCACTCCGGGTGAGGCCAGCTTCAAACAGGCCTGTTCTGAAGGCTCCAAGTCCCCAGCCTGTGGGTCCTCTTTCACAAGAGTTAAAGGCGTGGTTCTGACCTCAGTGTCTGACCATGCATGATCTCTTCTCTATTTTTAATAGAGTAACAAGAGCCGAGGATCTCAGGAATGCTTTATAGCCAGACCTAAGAATGGGGCCGAAAATGCAGCACCTTGCACTAATGGTGTTTAATCTCTGGGGTGTCAACCTTGCTTGGGTGTCTAGTGGCTGAGGCAGCCCAGAAGAGTGTGATGGGGAGGAAGACTATCCTCTACCTACTCTGAGTCCTTGCTGGCTGGGCTCCAAATTAAACTGACATGAGACCAAATAGCAGGAGAAAATCAAACAAGGTTTTATAACATGTATACATGGTAGAGACCCAGGGAAGCTGAGTAACTTGACAAAATGGTGGAGGTTTTCCTCTTAAATAGAAAGACAAAGGGGGATGTTGGGAGTCGGGGGAGTGAGCTATGGGAGATTACCAGAAAAGCACAGTAAACAAGAGTAAGGTTAATATGTAGATTTAAGTTCTTGCCTTCCACACCGATAAGAGTTTCTAGAGATAAGATCATCCCCCCTTCTTCCTGGTACAGAGAGGGAGATACCCTTACAAATGGAGATTTCTCTTATAAATGTAAATGTCTCTTACAAAGGATAACTTCTACTTTTACTTGGAATGGGCTTAGCAAGGACCCTCCCAGTCTATCCATATCCAGAGTTAAATTCTTTTAGGCAGTTAGTGTAGGGGGTTGGGGGGGGGGGCCTGGGAGGTCAAAATTTCTTTCAGAGAAAATAATCAAGGTAAAGAGACAAATTTGGAGGTGGCCAATTCTGACCCCCTTACAAGTGACTTTCAATAGTGCTCAATGTATATGAACCTTGAGTTTACTGAGCAATGGATTCATGGTCAAGGGCATCATTTCAGATAGGGTTACTCCTGCCATTCAAGTTACCTTTCTCCTTGATTGGCATCATTATAAATTTATGGCTTCCAATATGGGTCCTCTAATCTGGTCACCAGTCTTTTTCTCCTCCTTAATTATCTCTACTTTACATTCCTTGCCTCTACCAGCTGCTCTTTAAACCTTCACCATTTTCTTAAATCTTATACCATTTTTACTGTACCTCCAACATCATAGAGAAAATAAAATGTCACCAGAAATGTGCTTCTTGAGACTTTCTACTCAGTATTGCTGTGACATTGACATATAATAAGAAATACATATTTTGGTCTTTGTACCTCACTCCTAGCTAGAGCTCCTAATACCCTTGTAATTTCCTAAGTGATAAAAGCAATAGGAGCATCTTCAGTTAAAATATTTGGTTTTTATCACAGATTGGGAGTGGAGTGATAAAGATGAAAGGAGCATCTTCTGTTATTCAAAACAAGCTGCTTTCAACCACACATAATTTTATGTTAATGAGGTGACTTTTGGAATGCCTCTAAGGAGGGGGGACTATTTATTTGCCAGGGCAACCAACCATGTGATAAGAGAGTTGGAATTTTCAGCCCCACCCCCTACTTCCAGGAAGGGGAGAGGGTCTGGAGGTTGAGTTAATCACTAATAGCCAATGATTTAATCAATCATATTATGTAATGAAGCCTCCATAAAACCCTAACTGAAGGGGTTCGGAGAGCTTCCAAGTTTCAGACCACATTGAGGTATTGGGAGGATGGTGCACCTGGAGATGGTGTGGAAGTTCTCTGCACCCCCACTCCCAGACCTTGTCTTATGCATCTCTTCCATTTGGCTGTTCCTGAGTTGTATCCTTTATAATATAGAAAATAAAATAAGTATTTCCTGAGTACTGTGAGCTGTTCTAGCAAATTATTGAACCCAAGAAGAGAATTGCAAGAACCCTGATTTATAGCTGCTTGGTCGGAAATATAGGTCATAACCTGAGATTTGCGATTGGTGTCTAAAGTGGGGGCAGTCTTGTGGGACCGAGCCCTTAACCTGTGGGGTCTGTGCTAACTTCAGGTAGTTAGTGTAAGAATTGTCTAATGTGAGGAAAAAACCCCTACACATTTGGTGTTAGAATATTGTGAGTGTATAGGAAAACAGGTTTTTTTTCTTTTAATTGCAAACTTTAGCTCTAATGGTATTTATCCTTTGCTCATTCTCTCTTACCTGCAGAACAAGACATCTTTTCTGACCTAAAGAAAAAGATTTCCTTGATTCTATTTAGTCTTTAAGCTACTGTATCTCTCTCTCTCCTACCACAGAACTTCTTAAAAGAATATCATAGACTTCTGCTTCCCAAACAGTCTGAAGATCATGCTAAGTTCAGGAGAAAGAGATCATTTTGGGGGTGGGGGGCGGAGGAGGCAACGTGGCTAGAATTTGTGGGACAGAATACTGAAAAAAAAAGAGCTTCATGGAGAAAGAGTTCTGGATATCAGCAGAAGGAACCACTCAAGTGTCTTGACGAATACTGATCTCCCCATGTGTGAAAGGAAATTATCTGAATATGGGAAAAGAACCCTGAAAAACAGTAGGCTAAACATTCCTAGAGCTCCCATGTGGATAGGAATAATTTGTGTTCCCACTAGCCAGAGCGGACAGACTTTGTAATACACAGAACATCAGGTACAGTCCTCAAAAAGATACTACATTAGTAGTCACTATAAATTAGCCCTAGAATAAGGGCTTCTCCAGATCTGCCCTGAAAAAGCTTAACAGCAAGCCTTGAAAGAAGCAAAGAGATTCCAAGTAACTTAACTACCTTCTACAACCAAGTCCAACATTTTTAAGGGAACACAAAAAAATCCAGCACCCAAAAAATGTAAAATTCTCAACGTCCACCATCCAACCAAAAATTGCTGGGCATGCAAAACATAAGAAAATATGAACTATTATTAATAGAAAAAATGATCAATAGAAACAGACCCAGAAATGACAGAAATGATAGAAATAGCAGGCAGGATTTTAAAAGCTGTTATAAATATGCTTCATTGTTCAAGAAAATACAGGAAAAGAAAAATATGATAAGACAAGTAATGGAAGATATAAAAACACCTGAATGGAACTTCTTAAGATGGAGAATACAATATATGAAATAAAAAATACACTAGAATTAACTGTAGTTTAGATATAGCAGGAGGAAATAGTGAATGTAAAGACATAGCAATGAAAACTTTCAAAATTGAGTACTGAGAGAAAAGGGGTTGGAAAAAAGAAAGAGTGTCAGTGACATATGAGAAAATATCTAGCAGTGTGATGAACAGGTAACTGAGGTGCCAGGAGTGGATAAAGAGAGAAAAAACAACCGAAGAACTAATGGCCAATACTTTTCCAAATTTGATGAAATCTATAAACCAAGGATTCAAGAATCTCAACAAAACTCAAGCAGAAGAAACACAAAGAAAACTACACTAAGGAATATCATAATCAAATTGCTGAAAATCAGAGATATAGGGAAAATTTTGCAAGCAGCCAAAAGAAAAAGACACAGAGAAACAAAGATAAGAATGTCAGAAGAATTTTTGTCAGAAACTATGTAAGCCAGATGAAAATGGAATGACTGACATATTTATAGTACCGAAAAAAGAAAACTGTCAGTCTAGAATTTCATACCCAGGAAAAATAGCTTTCAAAAATGAAATAGAAGGGCTGGCCTGGTGGTGTGGAGGTTAAGTGTACGCGTTCCACTTCAGTGGCCTGGGGTTCGCAGGTTCAGATCCCAGGTGTGCACCCATGCACTGCTTGTCAAGCCATGCTGTGGTGGCGTCTCATGTAAAATAGAGGAAGATGGGCACAGATGTTAGCCCAGGGCCAATCTTCCTCAGCAAAAAAAAGAGGAGAATTGGCATCAGATGTTAGCTCAGGGCTAATCTTCCTCACACACAAAAAATGTAATAGAAATAAAAACTTCTTCAGGTTGAAAAAATGCTGAGCTATTTATCATCACCAATCTGGCACCATAAGCAATATTACAGGAAGTTAGTTCTTCAGGGAGAAGAAAATGATACCAGATGGAAATCTGAATCAATAAAAAGAAATGAAGAACACAGAAATATTCGGAAATTAAACAACATACTTCTAAATAACCCATGGGTCAAAGAAGAAATCACAAGGGAAATTAGAAAATATTTGAATAAAAAAATATATAACATATCAGAATTTGTTTGTTTTAGCTAAAGCAGTGCATAGAGGGAAATTTATAGCCTTATATGGTTATATGATATAGGTAGGTAGCTCCAAAAATCAATGAACTAGGCTTCCTTCTGAACAAACTATAAAAAGAATAGCAAATTAAGGCCAAGGTAAACAGAAAAAAAGGAAATAGTAAAGATAAAAAAGACACGAATAAAATAGAAAAATATAACAATAGAGAACAATCAATGAGACCAAAAGTTGATTCTGTGAGAAGGTCCATAAAATTTATAACTCCCTCTAGCCAGATTATTAAATCAGACATAAAAAAAATAAGAAAAGACAAAGGAAAAGTTAAAAAGAGAAAAAACACAAATTACTAATATTAGGAGTAAGAGAAAAACACTGTTCCAGATTCTACAAATATTAATAGGATATAAAGAAACAGTATGCACAATTTATGTCAATAAATTCAACAAATTAAATAAAATGGGAAAAGGCCTTGAAAAAAAGCAAAACTCACTTAAGAAGAAATAAGTTATTGAAAGCCCTATATCTATTAATAAAATTAAATTTATAATTTAAACCTTCCTAAGACTAAAAAGAGCAAATTTATAGTGAAGAAACTTGAAAAAAACTATCTCAGTTAGGTGATCAAAGTTAGAATCAATAGTGATAGTTTATGTTAATAGCATGTACCCTTGGTATAGTGTGATGACAATGGTATTTTACCTCTCTGGTCTTCCTCCCCAAAACTCATCACCCTAGTCTAATCATGAGAAAACATCAAACAATGAAGGACATTTGCGGTTGAGGGACATTTTACAAAATACCTGACCAGTACTCACAACCATCAAGGTCATCAAAAACAAGAAAAGTCTGAAAAACTGTCATAGGCAAGAGAATTCTAAAGTGACATGATGACTAGAGGTAATATGATGCCCTAGATGGGATCCCGAAACAAAAAAAGGACATTAGGTAAAAATTTAGGAAATAGGAATAAAGAATGGGCTTTGGTTAATAATAATGGTATTAATACCAGCTAATAATTGTGACAAATGTTTCCTATAAATGCAAAATATTAATGATAGGAGAAATTGAGTGTGAAGTATATGGAAACTCTCTGTACTATCTTCATAGCTTTTTTGTAAATCTAAAACAATCATAAAATAAAAAGAGTATTAAGGGCCGGCCCTGTGGCTTAGCGGTTAAGTGCGCGCGCTCGGGTTCAGATCCCGGGCACGCACCAACACACCGCTTCTCCGGCCATGCTGAGGGAAGGCCAGCGAGTTGCTACTGGAAGGATGTGCAACTATGACATACAACTATCTAGTGGGGCTTTGGGGGAAAAAAAAAAAGAAAAAGAGGAGGATTGACAATGGATGTTAGCTCAGAGCCGGTCTTCCTCAGCAAAAAGAGGAGGATTAGCATGGATGTTAGCTCAGGGCTGATCTTCCTCAAAAAAAAAAAAAAAATAGTATTAAGAAAATCCTTGGGGGCCGGCCCTGTGATGTAGTGGTTAAGTGCGTGCGCTCTGCTGCTGGCGGCCTGGATTCAGATCCTGGGCGCGCACCAACACACCGCTTGTCAGACTATGATGTGGCAGCGTCCCACATAAAATGTAGGAAGATGGGCACGGATGTTAACTCAGGGCCAATCTTCCTCAGCAAAAAGAGGAGGATTGGCATGGATGTTAGCTCAGGGCTGATCTTCCTCTCTCTGTCACACACACACAATTAATTAATTAATTAATTAATTAAAAAAAAGAAAAATCTTCTTACAAAGAAAAATTCAGGCCCAGAGGGCTTTACTAAAGAATTCTATCAAATATTTTAGAAAGTAATAATACCAATTCTGTACAAACTCTTCAAGAAAATAAAAGAGGAGGAAACATTTTCCAATATTCTGTGATGCCAGTGTTGTCCTGATACCAACACCATATAAAGACATTACAAGAAAAAGAAAATTGCAGACTAATATCTTTCAGGAACAGAGAAAAAGCTTAGCAAATAAAATCTAGTAATATAATCCAGAATACATTATTACCAAGTAGTGTTTATACCAGCAAAGCAAGATTGGCTTAACATGTGAAAATCAAGGTAATTCAGCATGTTAACAAATCAGTTTTAAATTTAAAAAGAAAAATCATATGTTCATCTCAATAGATGCAGAAAAAACATTTCACAAAATTTAATACCTATTTATGATTTTAAAAACTCAGCAAACTAGGAATGGAAGGGAATTTTCTCAACCTGGTACATCTATCATCATACTTAGTGATGAAAGACAGAATGCTTCATCCCTAAGATCTAGAGCAAGACAGTAATGTCTGCTCTTGATTTTTCCATTTCATCTTGTACTAGAGGTGCTCACTGGTTCAACAAGTCCAGGAAAAGAAGTCAAATGAATAGAGATCAAAAGCAAAACATAAAACTGATTATATTCACAGATGATGTGACATGATTGTATATGTGTAAAATAAAATACTAATGAATTTACAAAAATGGTTGCCAAACTATTAGGTGAGTTTAGCAATATCAATATAAAAAAGTCAACTGTATTTCTATATACTAACAATGAACAATTAAATTAAAAATATAATACCATTTATAATTACATCAAAAATATTTTCTGATATATTTTACAAAATATGTGCAAGCCCTGTACACTGAAAACTACAGAATAGTGTTGAGAAAAAGTAGAGGAGATCTAAATAAATGAAGACATAGATCATGTTCATGAATTGGAAGACTTAATAATTTTTAACATCACTTTTCCCCAAATTGAATTATAGATTTAGAGAATCCCAATCAAAATCTCAGCAGGCTCATTGGGTAAACATTGGCAAACCATATCTAAAATTTATATGTAAATGCAAATGACCTAGAATAGCCAAAATAATTTTGAAAAATAAGAATCAAGTTGGAATACTCACACTACTTGATTTTAAGATTTACTATAAAGATACAGTATTCAAGAGAGCATGCCATTTGTATGTGGATAGACATATAGATTAAAGGGACAGGATGTCACCAAGAATGGCAAAGTAAGGACCTCTGAAAATCCTCTCTTCCATAAAGGGAATGAGACCACTGGAAAAATTTGTCAGATTCAATTTTTTCTGATCTCTGGAAAGTAGCCAAAGGCTTGCAGCAAACTAGGGAGTCTTTATTCAAGAAAAACAGCTGAATCTCAGTAAGAAAGTGAGCTTTGTGGTGTCTTAACTTGCCCTATTCCCATTCTCATTACCCCAGCTCTGCAGTAGATTTCAAAACAAACAGCCCACAATCACAATGAAAACCAGCAGCCTGGCAGCCACTAGAGGGGGCAGAATGGTATTGGAGTTCTTTTGAAGCCCCATTTGCAGAGAATTGTCATTATTTGATCAATTTGGTGGTTCCCTGAAGGAGGCCACTCACAAGATTTCTCTTTATTTGACCTGACTAGGAGCTTGCCTAGTGCAAAAAACCTTTTCTCCTGGGGTGTTTGTTGGAGACAGTCAGGGGCAATTGTTTAACACTGTAGCTGTCTGAAGCAGTGGATTAGCATCTGAGGCAAAGAACATGTTACCCCAAAGCTTATAAATAAATCTGGAGAATCAGATGTCCATAGGAGGCTTTGAAAAGTTCTGACATATTCCTTGGAATCTAGAAGGCCACATGAACATATAGGGTTGTGTAGATGCTCAGGGCTATGTGCATCCTCAGGAAATGCTCTATGCTCTGGCTGACTTTGAGGCTGTGTGCAAGCAGTAAGTGAAGGCCAAAGCAGAAATGTAGACTGCCTGGCTGAGTGTTGAATGTGTTCCTCAACATACACACAAAGCCCCACAGCAAAGATAGGGAGACTTATTGGTTCCAGGCATTTAAGGAAATTTCTTATGAGCTGACCACTGAGGTAACCAAGCAGAAACTTCAGAGTACACACATGACAAAAAATGTACAGACTCCACAGAATTAGTTCAGAAAAGTCACTAAACAAAGAGCAACAACAACAAATAGTAACAACCATAAGCCCCAGAGAGGTGGAGATTCTGACTTCCAGAATTGCCCCATTATATTATTTCAACTAAAAAGCATGAGAGATGCAAAGAAACAAGAAAAAAATCAGTCAGTAGAAATTATCTCCAATGGAGTCCAGACATCAGACTTACCAGACAAGACTTTAAGTCAGATGTTTTGAATATGTTCAAAGAACTAAAGGAAATCATGTCTAAAGAACTAAAGGAGTGACATCAGCAACATGACAGAGTGAGCTGTTCCCTTTGTCTCTCCCCCTCTGAATTACAAGTAAACGGACATTCATTAAGCAACAGAAGATATCCACACAGTACAACAGGATGCCTGAGAGATCCACGCAGCTATATATCTGAAGGTGGATGGACTGGATCCCTGGGAAGCAGTGGAGATAGTTGAGCACTCCCCTACCCCGCCCCAGCAGTGGTGAGCCAGGTCATGGGTCCTCACACAGTGGCCAGTGCTACTCTAAGAGGAGGCAGGGAAAGCCCAGCCCATGCACAAATGCTATCCCATCCTATAGGAGTGCCCACTGTGCTGTGGCAGCCCCGCCAGTGGGAACACGCCCTGGCACAACTGTAAGAGGAGGTGGCAGCAGCCCTGCGCATGTGCAGGAAAGCTTTCCCAGCTTGTGGGAGTGCCCACCATATCGCTGTGGTCCCAACGAGTGGCCCCAGTTCTGACCCTGCGAAGGAGCCCCAATCACCCGGCATAGAGGCTGGTGTGACTGTAAGCAGAGGTGGCGGCAGCCTCATGCATGTGCAAATGCTATCCCAGCCTGTAGGAGTGCCCACTGTACCCAAACAAATTCCAGCAGATGGAGTGGGATCAGTAACACAGCTCCTGCTTCCTTCCAGCAGTGACAGGTGGAATCTGCAACCTGATACTACCACAAATGCACTGCAAAGGATAAGTTCATCAAACACCATGAAAAACTACAGTAACACTTCAGAGCAGAAGGAAAATGACAAGTCTCCAGAAACCAACCCTGAAGACACAGAAATTTACAATCTAAATGAGAGAAAATTCAAAATAGTTGTCATAAAGAAATTCAATGAGTTACAAGAAAACTCAGAATGACAGTTCAATGAGCTCAGGAATAAAATTAATGAACAGAGGAATACTTCACCAGAGGTTGAAACTATTAAAAAAACTAAACAGAAATTCTGGATATGAAGAACACAATTAATGAGATAAAAAAAATCTAGATTCCTTAAAAGATAGAGCTGACATTATGGAGGACAGAATTAGTGATTTAGAAGACAGGAATGCTTCAGATGGAGGAGGAGACATAACTAAGATTTTTAAAAAAGGAAGAAATTCTTTGATAAATATCTGACTCAATTAGGAAAAACTATATAAGGATTATAGGTATTCCAGAGGGAGAAAGCAGCAGAGAGCTTGTTCAAAGAAATAATAGCCAAGAACTTCCCAAACCTGGGGAAGGAACTGGACTTACAAGTACATGAAGCCAATAGAACTGCTAATTACATGAATGCAAAAAGACCCTCTCCAAGGCATATAATAGTAAAACTGGCAAAAGTCAATAATAAAGAAAAAATATTAAGGGCAACAAGGCAGAAGAAAATAATCTACAAAGGAACCTCTGTCAGTCTTTCAGCATATTTCTCAGCAGAAACCTTACAGGCTAGGAGAGAATGGAATGATACATTCAAAATACTGAAAGACAAAAACTTTCCGCCAAGAATACTCTATCCAGTGAAAATACGCTTCAGATATGATGGAGAAATAAAAACTTTACCAGATAAACAAAAGCCGAGGTAGTTCATCTCCACTAGACCTCCCTTATGGGAAGTTATGAAGGATGTCCTCATACCTGAACGAAAAAGGCAAAAGTCTAAAAAGCTTTGAGCAAGGAGATAAATAGACAGACAAAATCAGAAAACTGCAACTCTCTATCAGAACAGGTTAGCAAACGCTTTATAACATAAAATATAAAGAGAAGGAAAGCATCAAAAGTAACTATAAACAATTCAATTTTGTCACAAACTCACAACACAAAACAGAATAGTTTGTGACAGCAATAACTCAGAAGGGGAAGAGGAAAGGGGTGGAACCTGCTTAGGCTAATGGAGATAAGAGGCTATCAGAACGTGGATTATCTCATCTATGAGATCTTTTATACAAACCTCACAGTAACCACTAAACAAAAAACCAGAGCAGAGCCACAATTCATAAATAAAGAGAAACCTGAGAAAACCATGACAGAAAACCACCAAACTGAAATGGCAGTCATAAATACCATGGAAGAGAAGCAAGGGAAATATAGAAAAACCAGAAAACAAGAAACAAAATGGCAGTATTAAGCCCTCATATATCAATAATCACTCCAAATGTAAATGGATTGAATTCTCCAATCAAAAGACACAGAGTAGCTGGATGGATTAGAAAACAAGACCCAACAATATGCTGCCTCCAGGAAACACATCTCAGCTCTAAAGACAAACACAGGCTCAGAGTGAAGGGATGGAAGATGATACTCCAAGCAAATGGCAAACAAAAGAAATCAGACCAAGTAGACTTATACTCAGACCACTATACTTATATCAGAACAAGTAGACTTCAAGATAAAAAAGATAATGAGAGACAAAGAGGGGCAGTATATAATGACAAAAGGGACATTCCACCAAGAGGACATAACACTTATGAATATATATGCACCTAACACAGGAGCACCAAAGTATATAAAGCAACTATTAACAGACCTAAAAAGAGACTGACAGCAGCACAATAATAGTAGGGGACCTCAACACCCTCTTACATCAATGGATAGGTCATGGAGACAGAAAGTCAATAAGGAAACAGTTGCCTTAAATGAAATACTAGATCAGATGGACTTAATAGAAATATATAGAACATTCCATCCAAAAACAGCAGAATATACATTTTTCTCAAGTTCACATAGAACATTCTCAAAGATAGACCATATGTTAGGAAACAAGGTAAGCTTCAATAAATTTAAGAAGATTGAAATCATATCAGGCATCTTTTCCAACCACAGTGCTATGAAACTAGAAATCAACTACAAGAAAAAAGCTGGGAAAGTCACAAATATGTGGAGACCAAACAACATGCTACTGAACAACCAATGGATCAATGAGGAAATTAAAAAATACCTGGAGACAAACGAAAAGGAAAACACAGCATACTAATTCTTATGGGATGCAGCAAAAGCAGCTCAAAGAGGGAAATTCATAGCAATACAGGCCTACCTCAACAAACAAGAAAAATGTCAAGTAAGTAATCTTAAACTACACCTAAAAGAAATAGAAAAAGAAGAACAAACAAAGCCAAAAGTCAGCAGAAGGAGGGAAATAATAAAAATTGGAGCAGAAATAAATGAAATTGAGACTAAAAAAACAGTAGAAAGGATCCATGAAACTAAGAGCTGGTTCTTTGAGAAGATAAACAAAATTGACAAACCCTTAGCCAGACTCACTACAAAAGAAAGAGAGAAGGCTCAAATAAATAAAATTAGAAATGAAAGAGGAGAAATTACAACAGATACCACAGAAATACAAAGGATTAGAAGAGAATACTATGAAAAACTATATGCCAACAAATTGGATAACCTAGAAGAAATGGATAAATTCTTAGACTCATACAAGCTCTCAAAACTGAGTCAAGAAGAAATATAGAATCTGAATAGACCAATCACAAGTAAAGAGATTGAAACAGTAATCAAAAACCTCCCAAGAAACAAAAGTCCAGGACCAGATGGCTTCTCTGGAGAATTCTACCAAACATTCAAAGAAGATTTGAATCCTTCTCAAACTATTCCAAAAAATTGAAGAAGACAGACTGCTTCCTAACTCATTCTACGAGGCTAACATTACCCTGATACCAAAGCCAGGCAAGGACAACAGAAAGAAGGAAAATTACAGGCCACTATTGCTGATGAACATAGATGCATAAATCCTCAACAAAATATTGGCAAACCAAAGACAGCAATACATTAAAAGGATCATACACCATGGTCAAGTGGGATTTACACCAGGGACACAGGGATGATTCAACATCTGCAAATCAATCAATGTGATGCACCACATTAACAAAATGAGGAATAAAAATCACAGGATCTTATCAATAGATGCAGAGAAAGCATTTGACAAGATCCAACATCCATTTACGATAAAAACTCTCAATAAAATGGGTATAGAAGGAAAGTACCTGAACATGATAAAAGCTTTGTATGACAAACTCACAGCCAACACCATACTTAATGGTGAAAAACTGAAAACCATCCCTCTGAGAACAAGAACAAGACGAGTGTGTCCAATCTCACCACTCTTATTCAACATAGTACTGGAGGTTTTGGCCAGAGCAATTAGGCAAGAAAAAGAAATAAAAGATATCCAAATTGGAAAGTAAGAAGTGAAACTCCTGTTGTTTGTGGATTACATGATTATACACCAAAGAATCCACCAGAAAACTATTAGAAATAATCAACAGTTACAGCAATGTTGCAGGGTACAAAATCAATGTACAAAAATTAGTTGCATTTTTATATACTAATAATGAACTAGCAGAAAGAGAAGTTAAGAATACAATCCCATCTATAATTGCCACAAAAAGAATAAAATATCTAGGAATAAATTTAACCAAGATGGTGAAAGACCTGTATACTGAAAACTTTAAGACATTATTGAAAGAAATCAAAGACGACGTAAAGAAATGGAAAGATATTCCATGCTCACGGATTGAAGAACAAACATAGTTAAAATGTCCATATTGCCTAAAGCAATCTGCAGATTCAATGCAGTCCCAGTCAGAATCCCAATGACATTCTTCACAGAAACTGAACAAAGAATCCTAAAATTTATATGGAACAACCAGGACCCCAAATAGCCAAAGCAATCCTGCGAAAAAAGAACAAAGCTGGAGGCGTCAGAATCCTTGACTTCAAAATATGCCACAAAACTATAGTAATAAAAACAGCATGGTACAAAAACAGACACACAGATCAATGGAACAGAATTGAAAGCCCAGAAATAAAACCACACATCTATGGACAGCTAATCTTTGACAAAGGAGCCAAGAACATACAATGGAGAAAGGAGTCTCTTCAATAAATGGTGCTAGGAAAACTGGACAGCCACATGCAAAAGAATGAAAGTAGACCATCTTCTTTTGCCATATACAAAAACTAACTCAAAATGGATTAAAGACTTGAATGTAAGACCTGAAACCATAAAACTCCTAGAAGAAAATATAGGCAGTACACTTTTTGACATCAGTCTTAGAAGCATCTTTTTGAACACCATGTCTACTCATGCAAGGGAAACAAAAGAAAAAATAAACAAATTGGAGTATATAAGACTAAAAAGCTTCTGCAAGGCAAAGGAAACCATCAACGAAATGAAAAGACAACCTACCAATTGGGAGAAAATATTTGCAAATCATACATAAAGAACTCCTACAACTCAACAACAAAAAACAAACAACTTGATCAAAACATGGGTGGAGGATATGAACAGACATTTTTCTGAAGAAGATATACAGATGGCCAACAGGCACATGAAAAGATGTTCAACATCACTAATTATTAGGGAAATGCAATTGAAAACTACAATGAGATATCACCTTACACCTATCAGAATGCTTATAATTAAGAAGACAACAAACAACAGATGTTGGAGAGGATGTGGAGAAAAGGGAACCCTCATACACTGCTGGTGGGAATGCAAACTAGTGCAGCCACTATGGAAAAC
This sequence comes from Ceratotherium simum simum, assembly GCF_057802395.1. Taxonomy (NCBI): domain Eukaryota; kingdom Metazoa; phylum Chordata; class Mammalia; order Perissodactyla; family Rhinocerotidae; genus Ceratotherium; species Ceratotherium simum. Next base: position 22,008,889 of record NC_141905.1, on the reverse strand, counting down.
AGTATGGATATTTCTCAAAAAATTAAAAATAGAAATACCATATGATCCAGTTATCACACTATTGGGTATTTATCCAAAGAACTTGAAATCAACAATTCAAAGAGACTTACACATCTCTATGTTCATTGCAGCATTCTTCACAATAGCCAAGAAGTGGAAGCAACCCAAGTGCCCATCAACTGATGAATGGATAAAGAAGATGTGGTATATATGTATATATACACAATGGAATACTACTCAGCCATGCAAAAAGACAAAATCGTCCCATTTGCAAAAACATGGATGGCCCCTGAGGGTATGATATTAAGTGAAATAAGCCAGAAAGAGAAAGACAAACACTGCATGATTTAACTCATATGTGGAAGATAAACAAACACATGGATAACGAGAATAGATTAGTGGTTACCAGAGGGGAAGGGGGTTGCCAGATGGGCAAAAGGGTAAAGGGGACATATGCATAGTGATAGATAAAAATTAGACTATTGTTGGTAAGCGCAGTGCAGTCTATACAGAAACTGATAATAATAACATACACCTTAAATTACATGATGTTATAAACTATTATGACCTCAATAAAATAATTGGAAAAAAGAAAAAAGAATTCTAAAGGAAAGTATGAGAACAATGTCTCTATAAAGAGAATAGTAACAAAGAGGTAAAAATTACATAAGTATATATCTAATATATAATTATACATGTTTATATACACAAATAGAAATTAGAAATTCTGGAATCAAAGAGTATAATGCCTGAAATGAAGGGCTAGAGGGGCTCAATGGAAAATTTGAGCAAAAGAATCAGCAAACTGGAAAATAGGTCCATTGAGATTATTCAGTCTGAGGAAGAGAGAAAAATTAATGAAGAAAAATGAATAGAGCTTCAGAGAACTGTGGGACACTATCAAACATACCAACACATATGCATAATGGGAGTTCTAGAAAGAGAGGAGAGAGAGAAATGGGCAGAAACAATATTTGAAGAAATGATGGCTGAAAAATTCCCAAATTTGATGCAAAACATTAATCTACATACTCAAGAAGCTCGACACACCCCAAGTAGGATAAATTCAAAGAGATCCACAGCTGGACACGTCATAATCACATTGTTGAAAGTCGAAGACAAAGAGAGAACCATGAAAACAGCAAGAAAGAAGCAACTCATCAGTACAATGGAGCCTCAAGAAGATCAGCAGGGGACTTCTTATCAGAAACCACGGGCCAGAAGGCAGTGAAATGATGTATTCAAAATGCTGAAGGAAAAAGATCGTTAATCAAGAATTCTCAGGGCCAGCCCAGTGGCGCAAGCGGTTAACTGTGCGCACTCTGCTGCGGTGGCCTGGGGTTCACCAGTTCAGATCCTGGGCACGCACCGAAGCACCCACTTGGCAAGCCATGCTGTGGCGGCGTCCTATACAAAGTGGAGGAAGATGGGCACGGATGTTAGCCCAGGGCCAGTCTTCCTCAGCAAAAAAAAAAAAAAAAAAAAAGAGGAGGATTGGCAGATGTTAGCACAGGGCTGATCTTCCTCACACACACACAAAAAGAATTCTATATCCAGCAAAACAATCCTTCAAAAATGAAGGAGAAATTAAGATATTCCATATAAACAAAAATGGAGAGAATTTATTTCTAGCCAATCTGCCCTACAAGAAATACTAAAGGGAGTATTTCAGGCAGAAATGAAAGGATACTAGAATCCACATGAAAAAATAAAGAACTCCAGTAAAGTTAACTACATATGTAAACGTAAAAGACAGTATAAATGTATTTTTTATTTCTAACTCTTTTTTCCTCTTAACTGATTTAAAATACAACTGCGAAAATCAATAACTAGGTCAAAGAGAAAAAAATAGAGACCAGAAGGAGACCCACATGTGTATGCTGAATTGATCTTTGGCAAAGATATCGTGGTAACTCGATGGAGAGTGGATTGTCTGTTTAACACATACTAGAATATCATGTAAAACTGAATCTTAGACCATATTCCATATTAATTCAAATTGAATAATACACCTAAACTTAAGATATAAAATTATAGAGGAAGGTTCTAGAAGAAAAAAATAGGAATAAATTTTGATATGTATTTGGAAAAAACATTTTAGATATGACACAAAAAAATCATGAACCATGAAAGAATAAATTGATATATTGGGGATCATCAAAATTAAAGATTTTACTATTCAGAAAATGCTGATAAGAAAATGAAAAGGCAAGCCATAGCTTGGGAAAGAATATTTGTAAAACATATATCTGATAAAGAATTTGAATCTAGAATATATAAAGAACTTTTATAACTCAATAAGAAGACAAACAACCCAATTAAAAAGTGGATAAAAGTTTGAATAGACATGTCACCAAATTAGGTACATAAATAAGCCTATGAAAAGATGTTCAACATTATTTATCATTAGGGAAATGCAAATTAAAATCCCAATGATATTCTATTACAGTCCCATTAGAATAGCTAAATTTAAAGAGATTGTCAATATCAAGTTTTGGCAAAAGTATGTACTAACTTTGCCAAAACTTGATATTTTTTGGTGGAACTCTCACCCGTTGCTGGTGGAGATGCAAAATGGTACAGCCACCTTGATGAACAGTTTGGCAATTTCTTATAAACTTACCTTATTCCCAGCAATCTTTTTCCTAGGTGTTGACCTAAGAGAAGTGAAAAAATATGTCCGCATGTTCTCATATGTTTCTAGCCACTTTATTCATAATAGCCCCGCCCTGGTAACAACCAGATGTCCCTCAGCTGGTGAGTGGATTGATCCCTTTTGGTATATTCATACCAGGGAACACTCTTTAGCAAGAGAAAGGAGCAAAGTGCTGAGACACACTACAATATAGACATATCTCAATAGCATCATGCTAAGTGGAGAAAACCAGAAACAAAACACTACACTATGTACGATTCCATTTCCGTGAAATTCTAGAAGAGGCAAAACTATAGTGACAGAAAGTAGACCAGTGTGGCCAGGGGCCTGGGGTGTAAACAGAAGTTGGACTGTAAAGGGCACAGGGAACTTTTTGGGATAATGAAGTTGTTCCATAACACAATTATAGTGGCAGTTACACAACTATACACCTTTGTCGAGAGTCATCAAAATGTGCACTTAACACTGGTGAGTCTTACTGGTTATAAAATGCTACCTCGATAAAGCTGATTTAAACACACACACACACAGCACGGAGTGAGTTACTTAACACTGGTTCCACTTTTGCCTCTCAGTCACAGTTCAGCGCACACAGCCGTTTGCTCTACCCCACCTTTCTACTTTCCCTTCTCTCCTTCTCTGTCTGCGCCTTAGAGGCTGGTCTTCACCAGCCTGTGTCTTGTCTTCACTTCTCCGACTCCTCACTAAATGCTGGGCACGAGTGATCTCACCCCCTCACGTGATCTCACTCCCCACTTCCAAATAAAACCCAGACCTGGCCCAGTCGTGGTATCCCAGAGTGTCTTAATCATGTCGAGGGATAGAAGGAAAACCTTAAAATAAATCAATTTAAATTTGCTTTGATCTAAACCCAATATATACCACACAACTGGAAGGGATGTGAGAGAAAGAAACGATTATAGTAAAAATCAAGTGAACATTAGTGTTGCAACTCCAGGGAAAGTTTATGATCACTGCCCTCCAATCTAATCTCTGAGTCTGAAGCTTAGAGACACACAGAGGAGACCTCCACCCTCCCTGCATGATAGCATTAACCTCCTTAGGAACCCTCCCATCCCCTCCCCTACTACACCCTCCCCCCCACACACACACACACTGTAGATCACCATGACAACTCCATCCCTTCTCAGCTGAGCCCTCAGCACATGGCATAGCTAACTTGGAGGCAACTGCCCACTGGGACCATTTTCCAGACGCGCCAGCCTCTCTTTGCTGTTCATTCTCCTTTCGGTTCCAGGGCGCTTTTTAAACCAGGAAACTACCTTATAAAGCAGTGTGCCTGCCATCCTATGCAAGTCAAAGGAGCACGTCACTATGAATTTAAAATTTAAAAGAAAATAAAATCACGGTCTACAGTAAGCGGGATTTAATGGCCATAGCGGTGTTCCAAAAACACCTCTCCTCGGCTTCTTAAGCACAGACTTTAATAATGTAATATTTTTCCTGCTGTGACACTAAGATTTTCTGAAACAGAAAGTCAGCAGTAAGATGAAGCCTACATCTCCCTCCATTTTCATGGCAGCAGCCCTGATCCCTCGTGGCGGAGTCTCCCCACACCAGGGCACTGATTCGGGATGCCCATCTCCTTCCCTGCTGACCAGGAGGAAAAGCCCAGTCTTCAAAAAGTTTAGTAAAGAAAAAATATTTCAGTATTTGCGTTTGACCTAACTTATTTTAAATTACTTCAAATTCTGAATCCTTATCCTAAAAACAAAAACGACTAACGTATAACGACAATATAAAGGCAAAACAAAGCACCTGGTTACCTGCCATATTGACCAGATAGATGCTTCAGATCACTTTCCCTCTTGTGGGAATAAAAATTTCCCAATTAAAGCTGTATATACAAGGTTTTAAAACATATTAAAAAATATAAACACTTTTGTAAATATAAAAAGTAATAAATCTTCCCTCTGAAAATTTGGAAAATAGAGAATATACAAAGAGAATAAACTAAAATTACCCAAAATTCCACAGGCGAAGAACTAGTGTTAACATTGCTTTATAGCTTTTCAGTTTTTTTATGGACATGTACACAGATTTACATGTGTTTATGAGGTCATACTGTATATACTGTTCTGTAACCTGCTTCTTTTAATAATTCACCATGAGCATTTAGTCATCAGATAGTCCTCCAAAATAGTGTGTTTAATGTCTTTATAGCATTCCATCACGTGCTTTGCATCACTCATATAACCCAGATCCTACTTTTTGAAAAATGTTTCAGTTGTTTCTATTTGCTTATAAATAACATGTCCTTCTATGTTTGTCTTTAGTATATCTCTATTTCCATAGGATAAATTCCTGGATGATACACCTATAATTTTTGATGAGATAAACCTAGGATTCTGAAATTTCCTTGAAGGTCTAGGACATTCCAATTAAGAGCTGTGCCTCCAATAAACTCCTTTCCAGTGATTCTTCTTGGAGCTCAGCTGCAATCCTGTCGCTTGCAGAAGGCCTTTAGGAGCATGTACTGAATTAGATATTTATTCCCTACCCTGGCATTCCAAGACCCTTCTTGTAGTTATACACAAGGTGCTTTATGTACAACATCTAATCCTCACAGTGGTCCAAGACAGGTAGTACTGTCTTCCTTTTATAAGTATGGAAATTGATGTTGAGAGAGGCTCAATCTGCCAAGGTCACATCACTAATAAACGGGTGTTTGAATCCAGGTCTGTGAAGCCTGTGTTTCTTTCCTAAGTGACTCTCACTAATGCTCTACCCACCCTCTCCAGGAGAGAGGCAGCCTAGCTAGCATCATGGTGCGGGAGCCAGTCTGCCTGGATTTGAACCCAGCTTTACCTTGTGACCCCTGCCAGTTATTGTCCTTTCTGTATTTGTTTCCTCATCTCTAACATGTGGATAAAATAGTACCCACCTCATAGCGGTGTGGTGAGGATGAAGTTAGTTAATATACATAAAGTACTTAACCTTGTGCCTGGGGCATTGGAAGTATTAATTACTTTTATCATCATCATCGTCATCGTCGTGGTTGTTGTTTTTACTGTTACATTCCAGGCAAACCAGCCTTACTGGCCATGTCTCAAATATGACTTGGTTACTTGATCTATGCCTTTGCTCACATTGTTTTCTCCTCTTGGCCTGCTTGTCTTGTCTCTTCATGTAACTAACTTTATGGCTAATATTTGTTGATGAGACCGAAATAAATCCTCCTCATCCTTCCAAAGCCACTCTCCTCCTTATTGCTGCGTGGTCTCTCCCTTTCCCTTACACTACCTACGACTCTTCTATTTCTCATCCAGTCTGTCTGGCTTTAGATACGTGTGTACGTGTTTACTTCCTTACTACACCAAAAGCTTGCTGAGGGCAGACTGTCCCGGGGGCCGTCACATACACAGCGTGGAGAACCCTGCGAGGTGGAGCCAGATGGTCCACACTGAACTCCTGGGTCTGCCCCTTTCTTACCTGGTGCGTTATTTAACTTCTCCATGCCTCAGTTTTTCATTTGTAAAATGGACATGATAATAGGACCCTACTTTGTAGGGTTGTTGGGAGGATCAAAGGCATAAATATATGCAATATGCTTGGAATTGTGTCTAGGGCAAAGCAAGCACTCAAGAAATGCCAGTTATTTTAATTTTACATGGTAGGCACCAGGTAAATGTCAGTCGAGTGAATGCAAGCACTCATGAATCATGATCAGTCACTAGACATTTATCTGAACAGTCTCCTCTTTCGTATCTGCACGTAAAGCTGTGCAGACTCTCTCTGGCTATTATTTGATACCATCAGGGATTACTTCCTAAGATTAGTCTTGTCATTGGTGGTGCTAATGGGGGTGGGGGTGGTAGCGGTAACTGTTGAGCTCTAATCTCTGGTCAGAAAGTGAAGATATAGGTAAATCTTAGAAAAATAAAGGGGACAGTAACCTCTAGCAGATGACCCTTTAACATTTCTTCAAAAGTCAAACTGTTTCAGAGAGCACAGGGCCCCTCTGATGTCAACCGCAACCATCTCCCTTGCTGAAGGCATCTTGGGGCTTCAAGAAATAGTACCGTTGGGCTCTTAGTGCTGCATCCAGGGGAGTGATCAAGTATAAGTAGGTACCAGGGAAGCTGCAGTTGTCCAGTGACATTTGGTGTTTCCATAGAACCATTTGCTCCCATCCCAAAGAGCAACACGGCTACCATCTACACCATAGTCCCATTTACTTGCTGGTGTTCTGACCTCTGACTTCTGACTTCTTGCTCAGTTTGAGCTCAGTCTCCAGCTCCCAGGCTTTCACAATTTCCCTCTCTTAGTTGAGGAGTTATGCTGTCTGTTTCTCTTCTTTTAGTGATCACCCTAGGTATCACAGCATATGTTCTTAATTTATCGTAAGCTAACATTAATCTATACCTTTACCTTCCTTCTGGATAATATACTGCCTCTCTGCAAAAATTACTTTATTATACCACACAGTACTAAAATTCATTTCTCCAGCCGTAGTGACTGAGCCCTTCCGCCATTAAAGGGGCTATGTCAAGGAAGGAGAACAGGTTTCAATTTCCATGCCCACATCAATTAGCTAGTAATAGCCAGAGTTCTGAGGCAACGTTCAGGTTCAGAGAGCAAAACGAGCCCTGAAGTCTTTTAGGACCTTATGAGGAGCCCAGTAGAAATCGGAGATTAGAACAGAGAGTAATCAGAGATAAGATCTGGCTAGAAACATACAACCTACCAAGATTGAATCATGAAGAAGTAGAAAATCTGAACAGACCAATTACTAGCAAGGAGATTGAATCAGTAATCAAAAACCTCCCAACAAACAAGTCCAGGACCAGATGGTGAATTCTACCAAACATTTAAAGAAGAATTAATACCATTCCTTCTCAAACTCTTCCAAAAAATGAAAGAGGAGGAAACACTTCCAAATTCATTTTATGAAGCCAGCATTACCTTGATACCAAGCTAGATAAGGACACTAAAAGAAAAGAAAATTACAGGCCAATATTCCTGATGAATATAGATGTAAAAATCCTCAACAAAATATTAGCAAACCAAATTCAACAACACATTAAAAGGATCATACACCAAGATCAAGTGGGACTTATTCTAGGCATGAAAGGATGGTTCAGCATCTGCAAATCAGTCAATGTGATACATCACATTAACAAAATGAGGGATAGTGATGGTGCTCAGGGCAAGCTGCCCCAGGAAGCACCACTCTGGTTTGCGGATTATTTCGAGCTGAAGACAATAAGGACATTTGACCTCCCCCACTAACTGCCTAAAGAATCTGACATGGTGGCTCATTCCTGGAACAGATCTTCTATCATGATGGCTATAAAGATAATGTAAAATAGATGTTACAATGGGAGGGGCACCAAGCCCCTTTTATCAAAAAAACTTTATCTCTCCCTGACCAAATGATCAATAGATGACCCTGAAAAGAATTGTCCTTCTGCCCTCTGAAGTCCCAGGCCACTACCCACCCCCCAACATGTTCCTTCGCCTTTAGCTGCAATACTTAAGCAAGCAGCTTAGACAGAGGGACGAGTTGCTCATTTCTGAGTTTCTCCCATGTATACATGTTATTAAACTTGGTATTATTTTCTCCTGCTAACCTGTCTTGTTGATTATTTGGCCAGCCAGAAGAACCTTAAGGGAAAGGGCAGAGGGAGATTCTCCCTCTTCCCCCAACAATAGAAATCATATGATTATCTCAATAGGTGCATAAAAAGCATTTGACAAAATTCAATATCCATTCATTATGAAAACACAACAAAATAGTATGGTATTGGCATAAAACAGACACCTAGATGGATAGATCAGAATAGAGATCCCAGAAATAAACCCACACATATGTGGTCAATTAATTTAGGACAAAGGAGCCAAGAATGTACAATGGGGGAAAGGATAGTCTCTTCAATAAAAGACGTTGGGAAAACTGGACAGCAACATGAAAAAGGATGAAACTGGACCACTGTCTTACACTATATCCAAAAATGAACTCAAAGTGGATTAAAGAGTTGAACATAAGACCTGAAACCATAAAACTCCTAGAAGAAAACATAGAAGGGTAAGCTCCTTGACTCTGGTCTTGGCAATGATTTTTTGGATTTGACACCAAAAGCAAAGGCAACAAAAACAAAAATAAGCAAGTGGGACTACATCAAACTAAAAAGCCTCTGCACAGTAAAGGAAACCACCAACAAAATGAAAGGGCAACCTAGTGAATGGGAGAAAATATTTGCAAATCTGATAAGAGGTTAATATCTAAAAATTATGAAGAACTCATACAGCTCAATGGCAAAAAATAAATCTGATTAAAAATATGCAGAGGATCTGAATAGACATTTTTCCAAAGAACACATACAAACAACCAACAAGTACATGAAAAGGTGCTCAACATCACCAATCATCAGGGAAATACGAATCAAAACCACAATGAGATATTGCCTTACACCTGTTTGAATGGCTATTATCAAAAAGACAAGGGGCTGGCACAGTGGTGTAGTGGTTATGTATGCACGCTCCACTTTGGTGGCGCGGGGTTCACGGGTTTGGATCCTGGGCACAGATCTGCATGCCACAAGCCATGCTGTGGTGGCGTCCCGTATAGAAAATAGAGGAAGATTGGCACAGATATTAGCTCAGGGACAATTTTCCTCACAAAAAAAAAAAAGACAGGAGATAATAAGTGCTGATGAGGACGCAGAGAAAAGGGAACACTTGTGCACTATCAGTGACAATATAAATTGGTGCTGCCACTATGGAAAACAGTCTGGAGGTTTCTTAAAAAAGTAAAAATAGAACTACCATGTGATCCAGCAATTCTGCTTTTGAGTATTTAAATGAAGGAAAAGAAATCACTATCTCAAAAAGATATCTATATCCTTATGTTCAATGTAGCATTATTTACATTAGCCAAGACATGGAAACAACTTAAGTGTCCCTCGATGGATGAGTAGATAAAGAAAATGAGGTATATATGTATATATACAATGGAACATTATTCAGCCATAAAAAAGAAGGAAATCTTGCCATTTGCAACAACATGGATGGACCTTTAGGGCATTATGCTAAGTAAAATAAGTCAGACAGACAAAGACAAATACTGTGTGATCTCATTTATATGTGGAATCTTAAAAAATTGAACACACAGATACAGAGAACAGATTGATGGTTGCCAGAGTGGGGGGATGTGTGTGGAGAAATCGGTGAAGGAGGTCAAAGGTACAAACTTCTGGTTATAAGAGAAACAAGTTCTGGGGATGTAATGTACAACATGATGATTACAGTTAACAATTTTGTATTGTATATTTGATAGTTGCTAACAGAGTAGATCTTAAAAGTTCTCATCACAAGAAAAAAAATTGTAACTAAGTGATGGATGTTAACTACACTTAATTGCGGTAATCATTTTGCATTATATACAAATATCAAATCATATTGTACCCCTTGGACTAATACAATGTTATATGTCAATTATATCTTAATAAAACTGGGAAAAAGATATCTGGCTAATGAAAGACCTTAGCAATCCAAAGGCTTCCCTGGGGGTTGTTTTAGGGTTTCCTGGATTTCTGGTGACTCCTTGCAATATAAAAACACATGCAACCCAGGAGTGGGGGGCTAGTCCCTGTCAGAGGGGTGCATCTGCACCAATGGAGATCGTCTGCATCAGGCTGGTCACCATCATACTGGGGAAACTGAGATGCAGAACAGAGAGTTAGCCAACAGAAAGGTGACTGAAGATACCTGAGCAAGAAAGAAGGCAATTCATCCTGTGTGGTGCTTGCTCCTAAGGATAAACTGGGGAGTACAGTTTAAACTGACAGGGTGGGGGTGCAGCTCAGCCTTGAGGTGGCCTTAGGAGGACTAGGTTCTGCTCTTTCATTGGTCAATATATCGGCGTCAGATTTCCTTAAATTACTGTGGTGTGAGGTTGACTGAGAGATAGCAATGCCATTGAATGGCAAGGTGAGAAAAAAGATAAGCCCATTGCTGGGCACGAATTTGTGAAAGCTGAGACCCAGGGTTCCAGACCCAGCACTTGGGAGTGCCTGGGAATTCCCAGGCAAACCCTCCTGTCAGGTCATTTGCTAACAGGATAATCAGCCCACCTGGGACACCCAGAACAGGGAGGAACCAGAGTTTCTTCCTTGCTTCCCATCCTAGTCTGGGGGGCCTTTGAAACTACAGTTAAGTAGAATGGGGTGAATAAATATGAAATCTTCTAGAGAAGTAGGCTTTCTCCAGAGGCAGAGACTGTGCATGCTGATACTTGCAAATGAAGCTCCATGAAGACACTGGGTAAATACAAACGGAGGAAGCCACGCCCTTCATTAAGCTGCTTTCAGAGGAGAAGTAACCACAAGATGACATTGCACTCTAACTGTAAGCATCAAATGAAAACACTGAAGGAAAAGCTTGACCTAGAAAATTTTAAACTTAATGGGGCCTAGTTCTTAACCTTTCTAGGGTACAAGCTGGGTACCACCAAGCATTGGTGTATGCCTAACTACTGGACTGATGCAAAACTAAAGTTTTCTCTGCTGGGGCTCTGTCCTTTTCTCTGAGCCCGCCCTCCCCGCTCCTGCCCCCGCTCCGCTCCTCGCAGGCCCCACCAAAGGCACGTGTGCTATCAGAGAAAAGCAGATTGCTAATAATACCCTAAGGTGCTACCACTCCCAGGGATATTTGCATTTAAATGTCCCAAACCATCAAACTGAATGATCTCTCACTTGGGCATCCAGCCCTCTAGGGGTTCACCAGGCTTCCTCAGCCTGCTGACTCAACTTACCCTTAGTCCAGGATGATTCTAGATAAAAATGGTTGGGATCCCCTTTGTTTGAGTGACTCAACTAAAGCCAATATAAATGAACACCGTTTTTATGTCCTTTTACTCCTCCTTCCCTCCACCCAGCTGTCATCAAGTCTGAACAACTGAAGCACGTTCATGCATCAGCCGGTCTATTTATTTCTGCCTTCCGTCTGACTAGTGCAAAATTTAATCTAATTTAAAACTTAATCAGGTGAAGCAATCAACACAATATGGAAATCCAGGATTTCCACCCTCTGCATAATGTACAAATAAGAAAAAAATATATTTACTGGAATAATTAGTAGTTTCAAAGTGTCTAATAATTACACCCTGCCGGGAGCAAACCCTTCGAGAGAAGGGAAGATGGAATTAACACAGGGGGCAGATCAAGAATGTGCTGTAGATTACTTGGTTGTTGGGGAATAGTGAGGCACCCACCCCTGACCAGAACCCCTGGCCCAGGCAGACCAGGAAAGCCAACGAAACCCTGGCAAGGACATCGAGAGTGGGTTAGGTCGACCATCTGTTCCTAATAGGCTTAGTCTGACGGTCAGTCCTGGTCCAGTGGAAGAGGCAGTGAATTTTGCCTCTGGAAGGTCCATCTCATCATCTACGACTGCCCATGGGAGCCTCATTTTTCTTATCTGCCCAATGGGGACTCAGTCCCTACCCAACGTGGTTGTTATAGGCGCCATCTGGGGTAACGTATGCCCAAGCACGTTGTAAGCTCTAAAGCACCACAGAGATGTTGGTTATTTTTATTAAATGAGACTGGTTATATCTTAAACTGTCATAGAAAGCAGTTGAATAAACTATTCAACAACTTGCATTGGAAACCTCGTGCTGGCAGAACAGAGGGAACACGAGGACACCCAAGGACATATGCGGTGGTGTGCAGAGCCATGTTGGAAAGAGGTCAAAGGATAAGTTTGGGCAACGGGTGTCCGATGAGTTCTGAGAATTAAGTAAAGTCTGAGGAGAGGAAGGATTTTAAATCTATGAGGACAAGGAAGGAGCTCTTGGAGGCAGACAGAATCGCAGAACTCATTCATTCATTTAAAAAGTTATTTGCTCAACAAATGTCTATTGTGTGCTTGATCTGTATTGGGCAGAGGAGCAAATGCCTCAAGGCAAGAGTGTGCAGTGCATACTTGAAGCCTCTGAATAAAGCTCTGAAAACATTAAAAGAAAGAGAGAGAGACAGAGAGAGGAGAGAAGAGAGTGAGAGAGTGAACAGGCAGCCTGTGGCCAGATCAAGGAGTCTGAATGAATGTGTGGCTTTGATTCTGTAGGCTCAGAGTCACTGCCCTTGAAGACAGACCCAAGGAAAATGAATAAGTCTTTACCTCTGTTTCAGTGGATGCTCACCTCACAAATGGAGCTGTACTTGGAGAGCAGATTAGGAGGCGTTTGAGGAGCAGAGTGCCCAGATCAGAGGACACCTAGAGTTCCAGTAGTGAGCCCAGGAGAGGTTCCAGAGCTGCACCAGTTCCAGGTGTCCAGATTATAAAAGCACATGGCTGGCTCAAGCCTGATTCTATGGGGGCTTAATTCTATGACCCCTAGTTCCTTTACGTGGTGGAAGTCCTGGTCCCAGCTCCCTGAAGCCTCTGACTATTCAAAGCTTCTTAGACTGGAGAGGATTCTAGGGAACAAAATGCATCTGTCTGGGGAGAGAGCCAATGGGGGCCACTTTGTTCTCAAGGCAAAACTCATGGCCCTGATGGACAGACAGCGTTGTCAGACCAAATGGGCTAGCAAGGGGCACCTACAGACAGGGAGTGGGCAGAGAGGCTTCAGAATGCTTGCTTCCAGTGTACTCTCAGTCTTGAAATAAGATGGGGACAACCCAAGTCCTTATTATCTCTTCATCCCCACATATACTAGTGGGAATAAGCAAGAGAGGATTTTCACTATTGGTTGAATTGATACCAGTTGTACCAGTTGTAGAGTTGACCAGAGGCTGGCAGGGAGTAGGAGGCCTGGATTCTATTGCTTCTCCCTTATTGGCTGGTCTTATGACTTTGGGAAGTCACCTCATCTTTCTGTGTCTCAGTTTACTCACTTGTGAACTGAAGGTATTTGGATGAGAGCTGTGGTCTTCACCTGGAAGGGGGGTGACAGAGGGATGGGGAAATCAGTCTATTAGAGCAGGGAAGGGTAGGAATATGCAAATTAAAAATCCCACTCTGGAATTTTGATAGCACTGGCTTTACCCTTCCCAGCAAACCCTCACTCACAATCTCTAACTCTGCCTCCCCAAGGTAGGATGTGGACATTGCTGGAAATGCTTTTTGGCTGGATGAGGATGAGGAGGTTGGGGCCACAGGGAGCCTGTCACTTCACCCAATGCCCCAAAAGCCATGTTGACTTTTTAAAAAAAGAAACATTCAAATGAGTAAGTTTTAAAGATCTTATTGGTCTTATTCAATGATT